>NW_028262336.1:91496363-91815000 GCF_047370975.1 Nipponia nippon | reverse complement strand
GGCACCAGGAGGACAGCTCCCCCTCTACCTGCAGAGCCACAGCTATAGAATAGGGTCAGTGTCCTGATTGCAGAAGCGGGCCTCTGAGCATGGAAGCCCAAATGTTTTTCTCCTTAATCCTGCCAGTGAGGAGGGAAGGGCTTCCGGAGAGAAAAGATTCTATGGATCAACAATTGGTTGTGCAGCAGGTTTCAGCCACAAGGTTTTGGTTATTATAATCATGGGACCCTCTTTGATAATAAAGGTCTGCTTGAAAGAGACAGGATCCACCTGACTGAATCAGGGAAATGCACCTTTGTCAAGAAGCCGGCCCACCTGGTAAGAGAAGGGAGGGAGAGGATGACCAACAGTCAAGAGAGGACACAGTAGATCTGGATGGCAAGAAAAGAGTGAAAGGTGACATGAACAGAAGGGACTTCATAATCAACAAAACTAGGGCTGAAAGGGGCCCAGTTCAAATGCATGCACACAAATAAGGAAATGCCTACAGGAGAGCATTTTGGGGAAAGCTCTCACACTTTTACTGGGAAACCAGCACCACCAGGTAACTCTGTGGTGCCTGTACACTAATGCACACAGCCTGGGGAAGAAACAAGGAGGAACTGGAAGTCTGCATGCAGTTAAACAGCTACAACATAACTGGGATCATGTAAACATAGTGGAGCATCTGACATGACTGGAGCACTGTAATTGATAGACACAGGTTTTTCAGGAAGGTCAGGCTGGGTAGGTGAAGAGATGGAATTGTCCTTTATGTGAGAGAGTAGCAGGAATGCACAGAGCTTTGCCTAGGGATGGATGATAAACCAGCTGAGACCTTATGAGTCAGGATTACCAAGCAGAGCAGCAGGGCTGATATTGCAGATATCTGCTGTAGACTGCTTAATCAGGAAGAAGTAGACGAGGCTTTCTCTGGACAACTAGATGTTTCACAATCACAAGCCCTAGTCCTCACACATGGCCATAACCAGCCTGAATTCTTCTGGAGGGACAACACAGAAAGACAAAAGCAATTCAGGAACACATTGACAACATCTTCCTGTCACAGGTGGCTGAGGAGCTGATGAAGGGAGACATGACGCTGGACCTCAAATTTACAAACAAGGAAACATTAGTTGAGCGTGCGAAGGCTGGGAACAGCCTTGGCTGCTTCAACAATGAGAAGGTGGAGCTCATGAGAAGAGGGGAAAAAAGTAAAAAATGGGATCACATCATCATTGAACTTTAGGAGAGCACACTTTGGTCTTTTCAGGAATTCTTGTAAGAGCCCAATGGGATATGGCCCTGGAGAAAAGTGGAGTCCAGATGAGTCGGTTGATATTAAAGGATCACCTCCTTCAAGCTCATGAATGTTCCATTCTGATGAGGATAAAATCAAGAAGAGGAAAGAGGACACTTGTGTGAATGAACAAGGGACTCCTGACAAAACACAAACATAAAAAGGAAGCACACATGAGGTAGAAGCAGGAAAATGTGACCCATGAGGAGTATAGAAACACTGTCCCAAGAGTGGGTAAAAAACTGGCTAGATGGCCAGGCCCAAAGAGTTGTGGTGAATGGAGTTAAATCCAGTTGGTGGTCAGTCAGAAGTAGTGTTCCCCAGGGCTCAGTACTTTGCCCAGTTCTGTTTAACATCTTCATCAGTGATCTGGATGAGGGGATCAAGTGCATCCTCACTAAGTTTGCAGATGACACCAAGTTGGGTGGGAGTGCTGATCTGCTGGAGGGTAGGAAGACTCTACGGAGGGATCTGGACAGGCTGGATCAGTGGGCTGAGGCCAGTTGTATGAGGTTCAACAAAGCTAAGTGCTGGGTCCTGCACTTGGGTCACAACAACCCCATGCAACACTACAGGCTTGGGGAGGATTGTCTGGAGAGCTGCCTGGTGGAAAAGGACCTGGGGGTGTTGGTTGACAGCCGCCTGAACATGAGCCAGCAGTGTGCCCAGGTGGCCAAGAAGGCCAGTAGCATCGTGTTTTGTATCAGAAACATTGTGGCCAGCAAGACTAGGGAAGTGATCATCCCCCTGTATTCAGCACTGGTGAGGCTGCACCTTGAATACTGTGTTCAGTTTTGGGCCCCTTACTACCAGAAAGACATTGAGGTGCTGGAGTGTGTCCAGAGAAGGGCAAGAAGCTGGTGAAGGGTCTAGAGCACAAATCTTACGAGGGGCATCTGAGGGAGCTGGGGTTGTTTAGCCTGGAGAAAAGGAGGCTGAGGGGAGACCTTATCACTCTCTACAACTACCTGAAAGGAGGTTGTAATGAGGTGGGGGTCAGTCTCTTTTCCCAAGCAACAAGCGATAGGACAAGAGGAAATGGCCTCAAGTTGTGCCAGAGCAGGTTTAGGTTGGATACTAGGAAAAATTTCTTCACTGAAAGGGTTGTCAAGCATTGGAATAGGCTGCCCAGGGAAATGGTTGAGTCCCCGTCCCTGGAGGTATTTAAAAGATGTGTGGATGTGTTGCTTAGGGACATGGTTTAGTGGTGGACTTGGCTGTGCTAGCTTAACGGTTGGACTTGATGATCTTAGAGGTCTTTTCCAACCTAAATGATTCTATGATTCTATAAACTAATAGGGTTAGGAAAGCCAAAGTTAACCTGGAATTGAATCTGGTGAGAGACATGAATGGTAACAAGTAAGGCTTCTACAAGTACATTGGCAGAGAAAGAAAGACTAGGGAAAATGTCCTACTGCTAAATGAGTCAGGGAACTTGGTGACAAAGGTAGCAGAAATGGATGAGGTACTCAGTGACTTTACTGCTAAGAGTTTACTAATAAGTCTTAGTCTTGACCAGTAAGACCAGCCTTCAGGAATGTCAGGGCTGTGAGACCAGTGGGAAAGCCTGGAGTAAGAAAGACTTACAATTGACAGAGGAGGATCAGGTTAGGGAATAAACTGGATATAAACAAGTCCATGGACCCTGATGGCATGGATTCATCAGTGCTGAGGGAGCTAACTGATGTCATTGTGGGGCCTCTCTCAATATTTGGAAGTTCATGGTGATCACGAAAGGGTTCTAAGGCCTGGAAGAAAGCAAATGACCCTTCTGTCTTCAAGAAGGGGAAGCAGGATCTAGGGAACAACAGACGTATCAACCTCACCCCTGATCCTGGAAAAGGTGGTAGAACAAATCCTCATGGAAACCATTTCCAAATGTAAGAAAGACAAGAAGGTGATCTGGAGAAGTCAGGATGGATTTATGAAGGGGAAATAATGCCTGACCTACCTGGTAGCCTTCTGCAATGAGGTGATTTGCTTGGAGCATAAGGGGAGAACAGTCGATGTTGTTTATCTCCACTTTAGTAAGGCTTTTGACATTGTGTCCCATAACATCCACACAGACAAACTAAGGAAGTATGGATTAGTTAAGTGGACACCAAGATGGACTGAAAACTGGTTCATCCACTGGGCTTGAAGGGTTTTGATCAGTTGTACAACTCCAGCCAGAGGCCAGTCACTAGTGATGTACTCCAGGACTAATTGAGGCTAATACTGTTTAACATGTTCATTAATGACCCGGGTGATGGGACCAATTGCACCTTCAGTAAGTTTGCAGATAATGCAAAACTGGGAGAAGTGGTTTATAAACCAGATGGGTGTGCTGCCATTTAGATTCACCTTAACAGTCTGGAGAAATGGGGAGAGAGGAATGTTATGAAGTTCAACCAAGGACAATTCAAGTCCGGCATCTGAAAGGAATAAATCCAAGCACCAGGACAGGCTAGGGGCAAAGGAGTTGGAAAACAGCTTTGCAGAGAAGGATGTGCACATTCTGGTGGACAATAAGTTGATAAAAAAAAGGGTAACATGGCTTTGTGGCAAAGGCGGCCAAAAGAGAGCATTGGGATTGTTCAGCCTGGAGAAGAGAAGGACCAGGGGGATTTTAACAATGTGTGAAAATACTGCATGTGGGGAGTAAAGAAGACAAACCTGGATTCTCTGTAATGGTATGCGGTGAAAGGACAAGTGGCTATAGGAACAAATTGAAGTATGAGAAATTTTTACTGTGGGGGTGATTGAACACTTGAACAGACTGCCCAGAGAGGTTGTAGAGCCTACATTCTTGTACATGTTGAAAACCTGACTGACCAAAGCCCTGAGTCACCTATTCCAGCTGACCCTGCTTTGAGCAGGAGGGTTGAACTATACAATCCCCAGAGATCCCCTCCAACTTTATCCATGCTGATACTGTGATTCTGTAATTGGAAAAGGGGGTAATACGCTTCTAAATTATGTTGATATGTTTTTATTAATTTTCTTTTGGGAATAAATATTAGACAGAAAGACAGAAATAAATACAGAAACAGCAGAATAAAAGAAATGCCTGGAAACTATTGTTATTAGATGCTTTGGCAAGCCAAACTAAGACAACTACAAAGTAATCTTACTTTGCAAAGTAAGGGCCTCTTAGTATTTCTAACAATAATTCAAGGGATGTTTTTAGGAATGGAGGTACAGATGTGGAAGAAAGAAATTTGTTCAGGAAAAACAACATTCTTGGAAAAATTTTCCCATCCCACATTGAATTGTAGAACAGTAATGCTGAGTTTGGGAAGCGAAGCACATTCAAGTGAGTGTGGATGTGTGAGGGAGTGTGCAATCACTATCAAAGATCAAACATGACTAGCCAGTGAGTAGGTGAAGAGACCTCAGAGACAGACAAGTGTGTGTGACTCTAAGGGCAAGACCATGGGAGCTGGCTATTCGGGAGACCAAAGGAGTCCCAACCAGCTGCCAAATAGACTGTGGGGGCCAGGGGTCTCAAGGGGCAAAACTTCTGTGTGTGTGCCTCTGAGGGTGAGACCATGGGGGCAGTTGACTACAGGGGGACCAGAGAAATCTCAGCCAGCTATTAATTTGTGCGTGTGCATGCATGCATGAGTGATACTGTACCAGCAACTGGAGTAGGGCTCTGTCCCCAGGACCCCTATGTCGAGGTGCCAGAAACTGGTGAGACTGGGATTCAGGAGCAGGTACTGGACAGAATGAGTGTCTGAGCCCAGCTGCTGGAGGGATCCATATTGTACTTACACACACACATATATATATACATATGCAAATGTTTCCCAGTAATGGACCTTTATTCTGCTCAGCCAGAGACGTGAGTAGGATGAGGTTGTTGGTGCTGTCTGTGTTCATGCGTGTACTCTGTGCATGGCTGTGATCTGTGTGGCTGGCCCTGTGTATATATATACATGGTAAATATGTGTGATCTATGTGCATGTGTATACCAGGAATACACATTCAGCGTCGCAACTGGTTGGACCTGGGGGCATGGGGCTGTAGCATGCTCACCTCTCTTGGACTGTCAGATCTGGCCCAATACTTTCTCATAACATAACAATCATGTCTCTCTCTTTGTATTTTTTGCATTTCTTATCTGTCAACAGACTTTTTGACAGGCCTTTCACAGTACCCTGAGCTAAGGTTATGCAGCTGTGCCATGTCTGAGGTACATCTTGGATCTAGCCAAACAGCTGCAAAACCTCTGGGTGGGAGGGAGGTTTGCAGCATGGATCATAGAGACTCCAGGTTGCAGTGAACTCCCTTGTTAACTTTCTGGTTGACTTTCTCTTTTCTGTCTAGTTATTGCCCTAATACTTAAATTTTATACTTGTTTTTATAGGTAATGCAGACCTAAACCCGTTACCTTATGTTCAAAATAATTTCCTCATTGTCTGCCTTTGCAAAAATGACATACTAATTTATTTGTTCAGAATCATGAACACAAACCATTACCCAAAGAAATGGGTAGACCTCTGAAAGGTAGCAATCTGGGGACCTTTTAAGGGTACAAGAAACATAGTGATAATTCTGGATAATTTGTTCCTGCAGGCACAGGATTTCCTGCAGTTACATGCTAAGTAAAGTTTAATGGTTAATCATCTGTATGACTTTAAATAACTAATCAAAAAATTATCAGGTCTGTTTTCCATGAATTATCCTTCATGCTAATTCATGCACAAGAGAATGTATCAGCCACAAGCCATAGTCTGTTTCACTTATACATGCTGAATAGTCTCTGCACCTTGAGAATTCCTTGTAATATCAATTCTGACTCCCAAGAATAAGGGTGTCATAATCTGCCTTTAACAGCAAAGCATTTATTACCTGATAGGCAGATATTGCGATTGGATGTGTCAATTGATACATGCCCTATCAAATAAGGATAAAAGCTGTCAGAAATGTGTCAATATTTTACACAAGCATCATTTAGTGTAGATGAAAATAATCTGATGGATAAAATCTAGTCTTCTCTATGTGGTTTTTGTGCCATTCTTTTGTGGCTGTTTCTCTCCGCATAAGGCTTCAAGGTAAGTCCATTGGGGTTCTGTAGGACTTCAGTTTATGCTTACAGAAGCATTGGAGGAAGCCATACCAGGGATAAGAGACACAGTGTGCACCCTGAGACCTCTAAACAGCCTCCAGAATGAAAGTCCTGCAATTAAGAAAGGATCGTTTTCTGTCTTCATTTATCAATTAGTCTCTTTCTGCGTATAATTCAGGGAAGAAACATTGGTAGATGCAGTTTGCTTTCTGGCTCTTCTTATAGATCTCTTTTCCCAGTTCAGATAAACAGTTCCTCCTAAGACCTGCCTGTGCCAATTTGGCTGTAATGTATATAATATGGGAGATGATAGATATATTTTGTTTTTGAGAATATATTTGCTATTTTAATTAAAGATACACATGGGGAAACAGTATTTACAATGGGCCAAAAGTCAACATGGTGAATTGCCAGCACTCAGTAGAAATGCGTTCAGTCTTCATTATCTATGATCCTGATATCAGTTATTTCATAGACTGGAGGTTGCCCCTTCCAGAAGTGAATCCTTATATGCAGAGTAGTCACAATATTGTTAATGCAACTTTTCCTATAATGAAAACCAATATAAGAATTTCTCTTTCCATTGTCAGGTTCTTAATTTGTGGAATCACTGGCAGATTTATTTTATGGCTAAGGAACAGCAGATCCACATAGAAGTTAGATTTACATAGGAAAAGAGATAGCATCCTCAAGATAGCAGTAAACACTGCCACTTGATAGCCTCATTAGGAGCATGAAAAATGCTGAGGATCTTAAACTACAAGGAACTCAGTAAGAAACAAACAAAATTATCAGGACTTTTGTTATCATAACATGTAAGACACGAACTAGATAAAAGGTATGATCTCCAGCTTAAGTTTTTTGCTGTTATGTTTCTTCATTGAATTTCAGCTATTTTATGGCCACACAAAAATATTTTCAGAGAAATGTATATAATATTTACAAAAATATTGGTTATGTGAATATTTTTGCTTTATAAACTCATTACAGCAATTCCCTTGGAATGTAGCTCCAAGTGCACATTGGCAAAAAGTGAAAACCACATCCAGTTAATATATGGCCAGAGGACAGACTTTTCACTAAGCAGCTTCGTTGTTTTTTATGTATTGAAATTATAATAGTAACTGTAATGTTTATTCAAAATTTATACATTTATCGTATTATCAAATGCTATATTTGTCCTAAAAAATGTTTACCTTGTTTAATTCTAAGTAGCAATATTCTCCCTTTTATTATGAACTTATTAAAAATGTCATGTAAGTAAAATTTTATTTAAAATCTTAGTGAATATGTACAACCTCAAGAAACGTTTTCATTTATTATGGGAATGTTGTTATAAATGCTGAAATGCCATCTTAGAATTTTTGTCATTTCTCCTTCTCATCAGCCTTGAAAATATCTATCCTGACTTTGTCCAGCTTTCCAAGGCCAAAATGTTTACTATTGCACCAAATTTTCTTGATCTATGTCCCTTTCCCCCTGTCCAAGTTCCCCCCTACACACACTTTTAGAAATACAAGCTAATTTAATTTTAAATGTTTTTTGAATAAATATTTGACTCATCTTAAATATCCCATATTAGAGAAGAGATAGCTAATGCATATGGAAGGCTTGAATTTTCTGTGACTTATGCCTCCATAAACATAAGAGCAGCTGCATAAAAATCACCCAAGTGTTTAGTCTGAAAAAGCCTTTAAAAAAATAGAAGTAGTTATACTGACAAAATGTATTCAATGCTTGCAAAGGCTCTCTCTCTGTATAGTGCACAGGCATGTATTGTCACACTACTCTGTACCAGACGTTATTTCAACTATCTTTCACTACAAGATTTAATGTAAAGGGCAGCCATGTGCATGCAAACTCAGCAAACAAGCGAATGAAAGAGAATGATTCACTTATTTCAATTTCAAACATGCATGACGCTATACTGCAGAAGACAACTAAAGCAACTGAAGCAGCATTTTAGTCCGGGCCATGTATCAGACATTCCTCCCCAGGATCTTCCTTCTTGGGCCTCCTAGTGATCTTTTCATAGTTAACTAATTAGTTTAGAAGCATTTCATTTTATGTATGTTGTCCTAGGAAAGCCTACACCATCATCCAATCTAGAAGGCCAGCTCTTCATTAAATGTGAAATTAGATACTCAGTTAATGAAGCTTTATCTCTTATTTGATGACTGACAGTAAATCTGTAGTATGTTCTTTGTCTGAATCCCTTAATAGGTTTACAGAGAGTTAACTCTGACTTTGGTCTTCCATTAACAGCAAGACTTTGCTGGTTGGAATGTTCTGCTTGTTTAATTATTTAGTGGCTCAGTAGCACAGGCAGCTTCTACAAAAGCCAAATGATCATACACAGCAACAAATGAACACCATAATCTTAACAAGATTATCATAATAAAGAGTCATCAGAGAAATTAAAATTATCTGCTTTAATTATGAAATTATAACTCCATTAATTCCTGTGCATGAAAAGCAGGAATTGGGGAATAGCAAAGAAGAACACAGAGATGGCTATTATAATATATATATTATATATATATTTGCTTGATAGCAAATTAAAGAGGGTGTGAAAGAGATTTGCTGTGTGGGCTCAAATATGTCGGGTAATTTATTTTGCAGCATATGTTTCCTATAGATTAGGCTTTCCAAAAATATACCACTGGAACTGTGGTTTTCTTCCTTGTCTTGTTTTTTTTTGCCTTTTCCCCCCAGATTGTGTTTACCAGCCTAAGACAAGCTCAGTTGAAAGCTACAAACCTAAAAGCAGACCCTTAATTAAATATGCCTGAAGCTGTGAATTAATTATGCCCTAAATAAGTTATTAGAAAAATATTGCCAATAATGCATTATTTATGGCTAATTGTTGAAAAGTTTGTAACAGCAAAGTACTGAACTGACATTTCTAAAGATATTAACATGAAAGCTAGGTGAATTTGAAGAGAAAAAAATATTCAATGAGCAAGGTTTTACCAAAGTAGTCTTCAATAATGAATATACTAGCCACATCATTGTTTTTTACTTCTACTGTACACATGTAATATTCATAGGACTACTTTAAAATTTCTTTAGATTAGTTTGCATGATAAATAAATAAAAAAAACAAAACAAAACACAACAGGTCTCCTCAGAGTACACTTATACTTTAGGAAAAATATTTAGTATCATTGTTATCTCATATTGTAAAACATATTTTTATGAGACTTTATCTTATAAATAATTTAGGTAATAAATTTGTTAGCAACAGGTATTGTCCCTTAATTTTAAATTTGACACAGTCTTCTGTAACATTACTAAATTAAACTTTTGAATATTAAATAAGTAAATGCTTTATTTTTAGTGAAGTGCATAATTTCACTTTTATATAGCTAAAATATGTCCTTGACACAGTAGCACATAAAGACTATTTTAAAGAAATTATTACTGAAATCAGGTATAAAACATTTACTGTTGAATAGCTGAGTGACTTCAGAGAATTATCTTCAGAAGAGATTGAAAATAACCATGACATCAAGTTATAACTCAAAGAAGTCGAGATAAATTATGAGAGCTTGTTTTGGAGTATTCATGTACAGGGGGGGGAAAAAAGGGCTACTTACAAAGCTTTTAGTAGTCCATTATCCACAGTATATATGCTAATTCTTCCTAATCCATAAAGAGATTAGTAGAAATTTGAAAAATTTACATTGCTCATCAGAAATTGCCCGTTTTAGTGTGCATTGGTTGAGTTCTCTGGGCTTTTGTCTGCTTGTTCCCAAGAACCAGGATTTACTGGATAACAATCAGTATGTGGGTAGTTATTTCACTGCTGAAATATGTCCTCTGAAGAGGAAGTAAAAAATGTTGCTAGCTATTGTTTCCCAGGATTTCCTTCTGGTTGTGTATACTTCTCAGATATATCTAATATACAGGCATTGTTCTGAAAATCTTACACAGACTTTGAAAAGTCTCAAAAGACCTCCTTAGGTGTGCTGGTTTTGGCTGGGGTAGAGGTAATTTTCTTCATAGTAGCTAGTATGAGTTATGTTTTGGATTTCTGCTGAAAACAGTGTTGATAATACAGGGATGATTTAGTTACTGCTGAGCAGTGCTTACACAGTCAAGGCCTTTTCTGCTTCTCATACGACCCCACCAGCGAGTAGGCTGGGGGTGCACAAGAAGTTGGGAGGGGACACGATTGGGACAACTGACCCCAACTCACCAAAGGGATATTCCACACCATACAACATCATGTTCAGCATATAAAGCCAAGGGGGAAGAAGGAAAGGGGGGATATTCGGAGTTATGGTGTTTTGTCTTCCCAAGTAACAATTATACGTGATGGATCCCTGCTTTCCTGGAGATGGCTGAACACCTGCCTGCTGATAGAAAGTAGTGAATGAATTCCTTGTTTTGCTTTGCTTGTATATGTGGCTTTTTCTTTACTTATTAAACTGTCTTTATCTCAATTCATAAGTTTTCTCACTTTACTCTTCTGATTCTCTCCCCCATACCACCGGGGGGAGTGAGCGAGTGCTGTGTGGTGCTTAGTTGCTGGCTAGGGTTAAACCACGACATCCAGGAAGTAGTTGTACTTGGTGTAGCGGTAGTAGGTGACCTTCAGAGATCCCTTCAAACCAACTTTTTGAATTTTGCAAGTTTTCATTGCTCGTCCTTTTTGTTACTGCTCTAGAATTGGTTTTACTTACTATTCTTTTTGTCCATTTATGGCCAAATGAAAAGTATATTTGTCTTATATGTATTTGCACGCACTTAGATTGTGTAACTCAGTTTCAAGACATAGGAGGGAAAGCTGTTGGCACCATCATTACGATGTATCCCTAAGAAAAGAAGTTTAATCATCTTCTGAGCCACAAGTCCATGTATTTCCTTTTCACAAGCAAGTATCCTTGGGTTACACAATGTGGAGGTCAAGTAGGTGAATATATTGAACATTCTTATTTTTTTTAAGGATCTCGGGAAAAGACACTGACTTGTAGCTAGAGCAGGTTTGTAATGTTGGCCTTTATATTTCTTATTACAGTCCACAGAGAGAGAGAGAGATCCCCAGCTATATGGACTTGGTTATGTTTTTCTGGTCCTGAAAGGTGTCATATATCCAGGTACAGTTTATCCATGACTTTTGAGTTGAATGAAAAGCACTTCTGGAACAACACACATACTGTAAAGCTTTGCAACATTCCAATATCTTCTGGTCTGTCTTTTTTGTGTTGTTGTTTTCTTTTTTTTTTCCTCTTTTTTATCAATATTTTGTACTTTCCATTCTTTTTATGTCTATATATATTGCTTTCATTTCTGCCTCCTTCAGCACCGTCTACCAACTTTTAATAAATAACATTTTAACCTCTGAATTCATTTTCCTGTAATGCCAGTCAAATACTACATGGTTTAGGAATTAGCAGTTTAAAGTGTTTTCAGCATTACTTTGGCTACCCTTTTTCTTTTTTAAATCTGGAGAGGCCTTTAAGCCCACCAGACATAAAGAGCCTTTACAATTACAAGTGAAAAAAGATAAAGATTACTGAGGGGCCAGAATGGGAAGAGAAAATGTCTGGATCAGAGATATAGTAAAAAAAATGATCCTCTCCTCTCCTCTCCTCTCCTCTCCTCTCCTCTCCTCTCCTCTCCTCTCCTCTCCTCTCCTCTCCTCTCCTCTCCTCTCCTCTCCTCTCCTCTCCTCTCCTCTCCTCTCCTCTCCTCTCCTCTCCTCTCCTCTCCTCTCCTCTCCTCTCCTCTCCTCTCCTCTCCTCTCCTCTCCTCTCCTCTTCCTTGTCAGACCCTCTCTAAAATTAGTATATCCTCTAGAGGTTGTAACAGATTTTAAAAATTATATGAATAAAATAAATACAAGAAAGTTGATGAACAGCAAGCATAAGAGACTTTGACAACTGTAACGGTGAGAAGTAAATGCAAGTACTATGAAAAACAAATACAGATAGCGTGACAGAAACAAAATAGGGAAGTAAGTGACAAGTACATCTACTGAACTGCCACAAATAGAAATTATATCATAATGATCAAAAGACAAGCTGGCAAGCGTAAGAAACAATGCAGCACTGAAGGAAACAAAGTAAATGATCCTGATGCAAACTCAAAACTAGACCTTGCTTTCAGAGCATATTTTAGCAATAGCAGAAGCAGCAGCTCTATTACATAAAAGTGTTCTTGCCAGTAGCAAGGATAGTGGTTTATATAGCACACAAGTTGGAGATTAAAAGAAAATGGAATAGAAAATCCTTCAAAATATAGGCTATAGAAGTGTAAGGGAATAATAAGGTAAAGAAATGTATGACTCATAACAGCAAAATACATATGAGAGATCATGGTGTGACTATGACCGTTTCCTTACAATATTGCCTTGCCAATGATGATTTTTTTAGTCTACAGCAATTAGATGCAACCAATTAATTTTGTTATAGTAGCAGAATGTTATCTGAGCTTTCAAATGGTCCATCATCATTCATTCAAAAAATCCATTATGAAACAGGATTCCAAGCAAGAGATTATGTTTGTCTTCAGTAAACTTTATAGCAGCCCACACAGTTTACAACATTTGCAGTACAGGAAAATCCGGATTGCTTATTTTAAGTTTCCAACTAAAAGCCTGAGCATCAGCAGAATGATCCAAACAGACTATGTAAAGTGTGTACACTCCTCATAGAGTCAATGGAGAGAGATTAACACTTTTACAGAAGAAAACAGAAAACCTGTAGGAAGATAGGTAGCTGCTTAAAGCTAGCCAAAGGAAGCCCCGGCTATGTCAGCATGCCTGATTGGTTGCTAGTCCACACCCTAGGCCGATGGGTCCATTTAAGATACAAAATCTCTTGTTTTCCTCTGAGAGTATGTAAGCTTCAGTATTTTTAAGACAGAGGAATTAGATGACACCAGATTTTGCATGAAAACTTAGCAGTGAGACTACTCATAAAGGCAATTAGCAATATAGATTTCAACTTTGTCCCCAGATGGAGGCTGGTGAGGCCTGGTCTTACATCTCTATATCCTGAAAGACTCCTCTATTTGTCCAGGCCCTGAGGACACTCACAGGCTTCACAGTCCCGGCCCAAGCTCCCCTGGTTACTTCCTCCACACTGCCCATGGTCCAGGACCCCATTTCAGCCCAGTCCAGGGCCATCACTCCCTGTCCCAGAGAAGCTGTGTGAGTGCCAGTCTCCAGCCCCATCTCTAGCTCTGCATTCTGGATGGACCTTAGACCTATATTATAGCCCTGTCTCTGGCCCTGACTCCTTTTATTTCTAACTAGGTGCCTAGGATGGACTCTGGCTCTGATACACCACTTACTGTGTCAAGGTTGTCAATGGACCCTGTTACCAGCCCCTGGCTCTGTCAGCTGTGCTCAGGTCCTGTGGGACTGTGGCCCATCATTGGAGGCACTCCTCACACTGGGGTCACTCTTGGCTCACCCTGTTTCTGGATCAGCACCATTCTTGCTCCTCCCTGACAACTAGTCATTATACTGTAGATGAATCTGAAAAGTGAGTAATCTGTCTTTTCTTGTGGAAGTTGATGTGTATGTATTCCTGTCAAATTGTCTCACTCTTTCACAGCAGGAGCCTCAACACACCACTGTCTGCATTAAGCACATACTACTTTTTTTCCCTAGCTTCAATTTGAAGACAACCCTCTAGTTTTCTTCAAGAGAAACTACAGCACAGTCAACAGCACACCATGCACCAGCATCTATTTAAGAGGGATAACCTTACCTCTGTGTTGTACGAAATATATCAACACAACTCTCAGATGGACAAAAGACTGAATGATAAAATATGGTATGTGTTTACTCTGCCCCAGGCTTGTCCTCTCTTGAGCAATGTGGATGAACCATGCCTTCTGAATGTAGATTCAACCCAATATGGTGGGTTTATGGCCCAGAGACATAATTATTATTTTTAATGTTTTTGTTTGTTTGTTTGTTTTTGCCCTTTGTTGTGTCTGCAATGTTGTGAATATTGTGATGCAGTCCTGAGGGGCTGCAAGCAGTTTTTACAGCATAAAAAAAAAAAGTGTTGCATGCCTTGGGATCTGGTGTTAGGGTTTGTGGAGGTATTAGAAGTTACAGTGCTGGATGAGGTAGATCTGACAATTGTAAAGGGTAGAGGAAATTATTTTGCTATAGTGTCTTTCATACCAAGTTTTTAAAGTGATCTCTGGAGTTAGCTACCTCCAAATCCATGCCACTATTTTTCTTTCAGCAAAATTAGTTCTATGCAAAATCACACAGCCTTGCTTTTCTGAAAGAATCTTTTGTCTCTCAAACATTTTTCTCAGATTTCATATGTACTAGAGACCAATGAAATACACAGAGTGTATGTCTTTGATATCTGCGTTTCTAGCCTTCTAAGTATTAATCCCCATTTTATACCTTGAATTGAACTAATCTATTAACTTTGTTCAGGAAGTATAAATTGCTCAGACATTAGATTCAAAGTGTAATTTACCATTTTCCTTTCTCAAACACTGTCTCTTTCTGGTAAACATGGCAAACTATTTCATTAAAAAAAGAAATCTAGAATTCGCTCCAGGTAGAAATTGTCATTGTGTGTGTAGACCCATAGAAGGACACATTTGCTGAATATAAATTACACTTCCTGAGGCCTTTAAGAGTTTTAACAATCCTAAATGATCAGAGAAACTTTCAAGTTTCCTAATAAGTGGTAAATACCTGTTCCCTTCTCCCTTATTTCCTTGGACAGATAATGGAACATACTGTAGTCACTTTTGGATTAAAATGACTGTTACTTCCAATGAGAGTAGAATTTGTTATAGGGTTTATTAGACACTGCAGTTTTTAGCTTCTTAATACCTTTTAATTACAAGACTCATCCTGCTTACTGACTGAAAAAGTAGACATTAAGAAACTGTTTCTCCGTTATGCTCAGGCTTGTTTAGTTCATTTTGGTTATGTAAAGGGAACTAACTTCTTAAAGCCCCACCCAAATCTTCATAAATTTTTTTGTTGAACTACGGCTTCCATTATCATTTTATTTTACATTCAGTTTGAATATACATTTAGCATATTTGATATCAATCTTAGTTCTTTCATGAATTAACATAATTATGTATAATTAGAAATGCTGAGATAATATGAACATTTGAGAAAAAGTCTTTGAAATTGGCTTTCACTTGTGGCTTTTAAGTAATATGATGATCATTAATACTTTGTAATGTCTAATTTGACAAAAGAAATTTTTTTTTTACCTAGCCAATAATTCCAACAGAAAAATATAAATAAGTCGATATTTAACAGTTACACCAAATAAATTGGTTCAAATGAGGACAGCATACCCATCTTCTAGTAAGATAAATGTTCCGGTAATTGTCTTCATTTTTTGCATGGAAACATATCTTTCCATCCTTCCAGGTACAAAACTGTGGTTCTAAGCACCTGAAATCTCAATGAAATATTCTGTAGTGCTATACACTAAGCCAGAAGCAAAGTTTATTTATAAGCTGGGTAAACATATGTTGTCAACTGAAATTCCCTATTCTCTCTTTAATACCTTCAAAAGGATTAAAATATTAAAAACAGCTATGCAGAGTAGTAACAAACAAATTAATGATATATTGTAAACAAGCATTTTTTCTGAGCTGGAATATTTTAGGTTCTATAAACAGGTTTTTTTCTGTTATTTCATAGAATCATAGAATGCTTTGGGATGGAATGGACCTTTAAAGGTCATCTAGTCCAACTCCCCTGCAATGGGCAGGGACATCTTCAACTACAGCACGTTGCTCAGACCCCATCTAGCCTGACCTTGAATGTTTCCAAGGATGGGGTATCTACCACCTCTCTGGGCAACCTGTTCCAGTGTTTCACCACCCTCATCAAGAAAATTTTTTCCTTGTGTACCTGTTAAATATGAAAATACCAGGACTTCTGTGGTTTAACCTTGCCCAGCAGCTCAGCCCCACACAGCCACTCACTCCCTCCCCCACAGTGGGATGCAGGAGAGAATCAGAAGGGTAAAAGTGAGAAAACTGATGGATTGAGACAAAGACAGTTTAATAAATAAAGCAAAAGCTGCACATAAAAGCAAAGCAAATAAGAAATTGGTTACTTCCTATCAGCAGGCAGGTGTTCAGCCATCTCCAGGAAAGCAGGGATCCATCATGTGTAACGGTTACTTGGGAAGACAAATGCCGTAAGTCTAAACATACCCGTCTTCTTCCTTCCCCCAGCTTTTATTGCTGAGCACGACGTCATACAGTGTGGAATATCCCTTTGGTGAGCTGGCGTCAGTTGTCCCAGCTGTGTCTCCTCCCATCTTCTTGTGCACCCCCAGCCTACTTGCTGGTTGGGTGGGGTGAGAAACAGAAAAGGCCTTGACTCTGTGTAAGCGCTGCTCACCAATAACTAAAACATCCCTGTGTTATCAGTGCTGTTTTGCTCCCAAACCCAAACCAGCACCATACAAGCTGCCAAGAAGAAAATTAACTCTATCCCAGTCAAAACCAGTACCAACTCCTATAGAGTTAATGGCAGCTGACGGAAAGATTCTTTAGCTCTGTATGAACCACACAAGTCAAGTTGCAGGCGTACAGCAACTTGCAAAGGGAACAGGACTGTGGGAAGAACTTCAGACAGATTTCTTCAATGCCACATATTTAAGCAGATAAGAAAGAGAAGTATCGCCTTTACATTTGCAAAGAAGTATCTGTCTCACAGGCCTATCAAGTATATAATGAAGAGAGAGATTTTATATGACAGTCTGCAGTTCAGCAGGATAGAGCTGTTTGTTTGGATGGCTGAGCTGCCACCTTAAAAAAACATCTGGTGTTTCTCATACATATCAAAATCAAGAATCAATCAATACATAAATCCTCTTCTACCTCTCTGAAAAATGGTTGTGAATCACATGGAATGATCACTGCCCTAAGAAACTGGTCTTTACTAATGGTGAAACAAAAAAAGAAAAAAAGTGTCATTTCTGTTTCCACATGCATCATGGCTTCTGTGAATATTAAGTAAAAGATGATCTTCTTCCTCCTTCCGAACTCCAGGAACAAATTTTCTTTCTTCTTGCAGTTTTTACTTCATAACCACCAAGACTCAAAGGAATGTATGTATATGTGAAGATAATAAGGCAATAGATGGTAAGGACAGGAGGACTTTATCCAGAAATCAAAATTACAGAGAATGTCTCATTACTTAACACAATGCAAAGGAAGACCCAGAAAACAGAGCAAGTTAAGGATATAACCACCCCTTAAAACCAAGTGGTAGAGATACAGATGATCTCAATATATCCATGTTCCATTAATTGTAATCTGTGCTCCTACAACTCACTGAGGAACTGAAAAGCTGAAATTCATCTTTCTGTGATAGACATCCTATTATACTTCAGATTAGCTAACAGGTACAATTCCTTGCCATTTCTGAAACTCACATCAACATAAATCAAGGGGGAAATACTACATGGTAGCAATTCTCTGTCAGGGTTTTAGGTATTTTATATGCTGTGAGAAGCTGCTTAGAGAATTGGAATGTTAGAATAAATCCTGGTGGACAGGGTTCAGTGGTTACGAAGCAGGTGAGGTAGCCACAGGTGCATGGTAAATGTAATTTGTCACATTGTTCAGCAGTTTAACACATGGGTAGTTTCACACCATATGTAGTACAAATGCAGACACACATAAAAACCACCAACTTGCAGCAGCCTAGCTATTAGTGAAATCTCTCTACATGAATATGAATCATTAAACTTATTTTATTTAATATACAGAAATATTTAAATGAATCTAAACAAAACTCCACATATGGAAAATACTGGGCAGAGGGGGACAGGTTACAAATTTACTTGAGAAGAAAATATATCCATCACCTACATGTTCAGGAGATCATTCATCCTGTCTATAATGAATATAGATATACTACTGTATGAATGAAGTCCTAACGATCCATATTATTCTTATAACTATAAAATAAACAACATCACCACCAATTTTTACCTCTGAGGTCTGTTCAACTAAAATATTACTGCTAATACCATTGGGGCATCTTCCTTTGAATAGGATCAGTTCAAGCTTTATATGGTTTAGCTAATAATATCTTTATCTTTCTGTAGGCATAATCTTGTAATCATACCAAATTCACACTTCATCTCACTCTTTAAGCTTATAAGCATAGTGGTGTATATCATGGATGACTTAACCTTTGAAAGTATTCAGAATTTGTTAAAAATGTTCAAATGGCTAGCCTGTAACTCAAGAAAAACTGACAACAACATTTTGGTTCAAAGCTTCCAGTGTGATAAAATGCAGGTAGTATATCTTCAGGCTTGCAATTGCTGGTTTAATTTCTTTCCAGAACCGGCCTCATGTGCAGCCTACACTTCTCTTCTAGAAAAGGAGTATGTTTTTCAGAACAGTTTTTGATTGATTAACTATCATTTTCCTATCACTTTCTGACAAAGAAAGGTATTTATAGAGAAAAAGAAGGTACCTTCCCATAACTGCAGAACTTATTAGCATAGTACTGAAATTGCTGAAGTGACCATTACTTCCTGATGAAAACAGGAGAAAAGTAAATTGTCTAATGTTATGCTGAGATTAAACTACTGTGTTGATAATAATCTCTGTGAAATAAAGCCTGAAAATTTGAATGAAACTACATAACAATTCAGAATATTTGCTGAAAATAGGAAAAAAATATGAAGCTAATTTTAGTATATGAATATTAGTAAGTTTTATAAGCATGTCATCTTATAGGAGCAAAATAAACATGATATTAAACATATTTTTCCCTGTATGATCTTGACACTGAGTATATAGTTTGCAAAACCAAAATGTATGCAAGGAAAGGCCATCTTAAAACAATATTGTTATACAGGAGAATGAAAATAATAGATATTGATTCATAATGGAAGAATGATTTTGCTTCAAACTGTTAGTGTTGTAAAATTACAAGGCAGTTATTCTAACCCAATTATTATTAGATGATGAGAAAACAGAAATTATGACTTTTATAACAATATAATCATTGCTAGAAATTTCTCATGACAAGCCCATGTAACCATATGTTTTCGTTTTCCTAACAATGGCACTGCTTGCTAAAAAGGCAACATTTCCAATACAGCATATACTTTTAATGCAATTTATTAGCTGCATATCCACATGTTGAATTGGACAGGGATCCTTTGGTTTGGGTTCTTTTCGAGTTGCTTGGTGAGTAAATTCATTAAGGAAGTATGAATGAAGCTGAACACGTTTAATGAGGTATGCTAATATGCAGTGATTCTAAACTGCCACAGGGTGGTAGGAGATGCACTTTCCACAACATTTATCTAATTTGCAGAACTAAATGCTTTGCTACACTTCCACATTATTTAAATACCTTATTGGAACATTAGTCCTATAGCTTAAAAAGTGTAAATAAAAGTTAAAAGGCAAAATTACACCTTTTACACCATCACAGAGATGGTATAAGAGAACCACTTTAAATATTTCCAACAGATGTCTAAATTTGTTTTCTACTATCACATGCAGGAGATTTTGTTTGTTATCTTATATTCTTCCATGTTATCTGAATGCTGAAGGTTACTTTGCAGATAACCTTTAGCATTGGTCCTGAGCACACAAGTATATTATGCTAAAATACACTCAATATATATAGGAAATAAAAAATGTAATTTTATGTTCTTTAATTCCTATGTCAATAGTATCTGAAGGTCTCTTTAAACTTAGATGTGTTCTGATGGCTAAAAATGTTTAAGAATCTGTGGTCGTGGAAAATTTAAAATCTAAATACAAAGCTGAATGTGTAATTTGCTTTTATAATTTTATTTCCACCACCATTAGTTCTGAATATGCCCATCATTTTGGAAGTGTATGACTAAATATTTATACTTAGGGGTCCTCTACTTAAGTAATCCTAATTACAGAACTACATGTAATTGCTTTACCAGAGCAAAGATAGGTCAGAGAAGTCTATCTTTACACCTAGACCTATTCCTTATGTTGAATTTAATTATTTTGCTTGAACATTAAAAAAAGGTGTCTTTTTGTAATCACAGCAGTTCAAAGACAGTGTGTCAGTTGAGAAAAAAACTTTATTTTTAAAAATCATCTTATGACATATGTGAAAAAAAAAAGTGGAAAATATAACCACTCTTGGGGGGGGGGGAGGGGGAGAAAAGAAGAAAAAAAGAAAGAAATATTTATATATGAGAACCCCTTAAAAAAAGGGGGGGGCAAGAAAAAGAGTTCGACCTTGTTCAATCATTACATATGCATGCTACTCAGCTTTAAAACTCAGGCAATCTTCTAGACAAGCTACCTTCACCTGAGAGACAGATGTTCAAGGAACATTTGAACAGTGTTACGCAGAGGCTGTCAACAAGTGCTCAGTGAAGTTTTCTTTTGGCTGATGCTTTTATAGCAAGAGTTTAGCAAATGAAGTGACAAAAGCCATTGCACTTAAATCCTGGTAGATAAGGAATATGTTTAGTATGTTTAATCAGATCACTGTTTCTCCGTGACTGATAACACAATTATGATCACTTAAATTATAATCTCACGATAGTGGAATACCCCTTTTAACATGCCCATGATGAAAAGAAAAATTACTATATTTAATGTACAGCTCCCTGTGGACCAAACAGTGTTAAAACCAGCAATGATCACTCTCAGTGAGTATGACAGAAAATAAAATCTCTGAAAATACCTATGTTATAACACTTTTTAATTCTCTTAGGATGAGATGAATGAATTTCTGAAGGTGTTCATTTCTGCCCTCATCATTTATGGAAGCAGTCACTAAATTGCTCAGAAGTCTAAACTTTAGATAGCTTAACTTAGTTGAAATTAAACAATTTGCATATTATGTAGACCTAACCCAAAAAAAAAGTACTGAGTAATCTGGCCTAACTCATGATATGCACATTGTAATGCTAGTCCTGATAAGAAGATAATTTGGGAAATTTAGCAAATGCAAAGTCCAACAATACCTATCTGAGCTGGCTGAACACTGGAAATTACTTTTCAACAGAAAAGAATAGTGACAAAAAAAGTTCACCTTTCCTTCATTGTTTGAAAAAAATATGATTATAATTATTCTTCATATTGCCATAAATATTTTTAGGAATACTCCATATGTATAGTTTCATTTAGGTTGTGTCATGGCAGTGTTGTGCATGTTTTCAATAATTAAGTGTTTTCTTGTTGTTTATTAGACTTTAACATCATAATTCTATAATACCTCTTTTATTAAGCAGACATTTTATGATGCCTTTGGCTGAAACATTGCACTATGGACCTGTGCAGATGTAAACAATTTTTTTTCTTTTTGATGGATCGTACTTTCTCTAGTAACCAGGACAAGATAACATCTGTAGATGTGGTGTTCTAGACAATATCCCTAGTGTCATTTGATTGCCATTAATCAGGAGTGCATAGAATCATAGAATCAGGCGATTGTTTAGATTGGAAAAGACCTTTAAGATCATTGAGTCCAACCACTAACCTAGCACTGCCAAGTCCAACACTAAACCATGTCCCTAAGCACCACAGCTACACGTCTTTTAAATACCTCCAGGGACGGGGACTCAACCACTTTTCTAGGCAGCGTGTTCCAATGCTTGAAAAATCTTTCAGTGAAGAAATTTTTCCTAGTATCCAACCTAAACCTCCCCTGGCACAACTTGAGGCTGTTTCCTCTTGTCCTATTGCTTGTTACTTGGGAGGAGACCGACGCCCATCTTGCTACAACTTCTGTTCAGATAGCTGTAGAGAGCAATAAGGTCTCCCCTGTGCCCCCTTTTCTCCAGGCTAAACAACCCCAGCTCCCTCAGATGCTCCTCATAAGTCTTGTGCTCTAGACACTTCACCAGCTTCATTGCCCTTCTTTGGACACTCTACAGCACAATTTCTTTCTTGTAGTGAGGGGCCCAAAACTGAACACAGTATTCGAGGTGTGGCCTCACTAGTGCTGAGTACAAGGGGACAATCACTTCCCTAATCCTGCTGGCCACACTATTTCTGATACAAGCCAGGATGCTTTTGGCCTTCTTGGTCACCTGGGCACACTGCTGGCTCATATTCAGCCGGCTGTTGACCAACAAACCCAGGTCCTTTTCCACCAGGCAGCTCTCCAGACACTCTTCCACAAGCCTGTAGCATTGTATAGGGTTGTTGTGACCCAAGTGCAGGACCCAGCACTTAGCTTTGTTGAACCTCATACAACTGGCCTTGGCCAATCGATCCAGGCTGTCCAGATCCCTCTGTAGAGCCTTCCTGCCCTCCAGCAGATCAACACTCCTGGCCACCTTGGTGTCATCTGCAAACTTACTGAGGGTGCACTCAATCCCCTCATCCAGATCATTGATAAAGATATTAAACAGAACTGGACCCTGTACTGAGCCCTGGGGAACACCACCTGTGACCGGCTGCCAACTGGATTTAATTCCATTCACCACAACTCTTTGGGCCCAGCCATCCAGCCAGTTTTTTAGCCAGTGAAGAGTACGACCATCCAGGCCATGAGTAACCAGTTTGTCCAGAAGAATGCTGTGGGAAACAGTGTCACAGGCTTTACTAAATTCCAGGTAGACAACATCCACAGCCTTTCCCTCATCCACTAAGCGGGTCAATTTGTTATAGAAGGAGATCAGGTTAGCCAAGCAGGACCTGCCTTTCATAAACCCATGCTGACTGGGCCCAATCACCTGGTTGTCCTGTACGTGCCACGTGATGGCACTCAGGATGATCTGCTCCATAACCTTCCTTGGCACTGAGGTCAGGCTGACATGCCTGTAGTTCCCTGGATCTTGCTTCCAGCCCTTCTTGCAAGTGGGTGTCACATTTGCTAATCTCCAGTCAGCTGGGACCTATATAAGTTCCTTCCTTGTTTACTGTATTCCAGAGATAGCCTCCATATTCTCCTACATGCAGTAGTTCCCCATTTATACTCATATCCAACTAACATCACATTTTTGAATATCAAAGTACTCTGAGAACTATAGGTTTTCCAGGAAAATTACCTCAAACACAATTATTATTGTTTCTTGTTCTTTCAACAACTTGTCACCAAGGAAACCCATGGTATAATAAAAAAGATAATGACTTTTCTTGCAGAAAAGGGAAGAGAGCATTCCCATGAAATATAGTATTTAAAAAGACTAAACATTTCAGTTTATTCCAGCGTGAAAAGTGAAGGACAACAATGAAAGTACAACTCGATTCTATCTGAAGATACTTTCTCAAATCAAGGATCACAACTATTATTCATATAAATGCATACTATATGATGCAGTTCAACCCTGAAAAAAAAAGATCTTATTTGCTCGTAAGAAGGTGGACTTGAGTAAAATGCACTTTTTTGCCTGTATAGCACATTAGAATTTTAAGTATTTTCACATGAATGACAGCTATAGCTTCTATCAGCAATGATTGTAAAAGAGAAGAGAAAGGAAATTATATAGGTCTCAAAGGCTTCCAACTGGGTAAATAGTATGAACTTCAAAGAAGTTAGAAATGCTGTGGGAAAGCTGACAGTAGTTTTTATTACATCAAGTGCTAAAGTTATGGATATGTGAGAAAAAATTAGGGAAAAGAAAGATTGGTTTTAAGGAAGTAGCTCCAAATGCTCAGCTGGGAAGAAGATTATCTTCAGCTTGGAGATGACTCTGGCCTGTGCCACACACAGAATGCCCAGTTCCAGCTCATGCCTTTGAGATTAAAGGTATTATCCTGTCTGAGTACTTGCCAGATACTTAGATTAGTACTGAAGCAACAAAATGTGTATTATTTCCAAAGATAAATGCTGTGGTCATTTCCAAACATCCAGTGATCTTGGTTCTCTTACTCCTCTTTGCTCTGGAATAGTTAAAATAATTTTCTACCTAATTTTACTAAAATAATTTTCTACCTCTTGCCAGATGGAATGTAAAATACTGATTTAATTGTCAGTGGGAAATAAACAGAATTAAACAGGCTTCTCAATAGTTCTTTTGCTTTCAGAAGCTGATGAAGCTGTAAAAATTGTGCAGGATACCAGTGAAGTCAAAGCATGTGTGAACGTTAGATGTGAATGGTACTATGCTCTCACTAAGAATCTGTCCTACTATGATATTACTAAAGTCTGCTAGGACGCCTAGCACTATGAAATGCCAGTCTGACTGATGCTTGCTCTTCAGTTTCTAGGTCCTCACATACATTGTGTCCATTGTTTTTTGAGAAAAAAAAAAAAAAGCAAGATATATGGTTCTGTGTATTAGCACATGTCATGAGACACAGTTGTTGTTGCTGTTAACTCATTTTTCTTGTCACAAGACCCACTGCTGAAGCTTTGTTTGGATGTGAAAGGAATTGTGATTCATCTGCAAACCTATTTATACCATGAATAAAACAAATTTCTGTATTACAAACCCTGAAAGTATAGTAGAACATTGCTTCTACATTTTGATCTTAGCTGTAGATTTAAACTGTGATAGTTTGGGTTTGTTAAGATAGATAAGTTATCACTAAATACCAGTCTTGTCCTGGCACATTACTGAATGCTGTTTATGCAGTGTGTTGTCTAGAAAACAGGAGCTGGCTTTTGAGGAGCTTATATTGTTTTTCCTTTCCCAACCAAACATTTGGCTTCTGGAGACCAACCCACAGACAATCTGATCCTCTTTTTTTTCTACTGCAGATAATTTCACCTGTTTATGTGTCTTTTCTATATGAATTGCATTCTTAAATATATAAATACACTTAAAACTGTTCAGAGACAGTTCCTGACCAAGGTCCTGAGGTATTGTTCTAGCCTCATTTTTAAGTGGATTTGTTTCTGTTTAGTGTAAGACTGTCTAATTCCTTCTTCACAGAAATTTAACCTTTAACAGAACATAGATGCAGAGCATCTCCACCGAACTCCATTTAAAAGGAAAATGTAATGTTGAAAAGTTCTTTCTGTTATGAAATCTATGTTTGCTCATTTTGGGGTCTGAATTACTTCCTGGTAATCCCCATTTGCAATGATCTGATGATATTTTCCAGCAGAAAGCTGCCACAATGGTTTATTCATAATAGTATAGAGAAATCATTCACAATATAATAATAATGATGGCGTTGCATGTACATCTGTTACTTAGATATTCATATATAGATTGTTTTGTTCTGTTCCTAGACCCATGTTCATAAAGAATAAAAATTAATTAAGGGATGAACTGCACAATTTCATTGAAAAGAGAAACCCATACAAATTTATTTGCTTATATGTATATATGCAGGCTGTATATCTGATCCTCTGAAGGAAAGTGGAAGCATTTCATTGACATTCATTGTCCTAATCTGAAGGTTAAAATGGTATATAAATGTAGCCCTACATGTGTGAGAAAGTGCAAGGAAGCAAGAGATATTTGTCATATTACACCCCATGGCAACAGATCCCAGTTCATGCCCAGAAGTGTTCATCCATCAGCTACGAATGTAAGATTTTTACTACCTGAGCAAAAGAGTAGATTCTGTATCTGTAGGCTAAAATATTCATTTATGGATAGGTAAATCTTCATAGTAAAAAAGTGTTATAAATTTCCAGCCTTCACTGAATTGATCGATTCACAAATGAGGTGGTTTAATAGTTAGACATGCATTACTGGAAATTTGAATCAATGCACTAGGGGTTTCTTTTTCGAGATGCAGAAGATATACCCTTATACAGTCTCAAGAGTACAGTTCAAGGCAGAAAATTATACAATCTGAAAATGAATTTGTAGGATGCAAACCTGAAAAAATTACCAAGTTGATACTGCCTCTTTCAATACTATAACTACTATGGTCTCTTCTCCCTAGTAACAAGCGATAGGACGAGAGGGAATGGCCTCAAGCTGCGCCAGGGGAAGTTTAGGCTGGATATTAGGAAAAACTTCTTCACCGAAAGGGTAGTCAGGCATTGGAACAGGCTGCCCAGGGAACTGGTTGAGTCTCCATCCCTGGAGGCATTTAAAAGAAGGGTAGACGTGGTGTTTGAGGACATGGTTTAGTGGTGGACTCGGCAGTGCTAGGTTAACGGTTGGACTCGATGATCTTAAGGGTCTTTTCCAACCTTAACGATTCTATGATTCTATGAAAAACAGATTAAGTGCACTTAATTAAGTGCAACATCTACACAGGGATACGTTGTAATCTTAAAAACTGTTTTATTAATGAGACATTGCTTGTCATTAAACATGCTGGCCAGTCACTTGCAAAAGCATGCAGAGTTAAGGTGGTTTTTATACAAGAATCTTAAAGATTTAAACAGGAAATTAGCAGAATCTGACATCTATCACAGGTCTATATACACATCAATATTTACAACAAATATGCATAAAGTTACAACATTATATATTTTATATTCTACAATTTTTATAATTTTAAACACTTCTATTTGAATGACTACCCAATGCCCATGAGTCATTTAAATATTATCTGATAAACTTCAAATGAGACTTAAGTAAAGATTAAGCAGTGAACCAAACTTCTGTACAGAATTAATTTTATGGATAATATACAAGTGTGTGACTTCTTTAGTTTTAACACAGTTATTGGGAGAAAAATCCAAGCAATTCTCATCATTTTAATGTAGCAGGAAACAAACATGATTGCCTCAGTGTATTGCAATCACTTATTACCCAGAAAAATACAGGAAAATCAGATACCATCACAGAGGGACGGCACAGAAGTTTGTTTTTCACTGTTTAACCTCAATGTATTACAAAAAAAAAAAAGGAAAGAAAAAATAAGTGGGTTTAAGTGTCCTAGTCTGATTGCTGACACATTGCTGCTGCAATGCAAAACATCTACTGCAGTCAGTCATAACGCATTACATGAAAGACTTTTGATGTGAGTGGCCTCAGTGCTTCCCAGCATGATGTGCCTGCCATTAATAATTTCAAATAGAAGCAGGTTTTGAGGACAGGCAGGTAGATATAGGGAGTGTATTTCATCATTATGAAACAAGAATTAATGAAAATTCTTGTGGTGCTAGCAAAATAACTTCAGATTCATGCATCTGATCACAAGAATAAAGGACTGGTCTTCTCTGGCTATTTTGTACTTCTCCACTGAAGCTATCCACAATAGAAAAACATGGAGCTTTAGATTCTGACTAATTAGCTTTTGAGTTGTATGTAAATACATTTCCACTTCAGGGCTTTTCTACAGCAAGTACTGAGCTGTCTCATTTGGATTTTTATCTGTAATGAAGCCTTTTAAGCAAAAAGAGAAGTCAGAGTGATGTTTACATTGTGAACTAGCCTGTATTCCGCAAAACCCATTGGAACCTGGTTATCTATAATGAAATTAAGAGCTTCAAGTTTCCAGAAATGCTGCAGTCTATTAAAAGTCAGTAATAGAAAGGATACAAGTCATTCAGACTTTTTTTTAAAAGTTTATATGTATGTACTCACTTCTCAAGACTATTGCAAGCAATTGTTTTTGAAAATTTCAGTCTTAATTTGTAAAATTCAGAGTAATGAGAAATCAATGTCAAATGGCAAAGCAAAAACCCTGCTTGACTGGGCATAGCATAAAAATAGGCTTTTAGTTTTGAAGGTTTTCCTTTGCTTTTTCCCCTCCCCTCCCCTCCCCTCCCCTCCCCTCCCCTCCCCTCCCCTCCCCTCTCCTCTCCTCTCCTCTCCTCTCCTCTCCTCTCCTCTCCTCTCCTCTCCTCTCCTCTCCTCTCCTCTCCTCTCCTCTCCTCTCCTCTCCTCTTCTCTCCTCTCCTCTCCTCTTCTCCTTAACACAGAATTTCAGGTGCAGAATGATTGGCAAGATTAAAACTATATGTTGTACTTCATCTCTCCCCATCACCCTCATTATCTTACTCATCCTGAAATTGTGTATATTGCCAGAGCAAGCGAAGTCCTCATTGAAAAAACATACTTCTACTTCTTGGACTGAAAGTAGCTATTAATAGAACAGGAAAGGCATTATCATACTTAATTTGAGACCACAGGCTACAGTTGCTAAATGCTACTCACAAAAGTCTGTCATGAAAACTGACATGCTGGGTAATTTAAGGAAATGTGAGCATGTCACCTTTTTTTTGTCAATAATTACATGTTCTATTTATTTTAAAACTTTTTTTTTTATAGGACTAGGGACAAGAGATGAATATTGGCTCGTTTATTTCAGAATGATGAACTGAGAGAATACAACTCTTTGACATGCATTTTATGTTTTTTAATTGTTATAAATACCCTTCTATTTTATTTCTGAATTGCAGCAATTTTCCAGAGGGGTCTGAATAGGAAAATAATCTGCTAAGTCTAGGTCCCTTAGAAAAAAGATATATGGCAGTTTCTGAACAACTCCAGCTTTTCAATACCTTTTTTTTCAGTGGGATTTCATGAATCTCAGTGTCACGTATTCCAGTAAGAGTGAACAGATACTAACAACAAATATATGGAATAATTTGATTTCATTCACTTTTGCTTATCATTCGTTTTAAGACTGCCGAAGATTGAAAAAACTTTTCTTACCAAAATGACTGTTGTGTTAAGAGAAATGCCAAATGAAAAGAGAATGGGATCAGAGTAAAAAGGGAGGGGATTTTTCTTATTCTTCATAGTTTGACCAATACTGTGAATGTTTATTTTATCTTTCATTTTCATACCATTTAATGCCTCTGAAATTGAAGTGAATAATGGTTAGAAGTGCTAAACAATTTGAGAAAGCATATTTTGAAACTTCCATTCACAGAACAAGAAGAAACTTACAGAATTATCATGAGAAGAAATATCCTTGTGCAGTTTTGTGTTCTATAGTATGTACATAGTGTTTATGTATCACAGATAAGCATTCAGCCTGCTCCTGCTAAAAAAAAATCTTCAAATATTGTTAATGCTATTAAGTATCATTATCTATATATATGTCTTCTATGCTGACAATTATGAGTTTATATTTTGAAGAATAAGACCTTACTAATTCACAGTAGTTTTCCAGACCCATTTCATGTTCTGAACTTTCAAAGTAATGTATAAGCTAACAAAGAATAAAAAGTAAGGATACTTCATCATGACATGTACTTTATCTGTATGATCACTGTCATTCAGTTTTAACTATTAATGATGATCCTTCATGGCTTGCTATTAAATACTCTCTAGTACTTGCATAAAAGTACGGTAATTAAGTCTTAGCAATAATAAATTGCAATGAAATACTTAGCCATTAAGTTTTTCCTGAGAAATTACAAAAAGTCCAAAAGTTTTTTTTATATTGAAAGCGTGGTGTATGATATAATAAATTTGTATATCTCTGAAGACTTAAAAATTCTTCATAAACATGAATATACTTAGTTTAATAACTGAGATCGTGATCCCACAAAATATTTACAGTGATTAAATTGAATGAAACTTGAATTTATTTTCTGCTGCTCTCTATGGGATTGGTACCTGGAAAGAATTTTTAAAAAATAGTCATTTTTGCTTCTTGGATTCTTCAGATTTAATTAATAGAATATCTTCAATACGTTTAATGAATTCCCTAGGGACCTGAATGCTGTTTATTGTGGGACTATCAATATGATCATAGATCAGATCAAAGAGGCACAGCCTTTGTCACAGGCTTTTTGATCTCTCTTAGTTTCACAGAGCTAAATGCTGATCTGAGTGCTATCTGTCTCAGCTCTCAAACTAAATTAACAGAAGAAAATATTAATTAGAGATATTTTAAAATCATTGCTCAAATGAACTCTCTTGACACTACCAAATGGCTGAGATTACATGAATGTGAATTTTTCTCAAGGGGCTGTCACAGACTCCATATCATGCACTCCACATCATGCACACCTTATGGGCAATAGCTGGAAAAACAACAACAACAACAACAACAACAAAACCCCAATGAACAACCCCTTAAAAATGAAAACTTTTAGACACTATTGAAATGAACCCTACGTATTTTTCAGTTAAACAGCAAGTCCGATGCCAAAATAGCATCAATGATTCCTTAACACATTTCTCTGCCCCAGTCACCTGTAGATTTTTACCTGCTGCAAGCAGGTCCTGCACTGATTTGTAATACTGAGTTAGATGGAGTAATCAAAGGACCAAAGCCAGGAAAAAAGCAACAGCTTCTGCAGAAGGTGAGTGAACAGCTAGTAATCATATTGCTGACATTACTAATTTATGTAGTTGATAGAATTTAAAATGAGAGTGAGGACTCATCTGTCATCATCATATCATCCATCATCACTATGGTTTTCTAAGTAATGTGCAGGCTGTTAATAATTTTAGCTTGTTTTGTTGTTATTCCACTTGATTTGGTTTTGGGACTTTTTTTTTTTTAAGACTCAGGGAAAACAAGCACTTCATGGTGGCAAATATGAATGCTGAATTTTTTCTATGGTAAAGGAGCAGATACAGTAAACACAAATAAATTAATATTTTCTTAAAAATTAAAAATCATAATAAAGGCATATTCTTTTTTTAATCTTTTTTTTCCTACAGCATGTAGTTAATATTCTGTGCCATCTATAGGTTCAGTAGAATGAAAACAGGCATGTTTCCAAAATGGCATACTTGAAGAACAGATGCCTGTGGAACTGTAGCTTCTAGCTTTTCAGCAAGCAATGCCAGTCCTAATCTAGAGTTTACTATCAGCTTCTGATATAATTTTCTCTTTTCGTCTGAAGCTTGAAAGTTTCTTGTAACTTGAGTATTGAGCTGCTTGGGTTCCTTGTCCACAGCAAACTCAGGACTAGAACCTGAAAAATCCACCTCAGATACACAACAGATTTTTAGAAAATTAGAGACATCGTGTGACAAATTACTTTCTACTGTGTTTCAAAACAGTTTTAATTTTTATTATGTTGAAGATTTGAGTCCTGTGCAGATGTTTAAGTTATTTGTTAATTTAGTGAGTTATCATATAGAAGCTGTTAACTGGAAGGCTGTCAGTCATTAAGCTATTGCAAGAGGTTAAAGTAACAAGATTAAGGCATTTAGACAGCTCCAAATTCAAATGTATAAATGTAGGTGCCTGCTATGTAGATATTTATATATGAAATAAATCCATAAGTTTCCACCATAGTCTCTGCAGATCTAGTCAGTATAGTCCATGGAATATATAGAGTTATTAATCTTAGCCTAATAGAAATGCTTCAGTTTCATCATGTGGAGCTCACTAGTCTCTGTTGAATAGATTATCCAGATCTCCTTTGCGTATGAAGAGAGCTTAGATATGGAGATCTCACATAGGCATGTACAGACACCTACATTTAGGTGTTTAAAACTGGAGTTAAATTCTGCTCCAGATCCTTTATCAGCTCACACTGCTGATAAACCTTTTTGCCAAGGTCTAGGGAGATTCAGAAGTATGGATTTCACCTTTGCAGTTTCAGAGGATCTCTGTATGAGAGCTGCATCTTTTCCGCAGATTTTGGCTACAGGTAACACAAGGGCATGAGTGCTTCAAAGCATGGATCACAGCTCTCATCTCAGATACCTGCTAAGACACACTTGCTCCTGTACAGTCTTTGTAGATGTTTGGGTTTTTTTCCTGTGTGGACATAACAATATAGAAGGGGACAGGGACTCCCTTCCTGTACGACAAAGATATGATTGAACCTGGACTTGGAAGTTGTGAAAAGCTGTTGGCTCACTGATATTGATGAAACATTCATTCTAGTTTAGGGAAAGAAATTATCTGTCTTGGGTGATTTGTTGTGAGTATGTATATTTGTAGTATTTTTGTTATTTAACAAAAAATCAATAATGTTTCCACATTATTGTCATCTGGTAGTCAGTGTTATCTATTTCAGACTTTCTTACATATTATCACATAAATCAGTGAAAAGTCATCTCTGAGTTGCTAAAAACTTGACAGCAGCACAGTTTTATAAGAGAAACAAAACAGACAAATAAATACTCTCCCCCAAATCTGATATTATCTATTTCTGGTGTCAGTACAATGGAGACGTTTGCGTTATTTTTCCATACTAAGATGGATTAGTTAAATAGTTTTAGCATTTTTTTCACAGGTAGTATGTTTAAGGAAATGGTTACCTCAGTTTATTTAATATAGTTGAACAGCTTGTTTAGCAGTTGTACAAGTTAAGTAGACAAAAGAGGTTTATTTTCTGGGGCAAGGAAGGAACACATAGACAAATAATGCAGTGCTTTGACTGATGAGAACATGGAAAATAATAAATTTTCATGCAACCTATTTTACTGTAGTGAGAAGTGTGATTCCCTGTCATCATTATTGATTCTCATTATGAGGAAAAGTGTCAAAACGTACTTTTGACACTATCACTCCCAAAGTCATAACACCGTTTTTCTGTATGAACACCTTTTTTTTTCTTGAAATATGTTCATTCCTTTTCCAGTCTAGCACTGATTACGCATTACTCCCCACACCTGCGAACAAGAATAACTGTCAAAAAGAACTACCTTCTTACTTCTGTGTGGGCTATGTGGAGCTTGAGTTTGTGAAAGCCTGTGAAAGTCTGTGAGTGTCTTTTGCCAGAGTGGAAGAAAGTCTTATCCCTGCCCATTATAAACTGAGGCTGAGTAAGGAGGGTCATGGAAAAGGAAAGATCTGGGACACTCATGCTCTGGTTCCTGCTATAGCTGTAGTGTCCAGTACCAAGAACCATTGTACTGTCAAGGAGCTTACTTATGGCCAGTGTCACTCAGCATTTAAAAGAAAATTGAGACTTCCATACATGTGCCAGGTCTTGACTCTTTCCTCCTATTTAATTTCAGTTCTTTGCTGAGGTAGGTTCACATCCATCCCTATTTTTAAAGGAGGGAGGAAGCGAGGGAAAAATCAACAAAGGAATCAAATTCCAGGACTGTGGGTTGAATGGGACATAACTCAGGTGCTATGTCAGCATCATTTAAAGCTCTTTATCACCAGATCTTACTGTCTTAATCTTTCTTAGTGCATTGTGATTCTCCCATAGCATGGTTTAAAAAATAAAAATTTAAGATATTATACTTCATAAGACATTACTGAAGATTCCCAATTTGTGTAACTTCTTCCTCCTCGTACCTTGAGAAATAGAGTCTCCAAAACAGTGTTCCTGGACTAATCCTCCTTGTATGCCATTAGAGACAACTGTACAGACCAGAAGATTCTAGATGATCTCACTTGAGCTTTTGTGGAGGACAGTTGCATAGACTCCAAAGACATGAAATCCAATTCTCTGTTCCTGTAGAAAATGTTGTCACAAGTCACTTTTCTTCATATAATAATATCTTAAAACAATTTCCTGTTTTATTAAGGAACCTTAATATAAGGAGCTTGCAGAATGCAATTTATCTAGTCTATTCTTAGAACTATTCAGGAAAAGGATTCTACAGCTTCTGTTTCTTATGTTTGTTTCTGAACCAGACCCATTTGTTCTTTTCCTTACACCTACTGAGTTTTCTTTGGAGTTCCTTCCCTGTTTTGTCAGATCAATGGGATCCAGCTGCTTCTAAACTGCACAGATTACATAGAATCATGGTTATGTAGGCTGAGAGGAAGATAAAGAAATAATCTGAACAATTAATTTCAAATCTCCTAAACTTTTGTGACCACAATCTTTATTTAACTGCTTTTCAAAGTTTATGATTTTCCCCCCAAATTGTAATTCTTCTCTAAGGGAGATCTTGGTGATGGAATGATTCCCAATGGGAACACAGGAAGATTCAGAATTGCTTGCTTATCCTATTCTGTCGTGGTTTAACCCCAGCTAGCAACTAAGCACCACACAGCCACTCGCTCACTCCCCCCCACCAGTGGGACAGGGGAGAGAATCAGAAGGGTAAAAGGGAGAAAACTCGTGGGTTGAGATAAGAACAGTTTAATAATTGAAGTAAAATAAAATGGAACAGTAGTAATAGTAGTAGTAGTAATAATAATAATAAATAATAATAATAATAATAATTAATAATAATACATTAATAATATACAAAGCAAGTGATACACTGTGCAATTGGCTCACCACCTGCCGATAGATGCCCAGCACATCCCCAAGCAGCAATTGCTGCCCCTCAGCCAACTTCCCCAGTTTATATACTGAGTATGACATCATGTGGTATGGAATAGCCCTTTGGCCATTTTGAGTCAGCTGTCCTGGCTGTGCTCCCTCCCAGCTTCTTGTGCACCTGGCAGAGCATGGGAAGCTGAAAAGTCCTTGACTAGTATAAGCACTACTTAGCAACTACTTAGCAACAGCTTAGCACTACTTAGCACTACTTAGCAACAGCTAAAATACCAGTGTGTTATCAACATTATTGTCATCCTAAATCCAAAACACAGCACTATAGCAGCTACTAGGAAGAAAATTAACTCTATCCCAGCTGAAACCAGGACATATTCAAATATAGTTGCAAATATAGGGACTACCAGCCTGTGAAGCCAAGTGAACCGCATGGCAATGGGCCACTAACTCTGCCAGATCTTTTAAGTGTACTTGATTTACAGTCAAAATATTGGTCTAATGACAAAAAAAAAAAAAAAAAAAGAAACCTGTTTATATGGCTCCAAGAATTTAGTGTTATCCCAATAAATCTTTCAACACTCATCCAAATTATCCGTTAAATACAGAAAAGCCTCATCAATGTACTTAAAACTTATACAAAAGCCTTCCTAGTATTGATACCTATTCTTTGGTGTTCTGCACTCCATCCCAATGTTTCTTTGGGTTCTTAGGGCTAACTCTTCAGTCTTCCTCAAGCAGAGTTGGGGAGGGTTACAATGAGCTGTCAGGACCCTAAAGTCTTCACTTAGGAGATTGATATTCATAGCTGATATTTTTTCAGTGTCTTTGTTGTGAAGGAGAATGGGTTTTGAATGGCTTCAGAACCCTGAGCCTGCGTTTACTTTTATATATTTTCTTGTGACAATGTGCTTCTGTTTCATTGGTTCCCAACTAAAGTTTGAAACTTGCACAACAGCCTCCTCCATCCTTAACTTTTTCAAAGGGCTACTGTTTGTTATGTAAGAAACACCTTGGGGTTTCAGACCTTTACTGCAAATTATATTCCCAGGGCTTCAACTATGACAGGTCAAGCAACAGTTGCTTAAACACTAGGGAATTGCTGCAAGAAACTCAAATCAGTTCAGGCCAACACAATCCTAGACAAGTTCGGAGAGTGTGCACTGTCAGCTATCTCATAAGTTTGTGCACTTGTAATGGCAAAAAATTAAAAATACTGGACTACATTTGCTTTTTTCATATAGTAAGCTCTTCAAAGATGGTCAAAGATGTTTAAAATCAGATGTTTTCTTAGACTATATATGATAATAATTTTCATTAGACATACAGAAATCTTCAAGGCAGCCAAATAGAAATAAAAGTGTTTATAAGAAAATTGTAACTTGATCTTTGTAGGACAGGTCTTCCTTTTCAGGTTATACTTCAGTTATTCATTAAACTTCAGCAGAAACCTCTGCATAGCTCTCTTGTTCCTGGAAAGTTTTCCCATCCATCTTCCATGGAACTAGTCTGTCTTCCTTCTTTTAGCCATCTCTCAGGGCTCAATTCAATTCCTTATAAACATGGCACCTCATGGTGTTTGAGAGTCTCTAGGATATCCAGAACAACTGAAATGTTTTTTTCAGGTATGACACAGGTTTTATTAAAAATCTTGCAGCCTTTTGGATTAATGGACAGAGGTTAGATACTCCACAGCATGTAAATAACACCAAATATGTTTACTTGGACTGATTACTTTGCAACAAATCCTTGCTGTTTTCCTTTCTCTCCATTTGCCACTTTCTTATGGACGTATAATCTCTAAACCTTTTTTACCATCAGATATGATCAGTTACTCTGCAACTAAAAAGCAATCTCCATTTTCTTTCAGTGACTTCTATCTGATCTAGTCACTCAAAGAAATATAGTATATGACTGAAAAGACAGAGCCCAATAGATAGCATCTGACACACGCGGAGTCTTCAGTTCAGTGTATGAAATGGAAGTCAGAAAAGAAAAATCGTTCCTGTCAAGTTGAAGCACACAGTGTTGTGGTAAAAGAAATAAAAAGCATCTATGTAGATTCCAGTTGAAATGTAATTAACTGATATTTTCAAATTTAAATAAATTTTATTTTTTTTCATTGTACCTGCAGTTCCTTTTTTAAGTAAAGTATGATTTGAAATGAAAAATTGCAACACAATTTTCAAAATAATTGATAAGTATATTTATTTGTTTGAGAAATATGTTTTGACATTTCCAAGGCAAGCTATATCCTTATTAAAATTTCACAGTGGGTTTCCAGTAAAACAAAATAAAACAAAACAAAACAAAAACCTCTTCTAGACTTTTTTTTTTCATTTTAAATGATTTACAAAATTCCATTTGAAACTCTATGGTACTCTGAAAACTGTGAAATTCCAGTTTTCATAGATTTGCTATTCATGCAAAAAGCTTATTTTCTGAAAGAATTATTACCACTGTTTTTATCACTTTCATGTCTTGGGAAGAATGGCTGTGAAGAAGCCTGATGCTGTGAAAGTTTTTACATGCTATACATTGGCTAATTACTATGGATAAAATTAAGTTCCTGTGTCATGACTATGACCTGCCTAAGAACCACCATAAATGCAGAATAAGAAACACACAAATACTGTAACATACCCTCTGTATCATCTGCAACATTTTGAGCCTGTATTTCCCTTCTTAGACAATGAGTGAGTCCCTAGTGGTAAAAACTGTCTTCATATTTTCTACTACCTTGATCCTATTATCAAAGCTTAACAAATAATCAGTAACAATAATAATCGTGTCCCCGCTGTACATTCTTAGAAAGGAAAAAAAAACCACAGTAAGCCAAAAGAAGATTATTATTTGAGAAGTGACAGCAGTGAGAAAATCAGAAGGGAAATCACACATGAATATTCCTATGGCAAGGGAAAATGCTATTGGAAAAGGATGAGCTATAGGTATATACTTCCAGCCAGAAAAGACAGTGCAAGAAGCCAAAAAATAAATAAATTGGAATCAGGAACTAAATTTGCCAGTTTGCTACCAAATTAATTTTTAACTGTTTTTCTTCCAGAGTGTTTTATGTCACATTTTTTTCTGTTTCCCTTCAGTTCATTTTTCCTTACAATACGATGCAATCTATTTTTTTTTGGTAGTAATTTTGTTTGTTTTTCTTGTGAAAGTAGGAATCATCTCACTTAACTAAATGTATCTAAAAATTTGGTATTTCATTTAAATTAGTTTGTAGGCATCCTTTGGAAACCAGAGATTGCACCTCTGTAAAACAGTTGACCTCACCTGCCTTAGGACACAGACCTTCATCCCCTGTATTGAAAATGAATTCTCTATGAGCTCTTTTTATTAAAATAAAATAATAAAAAGGTTATATTGTTAGCTCAACATAAATGCTAATTTAATTTCTAAACCTGGGTGCTGCCTGGTCAGCATTTATGTGTGCCAACATTTTTCATTCTGATTGATGTTGGGTGCTGATTAGCCATTTACAATATCCTCATGTCTTTATTCAGGCTAATGGCAAATGACTGCATTATTTCTTGCCAGCAGCAAGATGGAGAGAAAAGAAGGGGGTGTTCTTTAGACCATGTAATGCAGTGATTGTAACATGCAGACATAAACTGCTCATTTACGAGAAAAGTCAGAGAGAAGGTAATTCACAAGAACTGTCCCACTAGATTCAGGATGTATGTTGTTTCTTCCAGATTATATAGGTATGGTCAGTAGACAATACCCTAAAATGAAAGAACTAAACACTAGCATCCAGAAAGATCTTTAAATTATGTGACCCTGATTACTACTACATTTGAAGCAACTCAAAAAGTCTTAGTATTCAGTGAACTAGTTATCCCCTTTTACACAGTGAATGCTCATTAATCTTCTTTTTATGAAGTGGTAAGATCAATGCTTATTTTATGCAATAAAAATACAATAAAGCACGTTTATGTAATTTCACACATATATCTAAGAAATACTTACTGTTAAAGGTAAACGGTCACAAATATCTATGTACTGCATTAAAGCACAGCTGGTATCCAAACTCCATTGACATCATCTATATTTATGAAAATTTTACAAGGGTCTCTAGAGTAGGGCATGCAATTTTATTTGAATACATTTCAGTAGTATGCATGCTTTTGGAGCATAAAAATGTCTTGATCTGAAAAGCTTCAGCTGAAAACTTTATGTGACGAATCAAAGGGATTAAGAATTGAAATCCATAAAGTTTTCAAGAGAAAAACAAAATTCAGAGAACATTTTGGAGGGATACTAAAGATACTGGAATTAGTAATAAATTGACGATAAATAAGATAGGAAACAAAAGATGTTAAGTTAGGTTAACAAAATGTTAAGGTTAACAAAATAGTTGCGAAATCAAAGTATATTTCTGATATACTGTATTCTTAAGAATATTTCTAACTTCACACCTAAAACATTTGTTTACTTCTGAATACATAATTTACATATTTATTACTGTTTCATATCTAAGGATAATACTGTTCTTATCCAAGTGCTTAGAAAATCTGCTGCCTTCTCGTGTCTTTTATTTGCTTGCTTGCTTTTCAGTGCAAATGAAAATTACAAGAATTTGTGTTGATCGTAAAAGTTCCTGTTATGTTCTTGTAGGATGAAAAAACAAAACAAAACCAACCAGCCAAACAAAAAAAACCCCAAAAAACAAAAAAAACCCCACAAACACTATAGTTAAGCACCTGTCCGCATTTATAAAATCTTTCTTTGGTGAAATTTGACTTGGCATTTAAATTTGTATCCCAGGGGCAGTTTGTACTTCAAGTTTAAGAGCAACCACTTCAGATGTTTTTGAATTTGTGTTTGTAGAATTGAAGTTCTCAACAGTTCCACCAGTTTTTTGGAAATGGAAATTAATGACAGCAGGCTGCATATATGCCTGTATGTATCTTCAGTCAGATATTTCCTTATGCTGGTTTAGGATTTTTTTTTTTAAATTAAAATGTGGAATCAAAGATGATTCATAAGATTAAGCATCCATATGGGCAGCCATGGACATGGGAAGTGAAAAAAAGAAAGTTTTAATACACTTGTGTAAAAAAGAATAACTACAGACTGTCATATTATCTTTATTAAAGATAGCTGATGTGTGATATTCGTTCAGGCTGTGTATTCTTATTAATCACAAAACAAAGTAATAAAAGACATTTAAATACATGTAATTTGAAGTACATAAAACATCATGCAAGATCAGGCATATGTACTTGCAGTTATCATGACAATGCATAACTGCCTACCCACATTAAAATGGATATGTCCAATTAACTAAATGTCTATTAAATCAGTGTTCATTTTACTGATAAATATAAAATCAAATATTTTCACAACCAAATGTAGATTCATATATATTATCTTTTAGCATACATCCTTCATGGTATATTGTTTTCCAACTAGTTTACTCCAGATGAAGAAAAAAATCAAATTACTTCTTGTATTTTTCTGAGTGAAATGTAGTTAATTTCCCCACAGCTTCATCCAGTCTCCACCATAACTGTGTAGTTTAGTTGTTATAATTAACTTAAAATATATTAAGCAAACTCAGTTATACATTTTAACAAACATACCTTTTATCATGTGTGTTATTCTGTCCTTAAAAAGGAACACAGAAAGCAGTATAGCTTTCTGTAGTTTTACATTTTACTAATATATAAACCTGGCTCAGTAGCTGTATCAGAACTAGCTATTACCTAACCAGGTCAGATATGGCTAACAATGTAAACACTTGACACTTACTGAGAAGCCAAGCTGAAACTGTGGGGGAAGATCTGGATAGATAAGCCGTACAAAAATCTACTGCAAATCTATGTTCTTATTAGGAGTACCAGAGCTGAACAACTGAAATATAGGGTTGCATGACAAAGGTAGATATTTTAAGTTTATGCCACTCTTGAAGATACCTACATTTGAAGTTAATTTCAGCAAACAATCTTACTGCTGTAGAGTGGACTTACACAGTGTTTGGGTTTTTTTACAGGATAACATATGTTTGAACTATATCCTGATGTTTGATCTTATTCTATACACAGGATTTGAAGGATTATTTACTTCCTTTTTGGTTTAATAGAATGACAGTAAAGTAATGGCTGACTTTATTATTCATTGAAATAATCAATGAAGCAATCTGGAAAACTCTGATATTATCTAATGACTCGAATCAAAAAGACTTTTACAAGCCTTTATCTTAATACAAGCAATTGTAATAAAACTAATAGCTTTGATTTCAAAGGGATAACTGGGAAGATCCAAAGATTCTTTCCGCAGACTGCTTTCATGAGTCCAGTTCAGCTGGAGGGAGTCCCACAGTACCCTACCACAAACATTTGAAAACTATGAGCACAGAAGGTGGTCATAATTTCTTTAAGAATTTCAGGGAAAATTTCTCCAGAGTAAGTGATGACATTAAAGACAAATGGTAGTTATTTGTCTACAGTTAGGAAGTTCACACTCAATATCATCTGTCATAGGCAGCACATAGTCTTCAGATCATAGAATCACAGAATCATAGAATCATAGAATGGTTTGGGTTGGAAGGGACCTTTAAAGGTCATCTAAGTCCAACCCCCCTGCAATGAGCAGGGACATCTTCAGCTTAGCACTGGTAAGTCCAAACTTAAAGTGCTGTGCCCTGTTGGGCTCCTCAGTACAAGAGAGACATGGACATACTGGAGAGAGTCCAGCGAAGGGCCACAAAGATGATTAAGGGATTGGATCATCTTTCATATGAGGAGAGAAAGCAGAGCGAGCTGTGACTGATCAGCCTGGAGAAGAAAAGGCTCAGGGGTACCTTATCAATTTGTAAACACACCTGAAGTGAGGGTGTAAAGAAGATGGAGCCAGACTCTTCTCAGAATGGAGAAGAGGCAATGGAAACAAATTCAAATACAGGCAATTTTGTTCAAACCTTTTTACATTTAGAGCTGCCAAGTGCTTGACAAGATTGCCTGGAGAGGTTGTGCAGTCTCCATTCCTGGAGGTATTCAAAAGCGAATGGACACAGCCCTGAGCCACCTACTCTAGTTCATCCCACTATGAGCAGAGGGGTTTGGACTAGGCTATCTCCACAAGCCCCCTCCAACCTCATTCATGCTGTGATTCTGTGGATCTATGGAAATAACAAGAGCAATAATGTGTTGACTCCAGAATATTTTCCCACTCCAAATCCTCCCCTTTCAGAAAGCCAACATCAAAGTACTTGGATAGAGATAAATCAATGCAACAAACTCAATCCCTTCCTTGGAAATCAGTAAAATGTAGTGTTTCAGGGAAAATAATAAAATATTCTTCTTATCTAAAAGACGATGAGACAAGCAAAGGACTCTGAAAGTGAAAAGAAAATAATGTTTTTTTGATTCAAATAAAACTAAACTACACAAGGTAATTCATTATTTAATGCTTGCTGAACCTATTTAAACTGTTTTTTTTGTATTTTAATGCATGGTATCTTTATGCTGATACTGTATTCTTTATCATGCAGTATTTCAGAGAGGTTAGAGGTGACATAAACTCCTTAGACCCAGAATGCCATAAATTTTCTTTCTTATTTGAATGTATAAAATTTTTTGAGTATTGTTTCTTTTAGATTCAGCAAACTAGTTTTGACTTGAAGCTAAATTCCTTTCGAATCACAGATATCACAATTTGGTAGTTATTGCATTAATATACTTCTGTCCCTGAAATTATTTGTAATGGTATTAAAAATCATTCATTAATACTGCTTATTCGGAGATTATGCTTAAAAATCCAACGTGTATCTTTGAGGAAATAAGTATAGAGTAACTTGTTAGAGCAACATCAAAATTGGACATGAAATGCCTACAAATGGGAGATTTCAGAGCCTTGCAGAGAAAATTGGAAACTTAGTATGCTTCTCACTCTTTAAATTCCAGAAGAGAGAAACATTTCTTGCTCAATTAAGGCTCCTGCCATAGGAAAAAAGACTTCTGTAGAATAGATTTGTTTGGTTGCTGTAATAGATGGTTGTAAAAGGATGCAGCTGGGAATCAAATATATTACCTAAATATGGCACGCAGACATTGTTATACAGTGTTTATTATATGTTAGTTTGTTTTATTTAAATGGAAAAAGGTTAACAAGGGGAAAGATTCCTCCATTTTCTCTTTTCTCCACAGTATGTTAAAACATTAAGCTATAATAAAGTCTGAACAGTATTTTAACCTATTTTCTCAAAAAATAAGCTATTTTTATTATAAATATAACATGAAATTAGTGTTGAATTAATTAATTGTTGTCCCTATATCTCAGATAAAAGCATGAATTGTGAGGCAGAGCTCTTCTGTTGTTTTGTGCAGATCTGAGCCTTTTTTGATACAAAATAATAAGAAAATTTAAACCTCAACATATACATTAAAGAAAGCATCTGCACCTTTCTTCTCTAACCTTGGGATGTAAATGTATTCTTCTCACTTTCAAAATACAATGCCACCTGTATTTCATCTTTCTCAGAAGAATATCTAAAACAAAATTAAAAAAGTGAAGGTATGTTCCATTAATTTGACTAAAGAAATAAAAAGTATTTATAACTGGAAAGGGATTTTTTTTCTAAAAGAATTAATATATACTAAGCTACAGCTATATATACCAAGCTACAACTACTTTGATTTTAGATATAATTATGAGCTATGATACATTCTGGGTATAGCTGGGGGAGGTGTCACAATTTGGGACATCTTCTCTTTTTTCCTTTAATTTACAAAATAATAAATGTAACACAAGAAACATAATAAACAACAGCACTAAACATTTTTTTAAGTGCTTTACTTCCAAAACCAGCCCCCCAAAAGAGTTACCTTATTTTACCAATATATGGGTCAATATGTTTGCATGATTTAGATTTCTTGTTTGGGGTCCCTGAGATGTATCCCTTGTCTTAAAGATTTGGTTCTCTCTCCCCTGTGGTATATAGTGTTTTATCAATTAATGTATGTGACTGGATAATTCTTTCCTCATTTAAGCCCTAATCCATTGCGGAGCTTCTCTAATATGACCTCCTGTGGTTCTCAGAGAAGCCTTTGAAGGAAATAGATTAAAACTGAGACCATTTTATGAAAAATAAAGATCATACCAGTAAGTCAGTATACCTAAGCTTATAATTGGTTGAAACATTTAGACCTAGAGGTATGCTCCCCTCAATACTTGATTTAAGAGGATGAGGCATATTTCATGATTATACAGTTTCATGTGTGAAGTATACTTTAATATACTTCATATATACATAAAAACATAGCAACTCCAATGTTGTGTCAGAGCAAAAATCCACTTAAGCCACCATGAAATCTTCAACAGAGCCAGTATTGTATACTTAGAGAAAGTATATGAAGTATATGAAATATGTGAAATTGGAAAGATAAAGATTTTCTCTTGGATAGCTTCTCAGCTTCTGTCACAATTTCACTGTCATTAAATCAATTATAAGAAAAATCTCTGGTCCCACTTACATCTAACATAGCTAAAGGCCTACCACAGACTCCCCGAACCTCTCTTCAGTTGCTTTTACCTGCTTTCCATGATCTGTCCACTTGGTCCTATAGAGATTGCTGTACAATTAACCAGCTGAATGAAGGGGAAAATGACTTTATGATATCTGCCTTCCTTGAGATGAATTATGTATCCCAAAAAAGTTAAGTAATTTCTATTGACTCTCTCTAGAAAAGACTTATTTCACTTTTTTCACATGTGAAAATAAAGGATGTTATAAAATGTATTATGAAACATATTTGTGTTAATCTTTACCCAGTGTAGATCAGCACACAAACATTCACAAAAACCAAAGATGGAACAGTTTATTTCCCTTAGAAGTATAATCACTGGACTAGAAGGCTAGTTTCTGAGACTGCTTGGAAGAAAAAAGAATGAGAAAAAGCACCATGTGTCTATCTGCAGGAATTCGGAGAATGTTATTGTAATTTATTTTATCATTTACCTATTTTACTGCATTGGAGTCTAGGAATGTATACGAGGATTCTTTTCCTAGCATCATCAGTTAGCTGGAAAACATAGCTCAAGACACAGGGAAGGAAGATAAAGTTATATTGGGACTTTAGAGCACATTTCTAGCTTTTGCTACTTATATCCTGTATATTCTATAACAAATAATATCTGGGTACCTTTAAGAATCTGTGCCTTATCTCCCCATGAAGCCACATATTTTAGAAAGACAACATAAATGACTCTTGTAGTACCAAAATATTGGTTATTATTAACCAATAATTTAATCGGTTGATTAAATTATTTCTCATAAATTGAAAGCAGAAGGAAGGTACCTTCTAGATTTTAGTTTTTTTGAAAAGATGTATTTTTCAAAATCTTAAATACATAATGGTGATTAAGTACCTGCCACATTTCATTATTATAAAATCTTCAAGGTGAGGGAAGACAGGATTCTGAGCAGAAATCATTGTCTAAAGATATAAAGAATTCCTGCTGTCGTACAGAAACAAAATTGAAGACTTTTTTTTAATCCTGAAATAAATAAATAAAAAAACCCAACAAAACCTTTTATGCTAGATCCATTTACATCAAAAGACTTCCAGAGAAAATTTTAACTTTATAAAGCTTACGAAGCTTGGAAATATGATCCTTTATTGGAAGTGATGACAGAATGTTGATTATAGTGTTGTGACTGTGACCTTGCAATTACTGAAGCCACATACACCAGCTGTGATGAGTATCTATGAACATGAGTTGAGCTCCTGCCAGATTATGAGTAGGACGTGGAATTTTGCAGTCCATACCAGTGCACTACCTATTGAGAATGAAATATTTTGTCTTTTACCTTTTTGGGTTTCTTTTTTTTTTTTTTTCTTTTTTTGTTTGTTTTATGTATAGTTTCTCCTAGTGATGAGTTCAATTGTACCAAATAGTAGAGTATTAAAGTGGCAAGATATAGCTAAAATTTACACATATATAAGCAGAGATGTCTACATAGCTGCATATGTGTCTGTGTATGTTTTGGCACAGTGTCAAAACTTTAACCAGTGTCTGTTGCTTTGAAGCTAAGATAAACACTGATTTTGAGAAGAGAGGAAATTGAAGTCATAAGCATTGACCCATATTCAAACTGTTAGATTATAACTACAGATTACACTCCTCATGAGTGAAGCTGGTTTTCACTGTTTCAGAGAAAAAAATTTGTATTGTAGAAAATGAACAAAAAGGCTTGTCTATTCAATGTTATTTATTGAACAACAACATATGCATACACTTTATGATTTACACATGATAAGGTGAAATAGTGAATCATTTTGCATAGTTGAACTCAATGATTGTATTTATCCTAATGGAACTGTACCATCTTCTGAGGAGTTACTCGAAAGTTGAATTTGTACCATTAGATCATCCATTTCTTTAACGATATGAATTATTTAAAATTTTGATTTTTTAGACATACAAAATTGTTCTACACACCAGGCAACTTTGGGAGTAAGGAGAACAGTCTGTTTTTTATAGTCTATTTGTTTATTTGAGCTATTGTTTGTTTGTCTGCTTATGACAATTATTATTCTCGGAATGAATGAACACTGAATACATTATATTCTAACCCTTAGAGCTTTATACATCCTGGGTTTTATCTATAAAGTTGTAAACAAACCAAATTTAAATATTGCACCATTAAAAGTAATCCAGCTTGACTGTTTAAATTATTTGTGCATTGTGTTTACTAGTGAAATATTACCATATAAAATCAAACAGGCAATTAAAGTTTACAAATGTAGGGAAAATATATTACCAACATGACATTGTAATTTAGTGACAGATATTGTATGGTAACATTGCAATGGCCCACAGCCAGTGAATTTTTCTGTGCAGATGGTCCCTGCACCTGCAAGCTATTGGAAGGTACCATTTTTTGAAAGCTATGTTTAGGTCTCATGAGAAGGCCTTTTTTGAATGTTAATGCAATGCCCAGAAATTCTGGCTTGTAGCAATTTCTACTATGATGAGACTAAGTTTTGTTTATTTCTCTATAAAAAAAATATCACGGTGGAAACCTGCATTACTAAAAGAATAAAGCCTTAACAGGCTATAATACATGAGGATAATTAAGGAATTGGTTGAATTAAAAAACAATGTCTCAAATGTTAGAGTGGTTTGCATATGGCATAATCACTGACACCTGTTCATATTGAGTTCAACATGAATGTTATGTGCCACGCTACTGCTTTGTACCAGCTATTTGAAATCATTTGGTTGACAGCCGCCTGAACATGAGCCAGCAGGGTGCTCAAGTGGCCAAGAGGGCCAATGGCATCCTGGCCTGTATCAAGAATAGTGTGGCCAGCAGGACCAGGGAGGTGATAGTGCCCCTATACTCGGCACTGGTGAGGTTGCACCTCGAGTACTGTGTTCAGTTTTGGGTTCCTCACTACAAGAAAGACATCGAGGTGCTGGAGCATGTCCAGAGGAGGGCAACGAAGTTGGTGAAGGGTCTAGAGCACATGTCTTATGAGGAGTGGCTGAGGAAGCTGGGGTTGTTTAGCCTGGAGAAGAGGAGGCTGATGGGAGACCTTATTGCTCTCTCCAACTACCTGAAAGGAGGTTGTAGTGAGGTGGGGGTCAGTCTCTTCTCCCTAGTAACGAGTGATAGAACGAGAGGAAATGGCCTCAAGCTGTGCCAGGGGAGGTTTAGGTTAGATACTAGGAAAAAATTCTTCACCGAGAGGGTGGTCAAGCATTGGAACAGGCTGCCCAGGGAGGTAGTTGAGTCTCCATCCCTGGAGGTATTTAAAGAACAGATAGATACGGTGCTTGAAGACATGGTATAGATGGACTTGGCAGTGATAGGTTGACAGTTGGATTCAATGATCTTAAGGGTCTTTTCCAACCTTGACAATTCTATGATTCTATGATTCTATGATTCTATGTTTCTATGATTTGGCACAAATATCAGTTATTGTATAATAACATTTAAAGTGAGGAAAATCATGCTTTTAACGTATTTCAGAAAAACTTCTTTGTTACATTATAGTGTTATTTCTGTATCACCAATGTTATTAAAAAAATACAACTATAGTTTATAAAGAGTTTACAAAGTTATCACATATATGAATTCCCATTTCAAAATCTATGGAGAGTGTATTTACCTATATTTTACACTTAGCTATGCCATGTATTTCCAATGAGAATGATGTAACTGTTTCATATATGATGTTTGTGTAATACCATAAATAAAAATATTTAGTAAAATTAGTAACTGATCCTTCTTCTAACAGCCACATTTGATTGTGCTTATTATAGCAATTTTTCTCTTTTTATGCATTTTTTTTAAGAATGGGAATTAGTAAATTCCCTTATGATAAAAAATAATTTACTTGATAACAGTTACTGGAGAGTGGATTTTAACCTTGCATTCAAAATTTAAACTTTTGTATGTGAAAAATTACTACAAAAGTCACTATTCAAATGCGTTTTTCTTTTCTTTTTCAAGTGGCGACACATACTTTTAAAGATGTTTTCTTGCAGATAATGATGCTTTTATACAGTTGAAACTTATTAAAAACATGTTATGAAATTTCTGCATTTTTAAAATGATTGCAAGTTCTTTCCAGAGTACTTTGAAAATGTATTAAATGAGTTCAATACTAATTATCATCCTCACTTTGAATGTTAACATGTTTTATTCATATATCTTAAAGTTGGTTGGAATGAGGGATCTTAACTGGGTAGTCAGCAAGTTTTCTATCAATATGATTTTCGTTCACTAAGCAAAGAATGCAACTGAAGTTTTGTTGAAATGATTAACAAGATAATATGCCTCCATTCTGGTCTGAGAATGGCATTTGTCATCCAAAGAACCCATCCTAACAGAACCAAAAATGGGGAGAAAAAAAAAAAATACAACCACTGAAATTCATCAGTCTCGGATCCAAAACACAGTGGACTGGTCTTTCTTTGCTGGGTCAAAAATCATGGAAGAAAAGAACTAGACCAGTGAGGACTCCAAAGGATTTGAGAAGGTCTTGCTACTCACAGTCAAACCAAGTACCTCTTGAACTGACACCAGTGCTTGCAGGAGAGATTCCTGAAGGGGCATAAACACATAGATAACATGCAGCAGGTAGCAGCAGCGAAATTGATGAGGCATTATCTCTGAAAGGTTTGCAAGCTGTTATTATAGACCATCTCACTGAAACAAATTTTATGAGGGGTGTTCCAAAAGTCTGAAAATCTTGGTGAAAATCAGAAACTCTGCTGCTTATACTCCACGCTATTTGTATGTTGCAGGCAAATAGTCATGCAGAGATTGGTCAGATCAATGACAAAAAGTACACAGGTAGATAGATGTCAGCTTTGGAACCATATGGACAAATGTATTTATGAATATTTGACATAGAAAGTAATCAGATCCATGCTGACCAGAGGGAAAGCTATAACCTCTACACATACCTAGAGGACAGCACTCATGGATCCAGGTTGTTATAGGCATGAGAGTCTGGAACATAAGGTTTAAAATAGCAGGAAAATGATGTTAAATCACAGCAGATTAACCTACCTAATGCCCAATTAGAGGATAACCTGATAACTGTTCAACAGTTATATACAAGTGCACTGGCACAAAGATAAAAAATGTGAAGGTCACACATGAAGATTTGGGCCAATGTATGTTGGCCCTCAGGACTGAGTACATAGCCAATTTCTTAAAGGATGCAAGAATTTTTTGTTTATCTTCAACTCAGATAAACAGAATTACACATCTTTTCTGTAGTTTACTATTTCTTAGCATTTTGGAGGTTAAAACAAGTATACTAGTCTATTCTGTAAGCAGAGTTTATTACAATTAAAAGCAAGTGCTTATATGATGCAAAGTGCTGAACAAATCACGCTGGGATATGAAAAAAACATGAAATTTTGTGTCATTTTTCATTTCTGCTCTTCTTTAATTTGTGTTGCTTGTTTCTGGTGCAACAGGCTAGCAGGAGGACTTAAGTCCTGTTATGTGCCTAAATCCAAACTCTACATTCTCAGACTTGGCATAATGAATGTTTTTAGCCTTTTAGACACTTGTGTCCAGATTCATGTAGAATCTGAAACATCAACAGTGTAGATATTTTCTTCTGAGTTCCAAGAAAATGGTGGTCCTTTTGGATGTTTGTAATGTAGGTCCCTCTTCTTAATTCTTTTTTTTTTCCCCAGTTAAAATCAAAAGGCAATTGATTTAATTACTACTCAGTTTGGATCAACTACTGTTCATTGCAGTCAGCAGTAGTGTGTCTATGTTCTCTGGTGGGAGCACAATAACACTGCTCCTATCATCATCAGTCTTCAAAACTAAAGTTTCTGGCTAGAATTTGGACCAATGACTGCAGCTGAACTTTCTGTGTGCAATAATTGGAGTGATGTTGAAAGCATGAATAAAGTGAACATAAAAGTCTCATTTAAGAAACAAGATTAAAAACTCATCTATGTATTTTAAAGTCTAATCATAAAAAATACATGTAGATACAATTACTGTTTTAAAAATAAAATTACAAACAGGCTGGGATATTTTTTATCTTTGTAATTGACTGAGGTATGGACACAATTTAATTGCACCTAGTTTGGATTTTTCATGCATTTTAATTTTTCCATTTATTTCAGTCTCCTTGTCAGTAGCCTTCAACAAAGATAGTGAAAAGATCTCATAGCTCCATAATTTACATTGTGACTCCCTGAATTGTAAAGATAAAGGCATTTTGTTGAAAAAAAAAGGAAAATCAACTTGAACTTACTGATATTTAGTTAACAAAAAATATAGAATTTAATTATATTCTTAGGGATTTATATTATGAAGAATGGAATATCAAGGGAAGGAAATATTATTAACTTTTTTTTCTTTTTTTTTTTTTTACTATTTGGGATCACGTTGACATGAATCTAACAGATAACTGGGAGTAGCATCTGAAGACTTTTCTGAAAAACTTTACTGTACTGTCTGGTACTCTAAAAAAATAAACTAGACAACCTTAATCTTTTTTATAGTCCTCTTTATTATGCATTTATGACTATGTGTAAGTCTTCCTTTTTACATCTATGTTACACTATACATTAATTGATACAATGCTAGGATGTATACAGGGGAAGAAATGTGGCACAAACCCACAGCATTGAAGGTCTGTTTATTCTCCCACTAAAATCAGCAGGAAAGACATTTGGTTAAAAGGGATATATAAGACCTGATTCTTCTCTATGAACTCATAAAAAATAATACTCTTAAATGAAACATTTTCTTGACAGTATAAGATTCATATTTTAATGATCTCCTGAGAAGTTTAATTATGATTTTGAAGATTAAATAGGAATTAGTTCAAATTGCATTGTCATTACACTGCCCTTGAACTTTTCCAGTTGTGACTGTGATGTTTTGAATTATTTAGAAACACAGTTTTTTCTCTTTTTATCAAGTAATCAGAGAACTTCTCACTTTTCTCAAAACAGAAACACAATACAGATTTTACTGCTGAAAAAAATCTGGCAAAGAAAAGGGAGAGAGCTAAAATTATATTTGCAAACATGATGTTGTTTTCCTCCCTTGTGCCCCATAAGTACTTTGTAAGAAATGACACCATAATACGAGTTTTGTCTATAACCTTTATGCCTTTCTTTTCTCTGTAGTCCTGGCAAAGAGAGGAGCAGAGTGAGATGTCAAGTAAAAGGTATTGCAGAAGCTTCCAGTCACAAAATAGTTTCTGTGCAGTTGTATGAACTTTGTAATAATTACTAGAACTGGCTAGGAATTTTCTGCAAGAACGATTTTGTCATACAGAATATTCTTTCAGTGTGGTACAAATTCCATAGAAAATTTCAATTTAAACCACCTTTTTCAAATAAAATCAGTTATGGGAATAAGAAAGTAATACTGACAAGGCAAACAGTCAGGAGATGAGATTGAGTGACAGGGAAGTATATAAGAGAACAGAAAGGCTGAATGGCCCAGCTCTTCATTACTTAAGCTGGCTGCCAGTCTACTTAAGCCTGCAAATTGGTTCATTTTGAAATGCTGAATGTCCAGCTTTCAGAAGTTCATTGCTTAAAGGCACTAATCAAAATTGTTAAGTGTCTTCATAAAGTAAGACAGCATTCCAGAGAAATCCCTAACTGGAATTTTTGAGAAATTGTTATTTTTAATATGGTTAGGGAAACACCTTTTTTTTTCCCCTCCCAGAAAGCCTGACATATTTCATTGAAAAGAAATTCTGTTCCCCAATTATGTTTTGCACAGATATGTCTATGTAGTCTGTCAAACATATGCAGTGCTATGCAGCCATCTGAAACAATTGAAGGCAAGCTAGCTCAGGCACCAAAAGCTGTACCACTTCTCTTACTTGGTGTGCCACCTAGACTACTGCAGATTATTTTTCAAGATATTTTTGCTTTTAGAAGCTTACATTACTTCATTGGGGAGTAACTCTTCAGAGACAACCCCCAAAACAAACATTGAACGACATTGGTTTGTTCAGATTTTTCAATTTGGAAGTATTTAGGACAAGCAAGTAATTCAGAAAGATACCTTAGATTTTTAGATAAAAGGTTTAGAGGTCATGATGTCAGTAATTGCTACTAGCCCGCATTTTGCTGTTTATTGCATATAATATGTTTGTGGGCTTATTGAACCCTCACAAAATGCAAGTGAAATTTCAGACCCTAGCTTAAGATATTAAAAATTTGTGTGCATATAGCTGCATCTATGCTACAAGGTAGTGTAAAGATACCAGAGTTAGCTGTAAACAAAGCTATCTTGTGTATTGGGAACAATCTTATTCGGCATTACACTGAAAAGCATGGCAAATTAGTCAACATTGAGGTTGCTGCTGCTGGAGGTAAATTGCTCTTGATACTTAAACTACCTTATTTATGACTATCCTGTGTATCTCTGTACACTTCTGCCTCTGTAGAGCAGATATACTCACAGATCAACTGAAAAAGTTACAAAGGATCTGAAGATGAAGTTAACAAGAAGGGGTGCAAAATCAGGGCTTTATTTTTTCATTCCAAGCTTTGGGATAAGCAAATTCTGAATGTTCGTAAGCTATTTCCCCCCCTTTTTTTTTTTTTAATCTCCATTTAAAATATTGTAATACTTCTGTTACCTTCTGCTAGCTTTTTGTATGCCACTGCTTTAATCACTAGCTTCTATTTCCTGGCTTGTCAGTATAATGCTAATACAATTAAAGATACTCATTCTTGCAAAATACATGTTGTAATATTAATGTGTCTAATTGTAAATAACACTGGGAAGTGTCTTACTTCAGAAAAGCAGAAGAGATTATAAAATACATGCAAAATAGAAAATAAGGAAAAAAAATATAACAGCTGTTCACACCAGGAAATTTCCTGCTTTTGTACTTTGGAAGAAAAAGATATAGCCTGATACATAGGTTTCACTGTGAAGTCAAACAAATTCAGATCACAAATCCATGATTTTTTTTTCACCTAACAATTCAGACAACTCCTCGTTACTATTTTTCTTAAAATAAATGTTCAATATATTTCTAAAATAATGTGTCATAACTGAAGTTGAAGTAATTTTCCATTGGTTTTCCTATCTGAAAGCCTAAAATACAGATAAAATTTTAAATTATAGCTTTCAAAATAATTTAATTAAATGGAGAGCTGATTTGAAACTGATTACCAGCCAGCTGAATATAGATGTATATTTGCAACAACAATTCAATGGTGAAGTCAGTAAGCAGAACTTTTTTCCTATTGAAATCAGAAGTTTGAAACAAGACCTCAATATATAGAATTTTCCAACACATGCTTGAAATTGGGAAATATATAGAGACTAAAATTTTCCACATTTTAAAATTCTAATGAACTTTTCAGTCAGACATAGTTACAAATTGGTTCCACCTCAAAGTGAAAAGGACTATAAATCTCTGTACATATATGTTTGTAATATGGCACCTCTGAAGCATACAAGTGGAACTAGCATAGATGCCTACTATGGCAGCAAAAGACTACAAATATGGAGTTCCTCTCTCTCTCTGAGATCTTTAAATTTCACAGAATCATAGGATCATAGAATGCTTTGGAATGGAAGGGACCTTTAAAGGTCATCTAGTCCATCCCCCCTGCAATAAGCAGGGACATCTTCAACTAGATCAGGTTGCTCCTAGCCCCATCCAACCTGATGTTGAATGTTTCCAAGGATGGGGCATCTACCACGTCTCTGGGCAACCTGTTTCAGTGTTTCACCACCCTCGTCATAAAAAATTTCTTCCTTATATCTAGTCTGAATCTACCCTCTTTTAGTTTAAAACCATTACCCCTTTTCTTATCACAACAGGCCCTGCTAGAAAGTCTGTCCCATCTTTCTTGTAAGCCCCCTTTAAGTACTGAAAGGCTGCAATAACGTCTCCCAAGTAGCTGATTTTCTCAGTAGCTGATGAGTTTTAAAGGCTTAGGATTAAAGATTCACTATAGCTATATAAGCACCAAGGCAGACTTCTTAACAGCTATCACATCAAAACAAAACAGAAATGTCCTCAAATGTCCTCTGCTGTTGTCAGGGGATCTGCATTGCCTTCTAGAGCCATTCTCTCAGCTGCCTACAGACAAAATCTAGCACAATTATTCTTCTAATATGTATATCTAACTCATAGAGACAAAATTGGTCTTTGGGGCCCCTGTAACTGAAAAGTATTTCCAAGATGATAGGACAAGCCATTATGTGGAAAGATTATATGTTACAAATGTGCTCTTTTTTTGATGATGTCTTGATGTCAATGATGTGCTTATTTTCTAACTATGACCCAGATATTGATAAAGGTACTACCAACATTGCTGAAACCTGGCATCTCACAGAAGAAACACACTGTTGAACTCAAACAGTACAAATTTATTCACATCCTTATTCTCCTATATCATCTTTTGCATCAACATATTAGTCTATTATAAACACATAAAAGCACAAAGACATAAAAAAGAGACGTATTACTTTAAAAATTCTCTAAGTAAAAAAGAAATAATGTTGTGGGGACTGATTTTGTCTTCTTTGGGAATACATTTGCTGAAAAGAGAAGAAAACAGAGAAGTAAAAAAGAAAAAGGCCTCTGCCTGATGCTACAGAGCATCAACATTCATTTTAAAAGACAGATTCTAAACTAATTTTGAGATTTCACTTGTCTTTCTAGCTATAAATCAACCACAGATCTGAGTTCTCACATGTTACCTTAGGAGGATAAATTCTACTAAGGACATTCACACAGAATAGTACAGAGAAAGGCTGGAGAAGTGGTTAAAACATAAAACGGGAAGAGTATTTCAGTAAAAGCTAGACCAAAACATCTTGAAACAAAAATAAATGCTCCACAATGGCCTCAGAAAACACATTTAAGATAACAGCTGGAGTTTAATTACAAATCAATGTATGTTTAAAACGTACATGAAAGCATTTTTTTTTCTTTGTTGCTTATGGACTGTGCATATATAATGATGGCTAGAGTAGGAGCATGTTTACATTGGGGAAGAAGATAGCCTGCTTTGCAAGAACAGTATTGTAGTGTTTGATATTTTCATGAGTTATTGTTTCAAATGCAATCAGCTAATATAGATGTTTTCAGTTGGTTTTTGGAATTGTTTTGTTTCTAAATTATGCAAAGATGTGAGGAAACAGAAGGTTTCAATTTCAGTTTGGATTCTAAGCCAAAAATCTCCAACTCTGAATCCAACCTCGACTAGTTTCTTCAGGGTTTGGAGAAAGAAAAGAAGGGCTTGGATATGACAATGCAATCATGCTGTTGTAAGAGGAATATATGATAAGTGAGGAAGGCAGAGAAGACTAGCACTGTGATGCAAACCTACAAACAGCCAAAAAAAAAAATCAAACCCTAAACATTTACATTAAAATATACAATTGCTATGAAATTGCTGTTGTATTTTTCATACACCTCAGTATATGAACTAGTATAATATATGCATTTCATATTAGAAACATTGCTGGAGCCAGTGTTGACCTATAGTTTCAACTCCTAGTTTCAAGGAACAAACCTGTCCTTCTTAGAGAGCCCAGGTTTGCCTCTTTCTCCACTTTTCTGCTCAAGGAACCAAACTGCCAAGCAGTGTTTTGCCCATCCCACTAGAAGGCATCTAGTGGATGCCTTCATCTATATGAGCTTCCCTGAACTCTAACAACTTCACACTAAAATCAGACTTGACTTACATCTATACATCATGGGTGAGATTCTGCTCAATGAAATATGAGTCTTTAATGTCTATAATGACATAATTGACTGAATTCCCACTACGTTTGGGTTAGCTGTCTAAAAAGCAACTGGATAGGCTGGTAGTGTTAGATAGTATCTTTTGTCCAGCCTGGCCTCCATGTGCTTTACAGTCTGTGTAACATCTTTAATAGCTGTAGACTCTGCAAAGGAGCAAACTGAATTAAACAGACACCTGCACTTGATCAATGGAACCCTGATGAATGAATTCCTCATCTCTGTTGACTATATTGGTTAAATCTTCATTGACTCTGATGGGAACTTAAACTTTTAGCTCACAGGTACATATCTATACTGTACAAACCAGCATTAAGGAAAAGTGGACCCCACTCCATATATGGATTGGAGGTAATTAATACAAGCACAAAGTTAAACATGAAGTCTCAGATGCTTAAAAAATCTTTCCTAATCTCAGGTGCCTGAGAATACCATGCCTCACCTCCAGCTGGCAGTCAAGTCATGGATCTATCCTAGCTGCTCTGTACCACCTGCCAGCCACACACAGATGTCTTGGATACCTTAAAGCATCTCAAATGGTTTGCTTAATCAACTTAGTTGAGTTTGAAGAATCAGAAATAATTTTGGCAAAAGTGGTGGTTTTGAAAGTAAATTAATTAGGAAGTTATATCTTTGTGTTTGAAACAGGTTGAGAACAGGGAAAAGTTTGGAATGTGCCTATTAAGGCAGTTATCCAAGATGTTCCTGTGAAAAGGGAGAAAAAAGTCGCCTAACAATACCATGAGATAGTCCGTTACCTAAGAACTAACAAGCAAGCTTGAAATTTTTTACAGAGTAGGTGAAAAAGCTGGATCTTTTCCTCCTGATTAGGGAAGGAGTTGCTCATTCGGAACATCTGTTCTTCATTCTAACCATCTTTAAGCACAGGAGCAAAAATGTTTTTGTTTAACAGATTTCGAGATAATGCCGGTCCTAAGATAATGTGTGCAATGAAACAAGCTAGCTGAGATATTGGTTCATATGTTGTCTAAACAACAGTCATTAATTATAAATTTAATAGTGTCTTAATTTATAATTTGTAAATCTGATCCATTATTACAAATTCTTTTTTGAAGAAAACTTTTTTATCCATAAATTGTAATTAATGAACCAAAGTGAGAGATAGTATCATTATTCTTTTGAGTACAAGAAATCCATCACAGGAATGCAAACTCAACTCTGCATAGTCCGATACTCCAGCATCTTACAAAATTTGCAGGATTTGTAGGGAAAACCATGTTTCTTTTGGAGATATTCAAATTTTGATTGGATGACACTCCAGGAAACTTGATCTACACTGGCCCTGTTTGGAGCAAGAGTCTGAATGAGGTGAACTGCACGTACATGTTTCTATGCTGATTAATCAGAACTGGATGACAAGTTGCTATCATGTAGAGATACATGTCTTGGTAAGCATTATCCTGAGCCTCTTTTAGAAGTATGAAGTTTGAAATGAGAGATCTTGGCTGGGAGATCGGTCCTGTTCTCTCATTACATTCTCACAGAATAAACAACATGTGGTTGATACTTGTCTTTTAGCTATTTATATTCCCAAGTTTACAACACAAGTGTGGTAATCTGCAGCAGATAGTGAGTTAGGGATTTTCAGAGCTAAAATGAGAGTTTCTCATCACTAGCTCTTGAATGAGAGCTGCTGCAAGTTCAGTCTTATCTGTTGTCCTGTCATGACAGCAGCACACAATCAATGCTGAATTAAATAAATTAAGTGATTAGCATTAACGAAGTTACCACAGAAAGAAGTGAGGATATCCTCAAACAGAATATGTATCTAGATACTGATGTTAATCATTATGAGGTTTGATTATCTTTTGCTGTAATCAGTTCTACCTCATAACTGCAGTGCACACTGCCTATTTGAGAGCATTGAATTACTGTCCATACATATTCATGAGTATCTGAACTTTGTCGATATCTCCATACTGTTTTGCACTTAGTTCAGTAGACTCCCCCCCTCCACAAACCAAAACAGTAGAATCATAGAATCACAGAATCATAGAATCATAGAATAGTTTGGGTTGAACGGGACATTTAAAGGCCATTTAGTCCACCCCCTCTGCAATGAGCAGACACATCTTCAACGAGATCAGGTTGTATCTAGATACATATTCTGTAAGAGTAGACTTGTACATGACAGGTTAAAAGAGCAGATGCATTTCAACATTCATGTCTTAAAAAAAAGATGGTAAGACCCTCAGTATATTAATACAGAAATATATGAAAAGTTAATTTCCAGAAGTGCGGGGTAATAAAAACAAGGTCTGTCCAAACTCTCTTTATTAATAATTTAAAAAGTATGTATATGTGAAGTGCTTTTTAAGTAATGAGTGTTAGTCATAAATATTTAACAGTTGCGCTTATGAAATATGCCCTAAATTACGTCCAAATGTTAACAAGAATGCCTTATACTTGACAGAACAAAGAAGCCCATAAATATTTCAGAAGTGTGTGTCTGACATGTGGAAGCTGAGAAGACATGTCCTGCTCTTTGTTTTAATCTGACACTGCAACCTTCAGGTCTGTGCTTTTCAAGCTTAATGGGAACAAAGAGCTTTCTATCCAAAGCCAGTATCAGAGCCAACAGAAGATTCCCTTTGGAGTTTGTTATCAGGCAAGTACAAGTTACCTCATCAAAATCATGGGGCAAGAAATTCAAAGCACATAAGCAGTGGCTCAACCCATCCTCATGCTGAGTGTCTTCTGTGTGTTTATCTTTATCAGGAATAAAGTTCATAGGAAGTTCACAGGATGTTGACTTCCTATTGCCTTCAAGAGGAAATTAATTGATTGTCCTCAGGAGGTGTTCAGCATCTGTTGCAACAATGTCTTGAAGAATTACTTGCCAAAAAAACCCCAAACTATTCTAATACACTAGGAGATAACTGATAACTTTATAATTGTAATTAGAACAACTAGTAATGGAGGAAAAAATGAAAAAATAGTTGGAGGAAAAAATAGGCAATCACCTACAGATAAATTCTTCACTTAACCCTTAATGTTGCAATTGAAAAAGTGAGTGTCTTAGAATTGCAATCCAGATTTTGTCCTTTTTTATTTGTCCTTAATATTTTAAGCAAAGGCAGGATAAGTAGGAGAAAGGAATATTACCTATGTAGAGTGGAGAAGAACAGAGAGAAATTAAGACTTCAGGTCAAGACTCCTGTTATGACTTTGGGTAAGATCTTTTCTTACACTTCCTCCTGAAACTTTTCTCTCTGAATAATGGAGAAACTTCTCCTGGAACATCTCTCTGAGAACTGTGAGACTTATGTGTCCACTGTCTTGTGACTGAGGTGACACTATAAAAGGACACGGTTTTCAGTAATGCTAGAGAAATAATTTACATGGAGAAATAAATAATAAAGTGCAAAGTAAGAGTACTGTATTTACCTTAGGAGAGACATTCAGAGTTTTCACAGGTTTTTGAATGCTTCAGTTCAGGGAGAAAATCTCAGCTTTACAGTAGTCAATGATCCCTTCTGTCACTATGACAATAAAGCTAGAATTTCACTCAAGGAGTACAAAATGGCTAGAATATTCAGTGTCTTCTGCCAAAAGGTTATTTTCAAAGAGTTCAACTTCCTTTTCTTTCTCTCTCCGTAATGGCTCTCACAGAGCCCACAGCAGATACTTGGGTGTAAAAGCTCTCTCCTTTCCCCTATGAAAATATCATCCTTAATTGCTTTATGAAAGGCCTGTAGGGCTTCCACCTCTATTCACCTGGGCCTCCCACTACCAGAAAATAGTTCTTTGATCTGTACAGTTCCCTCACTGCATTATAATGAGTTTGTAAAAGCATTTCTTCTTCCCCCACTCCCCTCCCCCTGCCACTGGTTTCCATCTGAACTGTGAGTTGTATTAGCTTTTCTTTTATAACCCCCTTTTCAGTAGTAATGTACACGTCTTAGCCAAATAGAACTCCTGCAGCTCATGGATGACAGTAACGCTGAGGAGACTCCCAAGTCCAGACTCCCAAGTACTTCTTGCTGTCATCAAAGTGGGTCCAGTCAGTATGCTTTACTGAAAAGCAGGACTCTGAAAGAAGTCAGGTTCATGCCCTTGCTTAAAGGCTAAAGAAATAGTGACAAAGCAGTACAGAGTGGGCATACTTAGATTAACATGGAAATATTTTAATGAGGATAAGAAAATATCAATATACACAGTTAATTTTTGTTAGATCTTTTTCATGTGATCAGAGGTGTCTTATGATAAGAGAAGTTAAGGATGTGCAATATATACTGAACCTGGACAATTGCTTATACTTTAAAAACAAACAAGGTTATACTATGCTTCAGCATACATAGTGGTTCAATTACTTTATGTTTATGGAAGAGATTAATCTCTTATATATTGGAAATCTGGAAGGCATGTCGAGTACAGAAAACTTGTACTGTCTTTCACATCATTACCTGCTTTCCAAAAGTAGACGTAGGTCATTAAAACCTAACCAGGAGGATGTATTGTTTGGTAATTACATTTAAGCTGATAAAAAGTCATATGAGTGAATACAATATTAAGAAAGCAGATGGCAGAGATGGTGATGTATGAGCCTGAGACAACTGCAGATATCACTTGTGTAGTATCAGCATGGTATTTAGTAGTATTCACTGACTTTTTTCCAAGGAAAGTTTTCTATAATCTGCTGATGCATCAGTGCGCTACTTCAGAACTGTGGCATAACCTTGCTGAAAGCTATTGTAAGCAATGACATCACAGATTGAAAATTAAATTTATCACCATATCTGACAAAGGGAGAGTAGTACATCAGAAATGCAAGTATCACAAGGCAAGAAGTCTGAATTGATCCAAATGTTAGGGTGTGATCTCCATCTTATGGGGTTTTTTAATAATTTATTCAGGCTACCTCTCAGTGCCAAAACTTAGTGTATGGGAAACGTTCAGGAATGCAGGGGAAAATTATCTCTTTAAGACTGGACATCTGAGACATTCCAAGTGACTTCTGAAGTTAAGAGCTCATGACCCTGTGGAAAGCACCTGGTGAGTTCACTAGTCTTTTTTTAATACAGTTGTACTCAGTTCTCCATCTCCTTTGCAAAGATACACAGTGATCCTATGAGATACCATATCCATGTATCATAAGACTTTTACAGGGTGTCTCCACAGTAAAATGGTTCCCCCAAAAGTTACCTTTGACACCTAGGAACCCAGAAGTAATATTTGCCCAATAGCGACTGAAACCATTAGCCAGAATTAACTGACAATTGCAAAGTTCATCACCAATATATGTGTCATAACCTTCTTCTACTTGTTAAACTATTTTAAACTAACAGTTATATGAATAACATTTTGGCAAATATGAAGTTTATGTCTGTGCAGTACTGCTCAGTAGTTTTACAGTTACAGATTTTCTAGAAGCTGTATAATGTCTTGTATTTATATATTATATTTTATATATTATATATTTTATAATGTCTTGTATTTTATATAACTCATGTATATATCTATATATATTTTTATATATTTATACATATGTGTCTCAAAACTGTATATGTAATATATTTAATTGATAACATGATATTTGAATATTTATACTCATTGTGATGAAAATGTTTTTTGTTTAAACAGATAGATGTGTGTTTAAACAGATAGATGTGCGTTTAAACAGATAGATGTGCATTTAAACAGCTTTCTTTGAAAACTTGAACTTGAGATTTTGATATGTTTTCATAGTAAATCTACAAGACTTGCAGACTAAAATTGGTATACTTTTTCACTATAACTTGATATGAAAAGCAATAAAAGATTAGTCAAAGTGAGTATTTTTGTACATTTTAACCAAATCAAGGTTTCTAGAGAATCCCAAGCAAATTTTTTTTTCTGAAATAATAGACTATCAGAAGATTTTAAAATGTATTAATATCATTCAGATTATCTGATTATGAATATTAACCTGACGTTATTCTGGAAGTAAAAGAAGTTCTTGCTGCAAGAAAGATCTGCAGATAATGCAATACTCTAAGATAGATCATTATGATATATCTATATTTTATACATATATATATTACAGCTGAAACAATAGTTTTAATGCATGTGTGCATCTCATTTTCTGAGATCTAGTCAAAGAATTGACTCTTTCTCTTTCTTAAACTGTATGTTGGCAATCCCATATTTTTCTAGGATATTAAAAATCAAAAGAAAACAAAATTTAAAGCAACAGCTTCATGGCCAACTGTAAACATCACTAGGTTGTTCCTCAATTAGATTTTGTTTAAACACACAGTATATTTTCAAAGACAGTATCTTCTGCATGCATTGCATGCATAATTAATTAATTCAAAACTCATAACAAATTTGTGAATTATGTTTAAAAAAACCCTAATCAAGTAAAGTGCAAGAACTATTATATTTTTCCACAATTTCCTTACATTTACATAATAAATTATAAAAAAGTATTAACATATTCCAAGTTTATAGCACATTGGAGCAAAACAACATTTTATTATAATGTTGAAGGTACTATTATTATTTATTTCTCTTGTCTTCCAACATTCCTTCTACAATATGTGAGTTTTCAGTTCAGTGTTGGCTTTCTTCTTCTTCTTATGCACTAATGTGTTTTTAGCCTTTCTATATATTCTTGTATCTGTTATAATCAGCTCTCTTTTCAAGTTCTCAGAATACTTTTTATCCCTTTTACATTGTATAAAATTCAAACTGGAGTGACCAATAATAATTATACACCAGTGTTACAGTTTTGGTTTGTATGGACATAGAAATAACATTCTGAGATAACTTGTTTAGAAATATAAACAGAAGAAATATATTTTTGCTTATCTGCATATGTAGACCAGTCTACTGAGAAATCTGTCACTGGATTTGTCCTGCACTTGCATAGAATCACTAGAAAATAATTGAATTTTCCATAGTAGTAGTTACAGAGCATTTCATAGATCCCAAGAAAATATGTAAATGGAAACTATTTCTTAATCAGCATTTTAGATATCAGGATACTTTCCTCATATGAAACAAACTTAAGGAAACAGAAAACATACTCCAATTTTGGATGTGGGAGGGGAAGGAGGGTGTTTGTTTTTAGCAAATGCCTGTTTGAATTTTTGCTTTGGTCTACTCTAACTGTGAAAAGGTAACCTGCTGCACCCTGTTGAATACCGTATTGGCTTTATATCACAAGGTGTTGGCAGGGTACAGGTGATCAGGAACCAGAGCTTTTCAACAACAAAAATCAGAACTGAAGTGGACTTCTCCAGTTTTCCTCATTTATGTCTGATTTTTTAACATTAATTGCACTCCTCTAAATAGGGGAATATCAATTGTTCCTGATACTGTTTAGATTGGTTCTGGTTTTATCAGTCATCCTACTCATTACCGCTGCAGGATGTTCTGCTTATTTGCAGTCCCTTGGGCTTACCTTATTTCTTATCTTGAGACTTTTCTTATTTGAATGCCTCCTATGAACAACTACACACACCTTTTCTTGCCCCTTTGGTGGTCAATTTGATCACATATTTATGTGAAATATTTATTAATTATACCTGGATAGGCCATCATAGTGTTACAAGATCATTGCAGTTGTTAGTTACACCATTTTGGTACACCTATATTTGGGTTCGAGATAGATAAATATTATTTAAACTCTGATTAGAGCACTTCTAAATCATAGGTTAGAGAACTCTACTTTGGCTACAGTGGGGAAAAACACTAATATTCTTTTTCTCTGCATGAAATACCCATCCTAACAGGTCCTACATTGGATGTACATTTTTTCGTAATTACATCAGCTTGGCAGCCCACAATCACATTGTAATATACTTTTGTACTTTGATCAAGTATATATACATTATGATACTAAGGTAACCAGGTCTTTCTCTTTCTTGCCATTTTCAAATGACAGAGTCTTATTTTGTATCTGAAAAGTTTGACATTCATTCTTTACATGGTCCTTTATTTTATAGCACTGAATTTTGTGTCATTTCTGTTACTCTGATTCTCAAGGTTATTTTTTTATCTATCATCTGATCCATTTTTTTCAGTAATGTTTAACCAAATCAATGTATCATCAGCAAATTGTATTCTTGCTTCACAGCAGGATTTTTCTTTCTTGTCTAGCTATCTAAATAGAATGGAATTTCAAGATGTCCCTTTTCTGTATAAGAAGTGATTCTGTTCTTCTTTTCTTTAAATATGGAGGATATCACAAAAAACAATCTAGATTATGCTTAAGTCTTTGAATTAAGACCCCACAGACATCAGTTAGAACTGTCCATTTGCTTCAGTGTAGCTTAGTTAAGACTATCACATCTAAGGCAAAGGTGTGATAAAAGGTATTTCTTACAATAATAGGAGAAAACTATTTTTTAACAGTCTTTTTGGCAAGACACAGCTAATATTCTGAAAGAAATCCAGACATTAAGTAATATTACCTATCTATTTGTCTATATATATTTACTTTTAAATTGGATAAGCAAGATGTATAAATCAAAACTCCTGATATACTCCATGATAATTTGCAGTCCATTTGTTAAATGAACTGGGACAACTAATTTATATTTTAAGCACTGATACTACAGCTATGCTTGCTGCTGTGCTTGGATGAAGTTTTACCTTATTCATGTGAACTTTAGGCTTATAATGTTGAAAGATTGAGAGACAAGGTTAATGATTTAAAATAATTGAAAAATATAAGTTGAAAATAAATAGAAATATACAGATGGTCTTGGACAATGCAGAAATGTCTAAAGCAATATGCTATAAATGACAAACACAGTCACTGAACCAAGGCATGCACTAGGAGAGCTGGGACACATTATATGTACTCAGGTTTTTTTTACAGGATTCCTTGTGTCAGTGTAAAACACAATTATAAAAGTTACCATTGTATTGAAGTCAGAGTCAGTAATCCTCTTTGCCTTCAGTTTTCAGTTGAAAGATTCCAATGCTTTGTTCCATGTTTCTGCTTTAACATACATTTAAGGTGGTTATACATTTACATGTTATGAAACACAGAGAAAGTTACTTGCAATAATAGAAAAGAAGTTAGATAAAATGTGGTTGCTATGATTATTCTTAGTGATTGCTTTCTTAAAGATCTGTATTTTCCGCTAAGGTAGTCTATACTGAGAGATTCTATTATTATTGTAATTCTGCCTCCCTTATGGATTAGTTTATCCATACACGAGTTACATTTTTTTATGAAACTGCACATTCCTTGGGATATTGACTGTTCTTGATGGGGGAAAAATGAAAAAAATTATAATAGAAAAGACAAGTGCTAAAGTGAAAAAATTATTTTGAAAGATAGGGTTTTTTTTTTCCTTAGATAATGCTGGGGATTACCTGACTAATTTCTTGTAGCACTACATATTTCCATTTTAATTGTCCTGATGCATAAGAATTACTATATACTAAGGACATTGGTTGTGAAACAGTTGGGAATGGGGTGATGCTTCCACGATTTTTTCTCCTAAAAAAAAAAGAAGAAAAAAAAAAGAACTATCTTATGAAGCTTACTTTCTGCTATTGTTACCAAATAAAAAAAGAAAAGAAAAGGAAAGGAAAAAAGAAAAAAAAAGGAGCTTTATGAAGCTTACTTTCCTTCTTAGCAGGAAGATGTGATAAAAATGAGAGACTCTTAAAAGGTGCCTTACATTCCCTATATTGAATTTCCCCAAAATGCATGGTAAAACATGTTTTTCCCCAGGAGCTCTTGTGAGCTTAAATTATGATATGCTTACTTGGTTCTGTACCTGGTAGATAGATTCACAGGACATCTCCAGGGTCCAACCAGATTTTCAGGAGAAGACTCTTATAAACTGACCAGTAAATCTTCTCAAAGATTTGTTACTAAAAAATATTAAAAATGTTAAAGAAAATCATTACAGAGCCATCAAGCCACAGTTCTGATTTAGATAGAGGTAAATGAATATGGCTCAAAGACTAAAGCAAAACTCCTTCTTTTCACCAAATTCTCATTAATTATATATTAAACTAATCAAATTGCTACAGAAGTTCTAAGTTAAAGTAGTGGCCATCAGTCTTTATGCTATCTGGAATAATTAAATTTACAGTTAGTGCACCAAAGATCACCTGTGTCCCAGGTGAGACATGAAGAAAATGGATGCCAATAGTAGCAAAGAAGATTAAGATCAATTTAGAGGAAAGCATTCTAGCAGTTAGAAAAGTAGAGTGATTTACCTTTACATTTTGGAATTCCAATACTGGAAATCACTAAGAACAGTTTAGAAAAATATTTCTTGTAAATACAACTCATTCACCCTGTGTTAAGACTTAGAAATTAATTGATTCATTCTCTTCAGTCTTGTGTTTTCTCCAATATTGGTTCACATAAAGTGAAGTTTATTATGAAATAGTTCCTTTCTATCCAGATGTTAAGATTCTCAGTGGATGGTATAATTATAAGTCCGTTTACGTGCTGTATTTGGATCATCAGTAGGAAATTAAGTCCATAAACACAGTTAGAAAATAGAAGTGAAAATGTCTTTAATGGACTATGTATATCAGAGGATCACAGAGATGGACTGACTAATTTGCTTTTTTTGAAAGTGTTTTTTTTTTTTTTATGGTCTGTCAAAATTGGTTGATTTTCATAATATACCTGCTAATCCAGACACTCATTTTTTCCTCTGATTATTACAGTCTGCCATTTACTGAACAGCAAAAAAAATATCATTTTTAGCTGAACTGAAAAGGCTTCAAATCTGGATCTTGATGGTCTGACAGGTCTACTTTCTGATGACATTAGTGGTTATCTGAAAAAATCCTTTTTAATATTTATCCTTTCATCAGGTATAAATGCAGGAATGATGCTAAGAATAAGACAGGCAAGCTACAAATAGTCCCTAATAGAGTGATTTTTTATTATGTGAGCTGTTGAATTGTTGCTTAGCAAAAGAAAGCTATTAAGCAGCATGTTGGAGGCATGGACAGTTGGCTTGAATCCGTGAATACCAACTGTGAATTAGAAAAGAGCAGCAGGTACCTTTTCTCCTCTATACCTCTTTCATCAACAGATTTGAATATGAAACCCAAAGCCCAGTCCACAATTTTGCTTTAACATTACTAAATACTACTGGTCTGAGCTTTTATTTTAGCTTAGAAACTTGATATATGTTAATATTCCACAAAACTTACATACATTTGGGTTATTTTATTAGCAATTTGCGAACCCAGCGTTCCACACCAAACTGTGTGGCATTTTACTAATGCTGGTATGACCAACTTTTTCAATTCAATGTCATAGAAGTTATTGTGGATTAAATATAAACTGTAGATAGACACTGATCTTTTTTATTGTAACTGGTATCAGTTTTTGTTTCTGTTTGTCTCAGTTTACTGAGACACATAGTTCTAAGTGTCTGTGCTATTCATTTTTAAGATAACAGATAATATCTAATCCTTCATTTTTGGACAGATTTTGATTTTAAGAGTCCAGATACACCCATTGCAAGAAACCTATAACATTCAAAATGGAAAGCAATTTTAGAAGAAGAATAGTACCAATTCAAGCAGTCATTAGTTAACACAAATTGATTTATTATTCAGTCAAATATACTTTTAAATGATTCTTTATGCTGAACTATACCACCATTCTTCTGCTCAATGGTGGTAGCTTCTAAAGTGCTGGAAATTCTTTTCTTATGAAGATGAAATCTCAATGCAAAGTCTGAAAATAGTGATATTTGTTTTATATACAGCTGTTTATCAATGATAGAATGGATGTGACCACAATGAATAGGTGGAAATCCCATTTTTTTCAGAAAGGTCATCCCAAGTGTTTCGCTGTCATAGAGCAGTTGTTTCAAGACTGGTATTAGCTCTAGGAAAAACAGCAGTAAGTGCAAAATTCACTGGTATTTGCTAACTATAAATATTTTCAAAAAAATTACATAGGATAATCAGCATTCCAAATTTATTTTTTTTCTGAAGCTAAAAATTGTAGATGTTAAGCAAGGTGTAAGTCTATATGTAACAGCACCATCTGGTGACCCTGGCACAGCAAAGCTATATACAGGTAAGTACAGATTAAAAAAAATTTCTCCTGGCCATCTCAGAAAACAGTTCTGCTGTATAGAAGAAATATGCTCTGTGCCCAAAATATATCTAGCCCCAATATTCATTTACAAGTTAAATATGGTCAGCTAGTGGTCGCTAGGTTCAATCTTTGTGTATTCCATATAAATTTTGTAGGATGAATCCCAATTTACATATATACTTATGACTCAGGAGAAGAAAATGTGTGGACTAGCCCTTGTGACAGTTACAATCCCTCTGTTATGGTTTTATTTTAGGTAGAGATAAAGGAAGAAATAGACTCCATGTAATCTATCTTAAAAAGGACAGGCTTAGAGTACATTAAGAAAATTTTAATGGTATTAATTTATGTGAGGGTTAAATCAATTTCACTGCACTATTTCAACACTGTCAGTGAATATTTTCTAAGTTCAGTAAATCTTTTCTAAGTTTACTTTCCTCTGTTAAGACTTGTGCTTCAGCTGATCTTGATTCTCCTTCTTTCCTGTTTCCCTTTTTTCCCCTGAGAAATGTTGATATCCTGTGTTTCACCAGTCAACAGTAACTCTTGTAGATATACACCACTGTAGCCTTTGATATGGTTTGCTTAAACAGCAGAGCAAATAATTGAAACTAGTTTCCTTGAAATCAGCTGAGATTTCAGCAGGCCTGAAAAAAGAACAGATTTGTAGCTGAATGCTTTCCAAGCAATCTGTTTAGTTCTGCATGTGCTTCAACTCAATTTCATGGTAATTTCATAAGGAGGTTGTATTTTAATCCAGTGTGCTGCAGAGGTGAAGCTTTTATACTTCTATTTAAGTAATACAGTTGGAACATTTTTTTATGCCACTTTAGTTAGTAATATGAATTATTGTTGCAGCACATTTTCAATTTGTTTGTTTTAAATATCTCCCAATAGCTTCCCAATTAGTTTCCTTCCCAATACATAGCACCTAGCAATGTATATAAAGCTATCGATTTAATTCAAGTGTTTTTCCCCTTATCTTGTCTCTTTTTTTTTTTTTTTTTGCTAAAAGCTAATTTGTGAAGTGTATCCACTTAGCTAATCACAGACAACTAATATAAGGTAGAAGTAAATTGACCAGTGGGGTTAAGATCAAAACCTGGGAGAAAACATTTTTGTATTATAATGAGTTGTTAGTAAATGAAAGATGCTTGTTTGAAATTCAGGTTATAGTGGCAAGTTCCATAGATAAATTATAAAAGTGTTTCAAATTGGTTTGCTTTCTCTCTGGATCACTCTGCTGTTCATGTTTTACAAGGAAGATTTTTTGTTCAGCTCAGGAAGCACAAACAACAAAAGTGAAAGTACAAATTAATGAAGGAAAAAAGGAAGTGTACAAAATTGCCTAATTGCATCATGTTATTCATAGTCATTTTTAGAGTAAAAAGAAGAAAGAACATTTTTAATAGACAAAAAAGAGGCATGTATATTCAACAGTATTTTTAGACCTCTCAGACATGAAGACCTATAACATTTACTTATAATATTGTCCACAGCACATAGATAAAGGTTTTCTGTTAGAAAGCATGTACCATATCTATAGAGAAAAAAAGTCAACCATTGATTTGTAAAGACTGTATTTTTATTCAGTATACTAATGGCCTTTGATTATTATGATTTCTCTTTATCAGTGGGAAAGGTTAAAGCACCTTTCCTTTTCCAGTGTGTCTGTCTGGATGTGATTCAGGCTTGAGGCCTTGGCTGAAAGTGAAGCTAGATATTGTGGAATTAATATAATTATCTCAACTGGTGTACTTTTTGTTTATACCTTCACTGTATATCAAGATGGATCTTCATTAATACTCAGTTGTTAGCCAGCTACCTTTGCCAAAAGTCAGGATGGGGTTATTTGCTTGCTTTTCTGCTGTTTGCATTCTATACATATATATATATAAAATTAGACTGAATCATTTTATACACATGAATATAAAGATTTGCTTAATTTTTCTCTCTTTAAGGTGGTTGGTGTTTTCTCATCCACTGTTCATCTCACTACCATCATAGCCTTTCCACTGTTGTTACTAGACAGATTACTGACACTTTTTGTTCCTAAACATTAGGTAAATTTAGAATCCATTTGCATGCAGAATGCATTCATGTGCTCTGGCTAAAGCATGTTGTTGGCATAATTCGTTTCTGCAAACATATCATACCAGTTCTTTATATATGTTCCTGTCCTTTAAATATAGATAATTAGCTTACATTTGATCTTCAGTATAAATTATCATTTGGACCTCAGATACCTATGCTATTATTGCCTTTCTTTTTCATCCTAGCAATGAAGATAGTTTAGAATGTTGTTTTTTTTTTTCCTGCGGGCAGGCAGATTTGAATATTGTTGTATTGAGATCAAGGCATTCTACATGATAGATAGTCTAAGTTGGCTCGTTAAATTTTTTACTACAAAGCCTGTATTTGTAGAATGTAAGAGCCATTTGAATGTAGGTGATTGCTCATGGAAGTATGTTTGCTGCATTGGTTTAAATCAATGTATATAATACAGAAATGAAAAACATTTTTAAAAAATGTATTTAATGTAGCATGCAGAAAGTTACTTAAGTCTAGAATTAAAATATTTATTTAACAACGTTAAAATATGTTCCTTTCCATGTGTATATATACACATTCAGATATATATAAAGTACATATGTGTGCATACGTATATGCATATATAAGTGCACATGTGTATATATGTGTATATATATTCATATATAAAAATCATGTCATATATGATATTTGATTTATTCTTTAATTAATCAATTAATTACTTAAGAATAACTTTGTCAGAAAGGTGAATAGACAGTTCAAGAACTGTCTAAGTGTTGCATGAAGACTAGCAAGGATTAGAAAGGAGTGGAATAGTTAGTAAAGATTTTTGGTTTCCTTTTTTAATCTCTTCTGAGGAGACAGAAATTATATTTGTTCTTCAGAGATCAAACATCAATAGATTTTCAAATTACTTTTAGAATGAATAATCCTAATGTGAACGCAGGTAAATTTCATACCTTTGTCTAAAAGAAATAATAGAAATTTTTTTCTTTAAAGAAAAGTTATTGAAATGGACAGTCATGCCTTAAGGGCTGTTTCAGTTTTATCAGTTTCTCTCATTTGGGAGTCTTTCCAGCTAAATGAAAACACAAACCTTCTTACAACCTAGTTCTAGTGTATAAAGAGACTGCTAAAGCAGAATAGGAATTTGATCTGGTTGTCTCACAACCCAGGAGGATATCCAGCCCTGATTTTCTCCACAATAAGTGAAAAATTTTTATTTTCTTTTGACCATAAACTGGGTCCTAGGAAAATTTTGTCAGAATTTACATTCTTCTCTGAAAAACAAAACTTACTGAAATTACAGACTACTTCTTACCTAGCTCAAATGTCGAGTGATATAGTTAAGAAAGAGACATTTCGTTTTTCTCCAGAGCTCTCCTATGAGATGTGAGAACTGATTCTCTCTGAAGAAGACTGTGATAGAAACTAAAAATTATTGGTCTCTTCTTTCTCTCTAAAAGCAGATGAGAAAAGATAAAGCTGGCCAGCTAAGCTTTTTGGGGAGGATGTTTTGCATCCACTAAGTGGGAAAATTCCTAGTTTTCCTGCATGTCTGCAAGTCTGAGAATGCATTTTTTTTCTAAAAAAGGCTATCGTTGTAACTCAGATCTGGGTCAATACTGTAGATGCCTATATCAAGTTCCAAACATCTAGTAAAAACCTGTTCCTCTCCTTTACCATTTAATCATACCCCTTAGAACAGATCAGTTCATTCTACAGACACCAATTAGGACAAATCCATAATATTTGCACAGGTATCACTCAGATGGTTGCTGAAATGAAGAATCAGATTTGTGGCAGAAGACCATCCTAAGATGATTCAGTTTGTCAAAAAGCATAAGGGCTTTTTTTCTGAAACACAGCTGTGTTAGCACATGTCCAGAAAAGCTTAAGATGGACTTAATATTTCACATTAATCTGAAACATAATGTGTTATGAAGATTAGTTTAACAAAATGGTCTGTCTTACATTGTCCCTGCTACATCATGAACAATGTCTGCCTTCCAGGATTTAAACCTTGCTTCACAATACAATGGGATTGCAAAAGTTTGCACCAGACATTATGGAAAAGCTATGGAGAAAATAAATGTCCAGGAGGCTTAGTTGAAGATATATAAAAGTATATCTCAAACAAAAAATACGGCAACCTATTAGCTGCTGATGATATACAGTTTGTCAATAGTACTGAGGCAAGATATAGCAATAGGCTATATTGTCCATTCCCCACCCTTCTTTCCTGTAAAGGGAATTGTTCTCTAGAGCATCAACTGAAAGCATGTACAAAAGAAATGAGGTTAGTTTTATTAATTTACTTTCTTCACAACTGAATAGCCATAGCTTTATTCTCCTATTCCCCTTGGCACTACTTTGTTCCATTCTTTAATAACAGTAAATGTGAAAAATCAGGATTTGTTCTACTCAGCTTCATTTCACTTTGAGTGCTGTAGGGAGATGAGATTTGAAATTGTTCACTGTAATGTATAGGATATCTGGTGGATTCACTTTACTGATGATGCAGTATCATTGCAGATGTCTCACTTCAGGTTGTATACTTTTATTAGAACTTTAAGTCTTGAACTCTTGACTCTTTCTGAGTGCACCCAACAATTTCAAAGGAAGATGTGTGAGCAGAATTCCTCTTTGGATAGTTTTGTTCTCAAGACAAATAAAACTTGTGCAAAAATAAAAAGAGAAGAGGAAGAGGAAGAGGAAGAGGAAGAGGAAGAGGAGAGGAGAGGAGAGGAGAGGAGAGGAGAGGAGAGGAGAGGAGAGGAGAGGAGAGGAGAGGAGAGGAGAGGAGAGGAGAGGAGAGGAGAGGAGAGGAGAGGAGAGGAGAGGAGAGCTAAATGATGAGGAAAAGAAAAACTAAATATTGATGCTTTCTTGTAAATGACCTATTTCATATCTGCTGACACAGGGTTTGAATTGCTGCCACTGATACAAGTTAATGAATAGCTTGTGCTCTCAGAATTTGCAAAGACCATAAACTCACATGTGAAATAACTAGTTCATTGGCAAATAACAACTAAGTGAACAAAACTAAATAGAACTCTGATAAAGACAGGTATCTGGGATTAAATTAAACTGATTCTACTTTCTTTTGAAGAACAGAGAAATCCTTTCAGGGATAAAGGAAACCACTTTTAAACAAAACCAAAATGCTTTCCTTTGATTTGGATAATTTTAACTGCTTTTTAGGAATATAAGGAAAGAAATTTGGAAGAGAAAATCTGATTTCCCAAAGCAAAGAATTAGGTACTCAAAAAAATCAGCAAAGACCCTGTGAAGATCAGTGATTACAGGGTTATTCACTAAAGCTGTGAAATCTGATTTTCATTCCTCTTCTTACTTGATTTGTAGTATGGGCTTGAAAGCAGGTTTTCTACCTCATAAATGAATAGCCTGATCATGGATTAACAAATATCCAGGAGTGTTTGGTCTCTTGATCATGCTGTTCCATTAAGCAGTTGAATATCCTTTGGGATTGGTACCAGGTGTGTTCTTATTTCAGGTAAATGATTTAATAAAGAGGATGTTCTGGAATAGTCTTTCACTAATAACTAATAATTTCACACAACCTCCCACCCCTAAAAAAAAGAAAAACTGCAAAACAAAGGAAAAAAGATGGTGTCAATATTACTTAACCAAATACTTTACATTTACCTTACAATACATGTTTACATGTTTTATATTTTGAACACAAAATAAGAAAATCATAGGGTAGGGTTCATATCACCCAGCTTTACAGTTATTGCAGTTTTAATACACCGCACCTACATTTAATTAGGGATCCAGGTTTCCCTTTACATTTAATAAGAGAAAATGCTTCTATGCTACAATTAATTTTCAACTAAAGTCTATGCTTGCATTTGGTAAATGACTAACATTCTAGAAGTGCCTATTTCTTTCTGTTAATGACAATAATAAGCTCAGATAACTAGACATGCTGAGATGCGCACGTCTAATTCCAACAGGAGATGAGTCTCACATAATATATATTTCTCTAAGCTGGTCATCCAGGCCTTCAGTAGAGAGGATGAGAATAATGCTGAATGTTGTCAAATGCAAAATAACAGTCTGTTATTTGTTTTCGCAATTTAGCTGAGTTATCCAACTCACTGCCCTAGTTATCTGAAACCATGTGAGCTAATTGTACTTCCAGAGCACCTATCTGGCTCTGTCCTCACCCAACTACCCCATTCCAACTGATCACCACAGAACCTCTCCCTGATGTTATGCAAGGAAACTGTGCGAGAAAAGACCAAGGACAATCAGCTCTTATGTTGTATGATTACTTTTTTTTTTTTTTTGATCAGTTGTTAAGTTGGTTTGGCAAGGTAAGTTACTGATCAGAAAGGTCAGAAAGAGATGAAGTTATAAAGGTAACTCTGAGGAGATGGACAGAGGTAAGTCAGGGAGTTAATATGAAAAGAGACTGAAGGAGAGGGCTGTAATTCAGGAAAAGACAACTCCAAGAGCAAAATGCAGGCTGGTAGGATTTTTTTTTTTTTTTTGCAGAAGACCATGTTTGCAAGTAGAGATTCAGATCTGAAAGTTTTGTCAGTGTGCTTTGTGTCTGCCACCATTATGCTGAAGTGCCAAAGTAAAGTGGGCATACTTAGAAGATTTCAGCTGTTGGGGATGAAAAGAAAGGTAGCTGCACATTCCTTGCTACTACTTCGCAAGGCAAGAAGTAGTTCTGCTTTCCTGAAAAGGTGTCCCTGGGCTGATCCATTGATTCCTATGGAAACTTTGGACCCCTGAATCCTGTGGAAACCCTGGGTAGAAAAGCAGAGGCCCTTATTGTGAAAAAAAAATAGGGAACAAATATGCTAGTTATTTTTCTTATTTCTCTGCGTTCTCAGATCCAGAACTATCTTCAATAGTTCTCCAATAGGCAATGCAAGAAGCAATTCTGTTAAATCTACTTGCTGCAGTATGAGACACTGTGTTTCTACTTCTGGAGGTGCTGTTGAGAGGCTGCTTAAAAGTTGCTAGAACAAATACCTTCGATAGTGTCTGATGGAAGAAAATCTCAATGTTTCCTAAAACATAACTTAGTGTGAACTCAAGAAGATTTTTGTTGAATTCTCATTTAGCCCTGCTTTATACCTAAATACTGGAGAGAATTAAACAGTTTTCTAGACTTAGCATGTGTTATTTGGACTTTGACTTCCTTCAGAAACCTAGAAGAATCTGTAAGATCCTCTGAATAGTCTCTCCTGACTCCACAGATCACAGATTTAAGCTACTGCTAGCCATTTGTGAGGCAAGTTGCAATTTGCTGAGCATACCAATTAGCTCCAAGTAGGCAATTGCTGAGGACTGGTAAAAGGAGACAAATATGTATAGTCTCTGAGAACAGGACATGGAATATTTTTTAATCTAGGGCAAGAAGAGTACATACAGAAAGGGAGGGAACTTTTTCTTCTAAAAGAACCCCCAAATCCTTAAAAACATCCCTAAAAGAACCAAAAAATCTCTGGGATATGTAATCCTTTGAAGGCTGTAGATAGACTCTCGTCCCTTTTAAAATGCCAGTCTAATTCACTATAGATGTGCACATGGTGCAAGCTGTTTCCACAAAGCCTTTTTCAGTAATCTGATGATTCATGAATACAGAACACTGAATGATACAGTAAACTGTAAGGATATGGGCTTCAGGTCAATGAGTAGGAAGGAGTAAGTAGATCCTTACTTAAGGATCACCTCCCTTAAGGACATAGATGCCTCTCTACTGATCTGATGGACATCTTTATATAAGATTGTAACTTGAAGTCAAAATTTATTTTTGAGATTAGTTGTATAAACCAATATTTTTGTCACATCAAACTTTACATATAAATGCAAATGTTTTAAAAAATAATTTTATAATGTATCTACCATTAAAATTTGAAAAAAAAAGCTTTTCATTCCATTCTGGACTGAAGACAGATTTTTAAAGATCAGAATTCTGCAAAATACAGTTCTGAGTTTCGGCTACAAATACAAATATGGTCAATTTTGTGATTTCCTTGTTTACAGTGTTCTCTTATGAATTTTAGTGAATGGCCTGGATATCATGATGAGGAGCAGCAATATAAAATCATTAAGACAAATGTATAAAATTAAAGCATTTTATGATATTCATCCCAATCTTTCCTTTCTTTATTTATTTTTAGGTTTGGGTCTTAATGATGTTTCATTACAATGTCTTCTTAGTCACATATTATATAAAACATAATTGTCTGCTAATTTCTTAGCAAATGTTTAAATTACAGTTTAATAATGAGTACTAATTCATTTAATCATAAAATGTTAATTTTAACAACTAATTAAGTGCACTGTAATTATACAGCTATCACTTTAATTTCATAAATGCTATACATATACTGAGAAGTATATGTTATTAATTTAAATGCTGTATCTGATAGCATAAAAGAGGCATATATATATAAAATTAGAATGTTCACACACTTTTATCAACATAATGAATTGTACTTGAGAGGGAAAAACAACTTTGGAAAGTACCACTTCACAGTGGCAATTATATAAAAATGTGTCAATATCTGATTGTAAAGAGCATCTATACAGACAAGTTGGGGGGGGATGTGAATAATAATTTTCTTAAAAATTACTTTTCCTTTACTTTTTAAACCTTAGAACACCAAATCTGGGAAAATGGAAAAAGCTAAACCTCCCTGCAGTTATTTCACCTGAAGATCTGTCAGTTCATACAGGGGAGAGATTATCATTGCTGAGATTTATAGTAAAATGGAAATTGATTTTTAAATGAGAAGAGGTAACAAGAAATGTGCAAATTTCCACTTAGAAATTCTGTTATTGTACCTCTTAAGAGCTGAATTTTAATTTCACAATTTTTCTGCTCAACCAGATGATATCCCATTCCAGAGAACATCTTCCATGATGCCTGGATTTCCTACCTCTTCGAAAGACAAGGTTTTCCTGCTGTGGAGCTGAAGAGCTCAAACAATACAGAAAAATGTGGAAAGGAAAAAAAAAGCAAAAAAACAAACAAAAAACTTCAGTACAGTTCATAATGGATGTCGTAGCAACAAATCTCTTTTGCATTATTCTGGGGCTTTGCACAAAAAACAATTCTTCTCTTGTCTGTATATACATTTACAAATTCAGATAACGTAAAAAAAAACATGTTTTACTTTTTGTTTTTTTTTAAGGGAAAAAAAACAGCCAAAGAAATCCCATTAGATGTAGCTTCACATAGTTTGTTTTCTTTACCTAACTTCCGTTTGGCTTTCGGCAGGTTTTGTAACAATCTCCCTTAGTTTCTGTAGTATTTTTTTTAATCAGGGTAGAGTATACTGTATATGAAAATGAAATAGTGTGTATTTCATTATAAGAAAATAGAAAGCAGGGGTACTTAGAATCTATAGCCGAATATGGTAATATGAAAGCTTTAAAATTTAAGATGATGATAGTGTTAGAGAAGCAGCTGGCTCTACATGACAATTTTAATAGAGCTATTACAACAGTCCACTAACCCCAGACCCTACAGTTGCACAACTGTGTTCTGGATCATTTTTTAATTTTAAAAGTCAGTTGGATCTACAAGTCAAAATGGGATCTCAGTGGAGATCTGATTTATTTTTCTGGTTATGGGTCAAAAGTAGAAGTCTGGGAAGGGAAAAGGGCAAAAGAAATAAGAAAGTGAGAAAGAAAACAACTCAACCAGTGTTTGCAGAGCAAACTATTCCTTTCCAGCTTAGATTCAGTAAGAAAATGCAAAAATTCAGGTTATTTTCTTCCTCAAATGTTCAAAGGAAAGGTAATGCTCTTTAGGTATCCCAATACAAGCACATATGGAAGCAAAAAATTCCTCTATAGACATAAAATAATGTTTTAAAATATAAAACAATGTAGATGATCATTCTTCTGGCCCATAGGAGTATCTTTTAAAGTATTTCGTCCCCTACAAAGCATAATGGGACTATATGACTAGAAGGTATCTTTGGGGTAATTGCCTACTCCATTCTAGTTCAAGGTGACATTGATAAATATATCAAGATCTATAGCAAAAATTGTGTGGCTTTGTTGTTTTTGTTTTTATCCTTACTACACATCTTTGAATTCTCCCTCACATATATTTCAGTGTGTGGTCTAATTTCCACCTGTGTTTCTTCAGAGTGAATTTATACCCAGCTACAGCTCTTACTGTGTGATGAAATGGCCTGAAACAGTGAATCAGACCCTTCTATACCCATCAGATTAGCTATTCTGTTATTTATCACTTTTATGTATTACAGACACTTCATTCTGGCATTTGCTTTCTGTTCTAAATTAGTTTTGCCCATACACTGTTAGGAATGTGACTTGTCAGACTTCTACAATTGTTAGAATTAGAAGTTACAAGCAAGAGAGAGAATGTATACTATGTATTTTGAGGCAGTTGTATTATTTCTGGTGATGCCCCCCCTAAAACCTAGAAAAGGATTTTGTCTGATTAAGGTTGGAAAAGACCTCTCAAGATCATCTAGTCCAATCTCCCTTTGTGTTTCTTTTTGTATGGTTTTATCTTTTAGCTTCTTGTGTTATGCAGAAAAAGCGAGCAATTGTCATGAGTCCCTTATATAGCTCTGCTCTATTCCCAGTGTAGATGTAGCGAGAGAGTCACATACTAGCCCAAATTATGTGTACAATTCACTTTTTTCTCCAGTCTTGCAATGAAGATGTACTGTGTTAGCATAAGGAATGCATGACAGCAAACTTTTTACAAGAAAATTTCACTTGTTTATTCTTTTATGAAGACCTTTTCTCTGCAGAAAAAGAGACTTTTTTCAGTTTTTCAAGATTTTTCTTGTCAGATTGAATTGAATGAAACATCACACAGCCAAATGCATACATACTGTCTTGGTTAAGTGTCCTTTATGTCCATCACTCCAGGTTGATTATTTCTGCACTCTTAATGCGTAGATGAAAAGCTGTCTTGACTTAAATGCAAGATAACCTGCTGTGCTCTGTATGAGACCCATATATTAAGCTGGCTAACAATGAAGGCCAAATACATAGATTTTGACGGACAGAAAACTGAGACTCCTAGAGAAGGACTACTTAAAGGGTTCTGCTATGCTTTATACTAAACCAGTGGGAGTTTGTTTCATTTTTGCTTTAGTATGGCAATATTTGGGGTTTTTGTGTTAGGTTTGTGCTAGTATGACAATATTTTTAGGCATTTATAATAAAAGACAAAAAAAATGTTTCCTTAAACTTATTGTCATTATTGTTACACAGTGAAACGGATCATTTCATAAAATGGCCAGTTCAAATAACTCCATTTGTAATCTCACAAAAGCTTCAGCAACTTTTAGAAAGCAACGTTCTATTATGTAATTTGACTTTGCCTGCATTTTGTCACTAAATAAAATATTTAAATGTTTAGATTTTTCATAAAATGATTAGCATTTTTATTGTAGATATACTGTGAAACCTAGTAATGCAGTCTGTCACATTACTTGATTACCTAAACAATATTTAATACAGTAATTAATCAGTTGATAACATTACCAGTTGTCTCATATCAGGACATAAAGACTAACTAAAACAGAGAAGAAAATGCTCATGTTTTATATTTGTAAGTCTGTCATATGGAGGACAAATAGACTAAAAAGATGTTTTAATTCTTGCAGCTACAGTTGATTGTAATACATTCAAGAGAGAAGCGTCAAAAGAAAGTTATTCAATATCATTTACTCAACCCTTAACTAACTATTGCTGAAGATTGATCAAAGTTTTTAAATTAGGTTGAGAGAATAACTTCAGAAAAAAGTATGTTAAGTGTGCAAATTGCATAATTATAAAAGAAGAGCATTATGTTACTGTTGGTAATATTTAAAAGAAAAAAGAAAAAAGAAAAGAAACCAACATCCTAAATTAAAGTCAAGGCTGAAAATTATTTGCTGACAAAGTAATTCTTGAGGACGTTCTACCTTCTATGTATGTTATACATTCTTTAGATATGCATAAAGGCTGTAATTTTTTTAAAGTAACTTCACTACAGTGAAGGAATTTTGTACTGCTGTGATATGGAAACTGATAAAGAGGTCACAATTTAAGAAAGTGCCTACCACATACTGTATCAACATACTCTATACATAGCCCATTGTCAAGCGAACCTATATAGCTACAGAACAAGTAACTTCTGATCATATTATGAAAACAATTTAAAATGTAATGCATAATTATAGAAAAAGAGACTGTGGAGATTTCCTAGCTTTCTGTCTGCAAAGCCAGAAAAGTATGATCTTGTGTAAGGGATGATTAATCATTTCTACAGCACACTGATTATTTTGATAAGCAGTCTTTGGATTAAGACAAGTGGGAGTGCAAAACAATGCACGAGAAGCAGTTCAACCTGTGTCCTCTGATTTCTTGCATCTAAGCGAAGAACAAAAATGATCTAGGATTATATCTTCCTTTTTAGTGTCCTGTCATGTCACAGAATGACAATAAAATGGAATCTACCAGTAAAGTAACCCAAGAAATAAATCTTTTATGACTCTATAATCAGCCTATTGCATGGGAAATTAAGTACCAAAGCCAGAACTCTCTGAGATGTATCAAGTGTCTATTAAGAGTATGTGATCAGAAGGCAATATTCATAGAATGGATTCTAAGAATTTGCTTTGACAAGCTCATCAGTGCTGTTCCTCACTCTGGAATAAACTTTATGCCATGTTCCACTTTGCTTTCACAGGAAAAGAAGCTGCTATCAATATTCGTTGTTCTTTCTCCCAACTCTACTGGTCTATTGCCTGGATAATTAATAAAATAACTGTGTTCTGTGCCCAAAACTTCTCCAAATAATCACAATTCCAACATCACGTAAGGTCAAGATAGATACAACTGTTCGGTCATTAGAGTGCTTGTACATATTCAGCCAAACCCACAGAGTTCTCCAGCCATAATATCATATTCCTTTATCACAAAGAGCCAAGTCACGAGCTTTTATTTTATTTATGTAATCAACATATTCCTGAGACATATGAAAAGATTCTAGGATAACTAGCTCTGATAAAGAGAACTAAATGAAACTAATGTGAATGTATCCCACATATTACGCATTTAGTAATCACAGATAACCAGGAATGACAGGAATTCCTGCAATCATGTTCAAATCTAGTTGCATTCACAATCAAATTTATATTAGCAAAAAGCAAGAACATCCATGCAAGGAAAAACCCAAGCCAAAGAATGCAGAAAGGAAATTGATAGCAGTTGAAATTTTGATATTTAAATGATGTTGTCAGTAGAGCTGTTGCTAGTTTTATTTTCCCAATTTTATTTTTTTATATTTAAATGTAAGACCTTTGCCTTTCCAGTATATTACCAATTTAGTTGATAATGGCATCATGGTAGTCATCATGAGACTTATTTTTTTTTTTTTTTTGTGCAGATATACATTTCAAGTATAACCTTTATAAACATATGTTTCCTCCTGGAATGAATAAACCACAACAGACTGATGGAAATTCTTTTTCCCCTCTCCAAAAGGAAAAAAAAAAAGGCAGACTAAAATGAAAGGAAAAGTAACCTTAATAACCCCCACCTCAGTTGGAGACCAAAAGGACTTCTTTTATCTTCATTCATCGTCACCAATTTGACAGTTGGGATCAGGAGAGGATGGCAGATATTTTTTCCTTCTTTTGGGAAGCATGAGGACAAAGGGAGGGATAATGACATTATTTGTTAATTTAGTGATGGTTATGGGTATTTGCTAACATTTTTCATGTTTGTCAAATACATTTTGAGTGCAGATTCTAGTAAATGTAGGGAGGATGAAAAGGGTGGGCTTCTTTTTGTCTTGTTTTGTTCATTAATGTAATTTTCAAGATAGCATGCTTTTTTCCAGTTCCTTTTCTGTGGTACTCTTTTTTTCAATTCCTTTTCCATCGTATCAAAACCCCCAGATCCTTAATGACTCATAACCACTGGCCCATAATACTACTAAATGTTACATCAGAAAATGAGCTTTGTCCCAATAGTGTGACACTTAAGAGCAAGCCATATTAGCAGCACTGAAAAAAAAGCAAACAAGCCCCAAAATCCCATAGTGTAAGAAACTTTTCTGAAGGTTTTTCCTTTGTTATCTAGAGTTAGAGTTTCCTTTTGAACTATTACCTGTGGTAAATTGTTCTCCCTATTAAAAAGACATGCTTCACTGCTGTACATTCTTGTTTTGCAAAATAGTTGTTAATTAGTCTATAAAAAGAAAACAGATTTAATGGAGAAAAAAAAAAAAAAAAGAGAACCAGAAAAAAACCCCAAAGTGTGATATTTGGGACAATCAGCTAGAAGGTGAATTTTCTTTAAAACTGATGAGGGCTTTCAATTCTGTTCTCTGGATAACAATTCTGGTCTTTCTATAAATGCTTTACCTTTGGAGACATGCAGCTAGAGTAATTGTTTTGTGGTCTTCTTTTGCAAAGCTAAATCCATCATATACACTCAGAGAATGCCTATCAAAGCAAGTCTCACATTAAGGTGAACTATCACGTATTATGGACAGTATTACAGATTATAGATGTGTATTTTAACAGCAGTTGCTCATGAGTAAAATACCCCATTGTTCAAAACCATTAAGTCTGAGAATGTGATTGGCATGTCCTAAAGCAAGGCTCAGCTTTAAGGGCACAGGTTATTTTGTATTAAAGACAGGAAATAAAACTATATTAGCAACTGATGTGGCACAAAGGGAAGGACTGGGGTTCAGTCTGCCGTGGGCTACTGTAGTTCCAGCACTATACGTACACACTGTGTTTCTAATTCTGAAGAAACTGGTGCCAGTATCTGCACAGGGGTGCATATTGGTGGATGACCTTGTGTCCACCCTGTGTTGCAGGCATTGCTCCTGCATACGACTTCAGTCTTGGTTCTAGCGCACTCCTCTTGCACTCAGAAGAATATCACATGACTTCACATTCATACAGATTTTTTTTTTTCACTGAAAACAACCCTTCCTGCACACTAAAAGTAGGCACACCCAAAGACGTCTTCCTGATTAGATTACAAGTGAACAATCCTTTTTAAAGGTCTGCCTTTTGTACTTAAGTAATAAAAGTACCAATGAAGTATTGAAATCTTACTTGCTGATTATATCCATCAACTCTTTACCTGTTGTTAACATACATAAAATGCAAAGTAGTGAAATTCATGTCAGAATAACAAAATGCTGCATGAATTGTTTTGCTTCCTCTTTCCTTGTGGGTTTATTTTTCCAGTTTCCATGTACTATCCATTACAGTTTGGGTCTGGGATATTCTCAACTGCAGTGATTTTTTTCTTTTAAGCATTAAGAACTCATATAAGCTTGGCAACTTAGAGAAATTTAAAGGATATGTATATATATACATATATATATACACATATATATGCCCTGGCTGAGAATAACTTTATTCTTGATAATAAGACTCCTTTTCTGTTTTTTGGGTTTTTTTTAATTCCTTTTGGTTGGACCTCTCAATTCCAATTTAGGCAAACTATTGTCTAACTATTTAGACAGTGGGTCTGATATTTGCAAGACAAATATCCATCCACAGCCCATCCACAGCATCCAGATCTGTGTCAGAAATAAAAAAAAACAGGGAGTACAAATATGTTTCCATAACTGACTGTCAAATGGATAAACAATTGACTCCGAGAGTAACAGCTCAGAGATTATTATTCTAAAGGAGATCACTCTCTGCTATTGCGAATGACTTTCAAAAAGAGAATAAAACATATTCCCTTTTTTTGTTGTTTTTTTTCCAAATATCAGAGCAGACAATATCTGTGAATCTCTGCGTACTGATTTTATTTTTTTACATTTTATGACAATATAATCCATATTTAATTGTAAAATTAACAGGTTGCACATATGCTATTACCAAAGTTTAATATGATTTGATATTGCTTACATGAAAATTTTTCAATAATTGTATTGCATTGTTAAAAATGAGAAATAGAAAAATTTCCTTCCTATCCAGGTTTTTAATACTCATACGGGGTTTTATAGGTGATCATAATTAACTTGTAAAGGAAAAAAAATGTGATCATTTACACTCTACTTTATAAAGCCACAGGAAAAAAAAATCCAGTATACCTCATGATACATTAAAGCAATCTGTCTTTTTAGAAGCTTTTTGGAAGGTTATGAAAATATATTTTCAGAAGGGAGCTATTTTACATATCAGAACAGGTAAAAGGAGAACCGAGAAACTTTAGTATCTTCCTGAAGAGGAGAGTGTGTCAATAATCTTAAAGAGAAAAGATAGGTCAAAAAGAATGGAAGCTAAAAATTCACAATTAAATTTACCCAAAGGAATTATCTGTGCTAAAGTCAATTAGAGCAATATTAAAGCAGAGAAAAGTATGACACCAAGGAGAAATTAAGTGGTGGTGAGGTTAGGTGATTAAGATTATTATTTAAGTTTGGGGAAGCCAAAGCACATGTGAAAATAGTATTTGAGGTCAAAAAAAATTATTAATAACAGAAAGATGGCATGGGATGAAGAAGAGGGGCTAAAAGGAATGGAGGTAAAGCAGGAACGATCCAAGGGAGATATAAAGAGGTAAGATGTGAGTTTTTTTAAATAAGTCTCAGTGCAGAGTTATAGGTTTAATATTGCAGACAGGAGTGAGAAACATCGGGAAGAAAGAATGAAGGAGAAATGAAAAGCTGTAGAAAAAAAAATGAAATGGTTCTCCATAGAAGAAATAGGAATTTGCTGTTTAAAATTTAACTGTTTGGGGTTTTGTTGCTGTTGTTTTAATTATTTTTGGGATTTGGTTGGTTGGTTGGTTTTGGTTTTGTGGGGGTTGTTTTGTGTTTTTTTTTCTGGTTTTTTGTTTGTTTGTTTGTTTGTTTGTTTCCCAAGAGTATTCATGTTCTTCTGTTCACTTTTTTACAATAACATCTTGGAAGCTGGAAACCAGCTTCTCATTCAAAGGGCATCTTGTTCTTTCCTCTTGAGTAACATTGATTTTTGGTTTTCCCCTTCTTTTATTTTTTAATTCTTTTCTCTCTTCAGAGCACAAGCCAACGCAGTTTTTCCTTATTCTATGCCAGCCTCATCAATGATGCAATTATATGCCATCAACACAGCTCCAAAACAAGTTTTTTTAGGAACACGTGCCAACATAGAGAACACAAATTATGCAGCTCTACAGCAATTGGGCACAAATGTAATAGATCCATGCATAAATTATGGCTATTGTTTGTTTGTTTTTCAGTTTCCTGGCAACAACATAATGATTAACAAATACTGACTAGCAAGAGAATATTGTACCTGAGATTGTAAAAAATTTAAGGAAGACAAGATAGCCTATTTTTCATCTCAGACCTTATTTAAACTAATTTATATATGTTTTTAATAATGTATGATAATTTGAAATGTTTAATATTTAGTCATTACAAAATATTAATTGCATTTCACTGGTGAAAAAAAAATATTCTGTGTAACAGAGTAAATCTGTTCTTTAAAAGGAACAACCTACTAGGAAGAAATGGGAAACTGTTTGGCTTTTTTCTTGTTGCTACGTCTACTTTTGTTTCTGCTTAGAATCTTCTCAATGAACACAGGAAAGCTTGTGTATGATTTATTTTCAGCTAGCATTAAAATATGATTTTAACCTTTCTCCCAGCATATAGCTGGTTACCAGTATTATTTACATTTTAAAATAGTCTATTTTGGATATTTCATTTATCTATTGGAGTATTAAATGTTTGCAGACTAGTTCCACAATGGAATTTAAATGTAACAATGTTCTGCAAAGAAGGGAGTGAAATTAAGCCTTTACCCTCTTCAGACTGCAGAAGTAATGGAAAAATTCAGAATGAAAATAATAAGAACATTCTAAACTAGATTCTCATGTATTTGCAGACAGGAAACATACATTCACTCCTAAAAAAATGCTCCTATTGCCAACTTTTTGAAAGAAAAGACAGATAGTGAGGAAAAGAGAGGTATTGATATTCAAAAAAGGAAAACATAGCATGGTGCTCTTTCAGTCTGAAAGTCCAGGTTTACCTTCGGTAGAAATCAGTAAGTAGAAAAAAAGAACTGTTAGTTTCCTGAGCCTTGTTCTATTATGGAGCTGGGACATGGCTGGCACATATACTATGCTCTAAGAACCTAGAAGTTGTCTCAGGTTCATTAATATGGATACAGACAAAAAGATGAAATGTTCCAAATCAACTGACTATAAAAGGTACCTAGGTCTATTAGCTAGATTTTTAATTTGGAATGGACTCCCTAAACCTGACCTCAAATATTATTGGTGAATAGATGTAAATAACATTTGCCTGTATTAGTGATTTCAGTGACCTGAAGATAACATGAAGAATGAAACAACTCTGCCTGCAAATTAGTACCCCAAAGTAATATGAAGCAACCAGCAACAGCATATGGAAGGGATAATTGATTAAATCATCAATGGTCAAATAAGGAGCATTCAATTGGCTGATCAGGAGAGTGGTGATATAAATGCAACGCAGTAAAGCAAACTTTGGGGAAATTGTGCAAATACATCAGAACAATAGCCATGAAAAGGCACTACTGCCTTGCAGAAGTAGAGGAGCATCGGGGGTGGGAAGCACTGCAGCCTTGTCCTCTTCACTGGAACAGGGGCACAAAATATTGTGCTCTGATTTGGACCAGTCCTCATCAATGACCTGAGAAAACCTGGGTGCCCTCTCCCAGCTCATGTTGGGATAGGTGCACAGAAGCATGATATCCCTGCTGTAGCTGTGGTGTGGTCATTATAGTACTTGTAGGGTACCTTTTTTCTCACTCAGGGTAGAGATCTGAAATACGTCAGCTGATGTAATTTGAGTCACACTCTGAAGTGGCTAACACCATGGAGAATAAAACCTTGTAGAAATGAGCTCTTGACTTTCACTTTTACAATGGAGAAAATGATACTTTGAGTTGTGAAGGCAGTGTACAGAAACCATAGTAAATGTGTAGAAGTACATGGCAAGGTAGAGGTGACTTCTGTTTTCCAAGTAATGCATTAACCTAAGGTTATAATGATGTCAACTAGTTTAATGATTCCTGTGATCATCTGCTACCAAGAATATAGCACCTGGTGTATCAGCTCATCTGTCATTTCTTGTGAAATTGTCCTTAATGATCAGCAGATTACTTAATTTCCTTCCCTCCTAAGATTTGTAATTATTTTGGTAACACGTGAATTCTTCACCAACAGTGACTGAAGCACAGTAAGTTTACCACTGAAATTTGAAGACAGTAAGGAAATAAGGAATTACTAAAGATGTATACAAAAAAGAATTGCTGAAATAACTGAGTTGTGTATTCTTTTAGGAATAGTCTTTGCTATTTAAGTATGTTTTAATATAGGTTAATCCTTGAGGTTTTTTTTCTAGGTATTTCAAAAGCACAGAAGCAAAGTAAGTCCTTTTCTCTGTTGTTGTTTTGCGGTGGGTTTTTTTAATATTAGTTAACAATCATTTGAATTTATCTATAAGGGCAAGATAATTTTGTTTACTATAGCTCCCAATCACATTTAATAACAGTGAGAGGTATGGATACTTTGTTTTTTCCAATTTTTTATACATGTCCAACATATCACAGAAACGCAGGAGATAGTTAAATGTGAATTGAACAAGGAAGTGCTTAACATGAGTTTAATAAAAGGGTTTCAAGTTGGTGCTCCAATGAATATTTATTATTTATTAAAAAAAAGAACAGTTTTGCCAGGGGAAATTGAGAAATGTGCCCCCAGCTCAGGATAGCTAATACAGAATATCGTTTCAAATAACTTTTAAATTGCTATATCTGTCTTTTTCTATATATGATTCTCAGTTTTCTTCTGCTAGTGGTTTCACCATCTCATCTTCCCAATTACACCTAAATCCGTTTTTTCGCCCATCACACTGGACTACAAATCTGCTGTAGTAACTAAGCTCTCTTAAATTGCTAGCTTCTTTAACTTTGACTTTCAGGTAAGTTACTCCCGAAGGTCACTAGTTAGAAGTATTGGAACATTTATTCCTAGGGAAGAGGAGAGAAATTAAATGGAGTTTGCCAGTCAAGAGACATAGTTCATATTGCATTGCAAGTCCCCAGTGGTCAGCTACAATTTTGACCATTCCAACTCACAAATTGTTGTGCAGTGTTCAATATGTTTAGTTTATTTCAGGAGAAAGATTGAAGAGAACATGTCTACCAAGAGAATTCCTTCTGATTCCATTATAAATGTCCAAGTTCCTGTTACCCATTTTAAAAGACTTCATTTAAATATTAGTTTCTATGAATATGCAATAATATACAATAGTTTTTATTAGGAATAAAATTGTACAGAACAAAAAATATACATTAAAAAGCTTCTATTCAGGAATTTTATTTCAGTCTAAGGGGATTAGAGGTAATGAATTGCAACCTGAAAGAGATCCCAGACAGGGAATACATCTTCTCTGGCATTCATGTAGTAAACACCATTTTGATAGCATGACAGTCAAAGAAAAATAGACAAGAGCATATAATGGTTTCAAAATGATCCTTTTTAAAATCAAACTTCAGAAACAAAGTTGATCTTACCATTAGAAGATGACAAACAGCTCTGTCAATCCATAAACCAACCCTTTTAAGTTAACATGGTCCTCAAAGCAGAATAAAATTAAAAATGAAAAAATAAATAAATGTAAAGCTTGCCTTTGTTGGACATAAATGTGTTTGGAAGTATGAAAGACATTTCTGGCATAACTTTCAAGACCTTATGTTTCCTCCTCTTCCTGTACAGCCTTGTGGGAGACTCAAATACTCTTCAAACTTCCCATGTTCCACACTTATCCCGAGTTCAGTTCCTCAGCAAAAAGGTACCTGTACTCCCCACTTAAAGTCTTCCAGACTGTTTTATTTTTCTGTGAACAGAACTATGGTTATTTCCTGTGTCTTTTATTTGAATGACAATGTATTTTCTGTGAAGCTAATAAAGTAAACAATTACGTATCTATGACTTTCTTTTCCTGCGTTCCAAATTTCTTGTTCTTTTTCATTCCATACATATTTGAAACTTTCTTTGCTTCTGCATTGTCTTTTGAAAAATAGCTGAATACCCTTAACTTCATACAGACATTTCATTTCAGCTGCACCATAGCTTGGTAGTGAGTAAAAATTGTTCCTAATAATTGTTCAATAACTTCCATGAAATGAATTTGACACTTGCAAAGTATTTCTCACAGTTGAAATATTCATTATACATATTATTTTTTTAAGAAGTTGAATTAAAAACTGAATTTGATCCCTACTTGTATCCTGGTTGCAGGCTCAGAATCTAAACCAGTTACAGGACAAAACACTATTTTACCTCAGAATGTGCCCTTCCAAGTCAATTGGCAAGAAATTTGGAAGCTTGGTTTGATATGGCTGCTACTTTGTTTATGGTAAGGTAAAAGGATCTGTTCAAAGATTCTTCTTTTGAGGCTTGAAATTCATTGAAAGACTTATTTGATCAGGGCCTTATAGATATCCATATGTAATCATTGAAATGCAAGAGCAAAAAAGCCAGGATTTATTCACATTGTTAAATCTCTCATTTTCAATTATATAAATGGCTTAAACTGTTTCTATGCCTTCAGTAAAGTTATCACCTTATTATAAAGAGAAGACTGTTTAAAAAACAGTCACCTACAAATGCAGTTGAAAGAGTAGTGACAAATCAATGGGAATTAGTAGACTAGCACAAAATAAACAATGGATTTTCTCCAAGGTGACTTGCATAGCAAGGAGATCCATACTAAGTGTTCCTGACAAAAGGTCTTTCTATTGTTGGCAGCTGTGCTAGCGCATAAGTTTCTACAGTAATATTTTTGGTTAAGTGAATATACATATAAAGAATATTTCAGATTTTTTTTTTTTCCCATGATCAACATAGTCATCAAGAATAGACACTAAAAACTAATAATGTCTCAGCTGATATTCTTTTTCATTTTTTGGAGGAGGCACTCAAAGTGAGTGGAAAAAACCTCAACCATCCCCTACCATTTTTGCAACAGAATACAAAACAATGTACAAAGTATTTAAAATATGAAATATATTGTTCTTGAAACCTGAAATCTGAAGTGTACTATGACCATTCAGAGTGAACTCAGAACTTGCTAAAACCCCACCCTCCTGCCTACTAAAACTACATTTTGAATCATAATGCAAAACTTTGGCATTTTTACACCTCTGTTAGCTTTCATTTTTACAGTATGAAGATACCTTATTTGTGCTTGAAAAGAAGAAATTATTTCCAAGGGTGTAACAGCTAGGGGTAGAAGGAGGAGAATTTCCTGATTGTTTAGTGGAGATCCCTATAGTCCTCTGATTGTGTGATCTTATTTCAAGGGTTTGGAAAAAATATTGAGTGAACGTGACATTTAGTTTCCTCCAAAAGAAATCTAGTTTGCATAGACTGAAACTACTTCATTACAAGACTCACAATACTGGAAGAGGATAAAAGTTAAGCAATTTACTAAAGTAACATGTTTCTGATCAAACTAAAAAGCTAATGAAGATGTAAAGATACCATAGGGACTACAGAGTGGTATTAGATGCTGATGTCACTGATTCCTACCTATGATGACATATATAGTTTCCAGATGTGAAAGAGGACTAAATTATTATCTTTAAATAATTCATATATTCACTTCAGTGTTGAACGTATAAGAGAAAGATGATTGACAACATTGACAACTGTAGCAAATACTTGTAACTCAGGAGGTGACAGTTCTTTTGGGATCTCAGTAAGTAAGATACCATCACTCAGCTGCCTATCTAATTTATTGAGCAAAGGATGGCAATTACAGAAAACTTGGTATCAGTCAAGGAGCGGCTTATCCAATGCTGCAACAAATGTGATGCCAAGCATAAGGAGGGATGGAAGAATGTTTTTAACTTTTCTATAATTTCTGTCCTTTACACAATAAATTAGTTAACAAGCTTTCAGTGTTGGTGCTTTTCTTACTGAGATTACAAAAGAACCAACACTTTCTCAGTGAAAAAACATCAGGAGTAGTTGGTAGAAGGTCAATAAGAAATATTCTTTTGGAAAAACGATAGCAGAGTAATGCCTGAGTGGGTGCCTGGTTGGCCTTGCACAGAAGTGTGGAGATGAGTAGCACACAGATCACCCTGGGTATCTCCCCCAGTGATTTGGGAAAAATAGAAGGAATTATCATCTTTACAGACTCCCACTGACATTTTAAAGTGTTTAGAAAAGCAGGGTGTAGATGTGGGGAAAAGGCAGCAGGATTTGCAAAGTGTATAGTTGTTAACTTGCCTCTGGCAGATGTGGGACATTTTAATTTGACAATGTAAAGACAGATGTGAACAGCAGACACAAAAGTGCATAGAGGTGCTAGAGAGGGAAATCCAGGTTGTAGACAGGGAGAGGAAGGACCACTTGACCCTGGGTTCAGGACACTCTGCTCCCAGATGATTATTAAGATGAAGATATTTGGAACACTTCTAAACAGGAGTGGACCAAAGGGTCCGAGGATGAGAAAGGTAAATCTCCCTCTGTCCCACTTCTGGTGATAAGTAAGACAAAGGGGTCCTTTAGACATCCCTCAGTGTATGATCCGTCTGTGTGATTATACACAGATAGAGCTCCAAAATTTGGCTGGTTTATATTGACAAAAATCAGGTGAATGTCTGGGGCAGTTGTTCCTATGTCTCTTGGATCTCAGGGTGAGGGTGGGTGGGAAGATAGTGTGCATTTAAACCCTCAAGAATTACTGTGGTTAGGCACATTATTGCAAAACCTTGTGATCGCACAACAGTTGAAGGAAGCTCAGGGGCGTGTTACTTGTTCCTTCTGGGACTGGCTCCATTAGGGCCGGAAGGGCTGGAAGGAGGAACTACAGGCCTGTCAGTCTGACATTGGTGCCGAGGAAGGTTATGGAGCAGATTATCTTGAGTGTCATCTCACGGCATGTACAGGACAATCAGGTCATCAGGCCCAGTCAGCATGGGTTTATGAAAGGCAGGTCCTGCTTGACCAACCTGATCTTCTTCTGTGACAAGGTGACCCGCTTAGTGGATGAGGGAAAGGCTGTGGATGTTGTCTACCTGGACTTTAGTAAAGCCTTTGACACAGTTTCCCACAGCATTCTCCTGGAGAAACTGGCTGCTCATGGCTTGGACGGGAATACTCATTGCTGGATAAAAAACTGGCTGGATGGCCAGGCCCAAAGAGTTGTTTGTGAATGGAGTTAAATCCAGTTGGTGGCCAGTCAGAAGTAGTGTTCCCCAGGACTCAGTACTGGGACCAGTTCTGTTTAATATCTTCATCACTGATCTGGATGAGGGGATCAAATGCACCCTCACTAAGTCTGCAGACGACACCAAGTTGGGCAGGAGTGTTGATCTGCTGGAGGGTATGAAGGCCCTACAGAGGGATCTGGACAGGCTGGATCCATGGGCCAAGGCCGACTGTATAACATTTAACAAGGCTAAGTGCCAGGTCCTGCACTTGGGTCACAACAACCCCATGCAACACTGCAGGCTTGGGGAAGAGTGGCTGGAGTGGTGCCCAGTGGAAATGGACCTGGGGGTGTTGGTCGACAATGGGTTGAATATGAGCCAGCAGTGTGCTCAGGTGGCCAAGAAGGTCAATAGCATCCTGGCTTGTATCAGAAATAGTGTGGCCAGCAGGACTAGGGAGGTGATAGTGCCCCTGTTCTCGTCACTGGTGAGGCTGCACCTTGAATACTGTGTTCAGTTTTGGGCCCCTCACTACAAGAAGGACACAGATGCTTGAGGGTGTCCAGAGAAGGGCAATGAAGCTGGTGCAGGGTCTAGAGCACAAATCTTATGAGGGGCATCTGAGGGAACCAGGGTTGTTTAGCCTGGAGAAAAAGAGGTTTAGGGGAGACCTTATCACTCTCTACAGCCACCTGAAAGGAGGTTGTAGCGAGGTGTGGGTCGGTTTCCCATGTAACAAGTGATAGGACAGGAGGAAACAGCCTCAATTTGCACCAGGGGAGCTTTAGGTTGGATACTAGGAAAAATTTCTTCACCAAAAGGAATGGCAAGCATTGGAACAGGTTGCCCAAGGAAATGTGGAACAGGTTGCCCAAGGAACTGGTTGAGCCCCCATCCCTGGAGGTATTTAAAAGACATGTAGATGTAGTGCTTAAGGACATGGTTTAGTGGTGGACTTGGCAGGGTTAATGGTCGGACTTGATGATCTGAAAGGTCTTTTCCAACCTAAATGACTCTATGATTAAACTGTCCAAGTACAGTACCCTTCCCCTTTACATTAGGATGATAAATCAGTTGCATGGAAGCATGTGGAGGAGCCCAGGCATACCTTTAGGAGTTGGCTGTGAAACAGGGAATAGATTCCCACAGCTTTTTGAGACCAGCTACCATTATTCACCTCTGGTATGCAGTCCCAATTGTTTGCAGGCATCCTCTTCATGCTAAAGGGCACCATTTTGTCTTATTAGGGAATGCCCAGGGAAAACCTGTTACAGATGCCATCTTCCTATGGGGACAATTGGATAAATACCAATCCAAAAAGGAAAGTCTCAGAACGCACATTATAAATGCACAGAAACCTAAAATGAAAGCGACTCATGGGGAAATGTTCTCCGCACTTCTCCAGGCAGGTACACGTAAAAAAGAAGCTGATGGAAAGCCAATCCCCTACCATTGGGACCTATATAAGCAGTTGAAAAAGAAGCCATCAGAAGATGTGTAGTAGTGATCTAATAAAACCATTGGCTCCCCTGGCTAGTCAGGGGGAGGAGGTGAAAGAAACCACCTAGTCTAACATCTCTTTGGACCTAATCTCCATTGTGCTTTGAAAACCATATCCATATCAACATCATGATTGATTAGGCATGGCAAACTTCCAGGTGCACCAGATGGCTGGAGCGGGACAGGAGGATCATCAATCATAAATCCCAGTAGTTATCTATTAGAATGGGGAAAAAAAACCAAAACTGGCAATGGATCTCTGTTATATGGGGGCTGAAGTAACTGAGATTCACAGGGATCCTTCCCATTACCGACACAGACACCTTTTAGCTATATATTCATTTGGTGGTTCTGAAAAGCCATCCCATGAAGCCTACCTCATCCTACAAATGGGAAGATATCCAACATTTATTGCCCAAGTAGGCATGACTCAAGTTCCCACATAAATAATCAAGGATAACATTTTGATGGGTAAAACCTTCTTTACCCCAGGTGGAAAATATTCTTTAGGAATTCAGGCTATTTTGGTGCGTTAAGTACTTTACTGCACCAGTTGTTTTACTGCCACCTCCAAACCCAATAGACTCAAAACTGTATCAGTTACCCAAGGAGGCATACTGAAATCACTCACGTAGTTAAACTGTTGTTGGAGTTGGGTATTATCTGGCATACCACTCTCCTTTTAATAGTCCTATTTGGCCCATAAAGAAGCCAGATGGTTCCCAATGCATGGTGGTAGATTACCAGCTAATAAATAAAGCATCCTCTCCCATGGCTGCAATTGTCCTGAACAATAGTGTCATGACATTATTTGAATGCATTGAGATAGAAGCTGGAATATGGCATGCTGTGACTGATATGGCTCATGCTTTTTTTAGCATATCCATTACTGAGGGATCCCATGAACAATTTGCCTTTTCTTGGGAAGGACTACAATATACTTTCACTGTCCTGCCTCAGGAGCAGCATAGCTCTACAATCTGCACGGGCTAGTGGCACATCTGGAGGACAATACCATCTCTCTAGCTTGTAAATTTTCACATTACATGGATGTTACTGTCATTCCTGGGCCCACTGAGCAGGAAGAAGGAGAAAATCTGTAGATATCATGCAAAAACATACATGAGAGATCAATATAAAACAGATACAAGGGCCCACTACAGAAAGTATGGCAGGTACCCTGTCACATGATGCCTGATGTGGCCAAACAAACTATCTTACATATGGCTGAACCCCCAAAATAAAACTGGGCTCTAGAACTTTGTTGGAATCCTGGATTATTGGAGACAATTTCTCCCCCATCTCACACAGATCTTGTGGCAGTTGTATCATATATGCAGGAAAAAGGCCCACTTCAAATTGAGGAATGTGCTGGTTTTGGCTGTGATAGAGTTAATTTTCTTCATAGTAGCTAGTATGAGCTATGTTTTGGATTTGTGCTGGAAACAGTGTTGATAATACAGGGATGTTTTAGTTATTGCTGAGCAGTGCTTACACAGAGTCAAGGCCTTTGCTGCTTCTCACACCACCCCACCAGCAAGTAGGCTGGGGGTGCACAAGAAGCTGGGAGGGGACACAGCTGGGACAGCTGACCCCAACTGACCAAAGGGATATCCCATACCATATGATGTCATGCTCAGTATATAAAGCTGGGGGAAGAAGAAGGAAGGGGGGACGTTCAGAGTGATGACATTTTGTCTTCCCAAGTAACAGTTATGCATGATGGATCCCTGCTTTCCTGGAGATGGCTGAACACCTGCCTGCCAATGGGAAGCAGTGATTTAATTCCTTGTCTTGCTTTGCTTGCACACACAGGGCTTTTGCTTTACCTATTAAAATGTCTTTATCTCAACCCATGAGTTTTCTCACTTTTACTCTTCTGATTCTCTCCCCTATCCCATTGGGTGGAGTGAGTGAGCGGCTGTGTGGTGCTTAGTTGCCTGCTGGGGTTAAACCATGACAGGGAAAAAGGAAAAAACCCAACTTTTATACAAGTTAGACAGGCTGCCTCACATGCTGTGGCTTTAGGGCCCAGATTGGCTCATAAACCTTTTGAATTGTAAGCCCTAGTATCTGATGATACTAGGCCCATTGGAGCCTTTGGCAATGAGGGGAGGGGAAGCAGATCCCTCTTGGGTTCTAGTCTCAACACCTCTCCACACCGACTCAAAATTACAGCCCTTTTGAAATACTACTTTTAGCTGCATATTTGACACTGATAGAAGCTGAATGGATGACATGAGCTTGAAGGCATTGCTCTTACTGTCAGATTACTGGTCCTGCAATGGTGTCCAGTGACACCAACTCTAAGGTTGGGAAATGGAAGATGGTGTAAAGTGGAAATGATACATCTTTACACATGCTAAGCTAGATGTACTGGTTTTGGTTGGGATATAATTTTCTTCATAGTAGCTTGTATGATGCTATATTTTGGATGTTTTAGCTATTGCTGAACAGTGTTTACAGGGTCAAGGCCTTTTCTGCTTCTCACGCTGCCCCATCAGCAAGTAGGCTGGGGGGGGGGTGCGCAAGAAGCTGGGAGTGGATGTAGCTATGTCAGCTGAGATGATGGTGCCTTGGGGAGAACATTGAAGAAAGGGCAAAATGATGCACAGGCAGTGAGGAGTGAAGAAAAAAAAAGTGGAAGGAACAACCTGCAAATACCAAGGTGAGAGAAGTAGGAGGAGGAGGAGGTGCTCCAGGTGCCAGAGCAGGGATTCCCCTGCAGCCCCTGGAAGAGATGACAGTGGAGCAGATATTTCCCTGCAGCCTGAGGAGCAGATATCCACAACACAGCCTGCGGAAAGGACCATGCCACAGCAGATGGCTATGCCCTGAAGGAATGGTGGACCATGGAGGACCCCACCCAGAAGAGGTGTTTTCCTGAAGGACTGCAGCCCATGGAGAGGACCCAGACTGGAACAGGGGGAAAACATGAGAAGGAAAGAGCAGCAGAGAGGAGGTGTTATGGACTGACTGCAACTCACCATTTGCCATCCCCTCCTGTACCTCTCAGGTAGACGAGTGGAGAACAAAAGGAATTAAGTTGAATTTGGGAAAAGGCGGGAGTGGATGGACAGTGTTTTAGGTTTTGTCTTTGTTTCTCAGTATCCAAATCTATTTTAATTGTCAATAAATTAAATTAACCTTCCCCAAGTCGAGTCTGTATTGCCTGTGATGATAATTGGTAAGTGATCTCCCTGTCTTTATCTCGACCCAAGAGCTTTTTCATTTTATTTTCTTCCCCTGTCCTGTTGAGGAGGGGGAGTGAGAGATTGACTGGGTGGGCAGCTGGAAGCTGCCAAGGTCAACGCATCACAAATGTATATTCAGTCATAACTATATTCGTAGTGCATTGTCTTCTCTACCTGAAATATTATCTGTACCCATTTGGGAACTAGAGCTTTAGGAAGATAAGGGTATTGGAATGCACTGTCCAAGGGACTATTCAAAGCTAAGTCCACATTGTAAATGTGACTCCTATCAGTGAGTGATAAATCTGTACTGTGAGCAAGACCTTGTAAGAGTGCTAGCGAACTTAGAGCTGGTGAACCTCACAACAGATAGGATCTCTGCACAGTGTGCCATGATCTATGAAGAAGGCCTTGTCTGATGCTGCAACAACCATGGTTCCCAGCATCAGGAGGGACATAAGATTACTTTAACCTTTTCTATAACTTCCATCCTTTCCCCCATAAATTAGTTAACCAGCTTTGAGTGTCAGTGCATAACAGCTGCACTTTTCTATAATGCTGTAAGTGTATATAACATATTAATACTTCCTTAAAAGTCGGAAAACTTAAGATGCTGAAAAGTCCAAGCTGTTGGGTTACTCCTTTATGGACTGCCTGGTAGCATTGAGACAGTATCAAAACTTATGCTTCATGTTAAAGTTGACTGTGCTGATTTGTCACATCATTTTTGACATGGTAAGGACTGTGTGTTCTTCTCTATTTCATCACAAATTCATAGCATTTAATGTTGATTATTTAAAAAATTTGGGGCATTTTTAATTAAATAAATGCTTCAGAGACAAACATAACATTTATGTCATGGGAATTTTAATTCGTTCTTTTTTTTACAATCCTTACCCCTATCCCAAATATTTTAATAAAAGCTGAGATCTTTATTTTTCTTTCATGTATGGAAACATTCATAATTGATTTCTCATGGTGAATGGAGAATTTGTTGACTTACTGTCTAGAAGGAAGCTTGAGAATTTCTTAGATGAGCTCTCTGTTCTTCAGGTTAATGTGGGAGAACTGAAATGTACTTTCCAGTTGGTAAATCGATGGATTGCCTGAAGATGTACTGCAGGTTACAGCAATAAAAGAGGAGGGCTTTCATCCTTTATGCATTATTTATGGCCATTTGTTTGCTGGCAACATTGTGATCTGCCATTACCACAGCTGCTGATTTAGATAACCTGAAATGCCTAGACCTCTATGTCAGTGCCTTGAGGTGAGATGGCCCCTAAAAAAAGAGGAAATAAAGTAGGTGAAATGCAAGACATTTTAAAAGCAAGAAAAATAAGGATATCATGGAGTAAACATACTAAAATGAGTATTAAATTAAATAATTATGAACTTTTTAGAAATATTTTTATCTTACAATATTGATTTCATACCAATAGTGTTCTAGTAAATAACTTTGATATCTTTTCTCCACAAAAACAGTCTAAGAAATATAGGAAAAACTTTTACAGTTTATCTTGTTTTATATGCTGTTTCTTCTTGTGGTTCCATATTTCAAAAGAGTTGCCTAAGTTTTATATTATTATATAAATATATTCTGAATTCTATTTTGTTATACCAAATGTCTGTTTCCATGTTGTCTTGTAACACTGCATCATATTAGTTAAGAAAAACAAAAGCAACACCCTTAAAATTGTTTCAAACTGGTACTTAGATTTTTACTGAAAAGGAGTTTCATTAAAAAAAAAATCTTAATAACAGACACAGTAGGATGTTCTGTGTGCTATGTGAGAAAGGACACCAGAACCTCTCCTGGAAATTATATTGTTTCAGTGACATCAATTTGTGTTAGTTTCAATATAGATTTGAGCTGTAATGTTCCAGCTCAAACTCCAGAAAAATCTGAATCACACATTATAGATTGGATTTTCATAATTCATTTAAAAACTTGGTGTCTCAAAATCCTTCTCAGCTGCCTTTCAGACATATAATCAGAACAGTTTTCAGCATTTCAGGTAATTCAAGTGTAGGTTGTAGTAAGAATTATGCCTGAATTAATGAGTGATAGATGTTTTGAGTTTTTTCACTTCTGTAAAAAATCCTGTGAAGTCTATTGCATTTGTCCCATTATCTCCCTATTGGAAGAAAAAAAAAATCAAAAAACCCTTGGTGCTGCTGGTTCTTAGTTGGTGCAAACAATGTGGTATGCTTGATTTTAGTGCAGAAAGATTTCTGACTTCTTGAAACAGTTGAATTGTTTTCAATTTTCACATTTGATTGCATATGACGCATAATTTTCCTTTTTAGTCTGGAGTTCTGTTCTAAAAATTGCTATGAGATTTTAAGTGAAACATTTTCAGAGAATGTAAGTTCTGTATTCTTGTGCTGCTCAGTCATGTTTGCTGAGATGTGCTGTTATATGGGAATAATTCCTCAAACACTTCCCGTTTTAAGTTTCCAGTTCTTATAAGGCAGAACTCATACAGGCTCCTCTTACCTCATTATCAGTCTCATCTTTTCATGCCATATATTCAAATATAATGAAAAGCACTACCATCATATTTTATTTTTCTCTCTGCTGTGACTCTGTTCATAATTAGAGTATGAATGAAGAAATTATATTTGCTGGTACATGGCGAATTGGAAAGTGAAAGCAACAAATACTGCTGAGAAAAAAAGGTAAATAGTTGATTTCCTTATTTGCAAATAGATCAAGGGTGGGTTTTGCTCTTTCTTTCTTTTCTTTTGCTTTGAAGAGCTCACCATAGCAAAAGACCGATTTTACAACTCCTTGGACCTCTGATAAATGTGGCCTGTGTACGTAAATAATACTGGTAAATTATGAAATCATTAAAATAATAAATGTGAGACAAATATTCCGATAAATTGAAAGATGCTGCTTGTTTAATGAAAACTTATGGCTTAGCCTACAAATAAAAGCAGCTTGCTTGTCTTAGCTGTTTTCTTTTTGGAAACAGTCCTTTATGATGGTGGCACACTGCATAAATCTTACATATTTTAGCAAACTGTCTCCTAGATACTGAGTTATTCTCTGAGGGAAAGCTGGTCTGTCTAGGTCATTGTAAAAGTGTATTAGCTGAACAGTTCTGGGAATTCCATATTTTTTCCACTTCAGGAGCTTATCTGTGGACTAGATATTTCTGGTACTACTGATCCATTGTCACTTAAAATTCCTAATTTTGTAATAAACAATGTAAATAGTAAATTATGGAAAAAATCAGAAAGAAGCTATTTGAGGTTTTTAAATTAGTACAAGTTACAATCTATACCTGCGTATAGAAGCATAGTAAGGACTGTTTCAGCACAGATGACATTAAAACTGTTCTGCACTCATTGTCATATCAAGTTAGAAAATTGTATTCTCAGATTTCAATTTCAGACTGTTGGTTAACATTTCAGAGACTTACCATAAAATTTTTGGATACTTGCAGGTTGGAAGACAAGATCCTAGTCAAAATGATACTAAACTGTTATCTTGACTAGTCCTTCTGAGATGAAAACGGGCAAAGATTTTAAGAAGAAACTTTCTTATACATCATTTTACCATTCATTCTATGCTTCCCTTTTAAATATTGAACTTCAATCACATTTTATTTTGCAAAGATACAAACCCCCTCAAAAAACACAAAAAAACACAACCCCTATTCCATTCCTGTAAGTGGAAGAGAGACAGTTGTCTGCTCTAATGGTAGTCACATTCTGGTTTCTTTTCTATACTATCAAAACTAGCATACTTGCATTTAGCTTGTGAGTGCATTTGCCACAAGAGACAGTGATACGGGAAAGTTCTATGAGTGACTACTTACTCTGCATAGTCTGGGCCAATACTTTCTCTGTTCCAGACTTCAGCCCAATTAAAGAGTTAGCTATGTCATATCCATGTTTAGTATTTGGAACTTGCTACAAAATTCCTTTTTGGAGTCCTCTAGAATTTAAACCTATATGCATAATAACAAACTAAGCAATCTACAGACCATTATGTGTCTGAAGGCCAAGTGGCATGCTACAACCTGTGTACACATGCCAAAATTACACCACTACCTGCAGTAAAACAGCCTAATCAGGAAACAGCCTGATTGGAAACAGTTCCTGGCAGACAATGCCCCCAAAGCAATGTCTTAAACATTATCTGGGAAAGTGATAGTTGGCCTGAGCCAAAATTAAAAATGATAAAATAAATGGTTATATGCTAGTGCTTAAACCTGAGCCTGGCCCTAATGAGTAAACTAATATATATGTATCCAGTGAGGTCATTCCAGACTGAAACACCAGTAGCCATTCATGGAATGGCTTCATGACCCTTTGAACCTTTAAAAATTCTTGTCATCTGTATTCATCTGCCACTCAGACTAAGTAGAAAATCCATAACTAGTTAAGAATTGACCCATAATTAGTTAGGTTCTGTCATTATTTCTTTCATTAATAACCTTCCATTATGTTTAATTATCAGGTAAACTTTCTCGTCAGGTTTTCCTCATTGTATTTTCATATCCACCAGGATAAACTGTGATTTTAAAGACAATAATTTTAAATAAAATTCTCCTTTATCTTGTTACATATTTCAACATAAGAATTCCTTAAATACTTTATATGAGCTAAAATATTACTGTATCTGCAGCAGAGAATGTGAAAATCCATCCAAAATCTATTTCTATAAAGATAAACTCAGAGATTAAAGAAGCAGTGATTCAGGATTTAGCAGTACAGTTTATATGCTTAATGTTTTGGAGAATATTAGAATTTAATAGACCAACTATTGCATTCAAAACTGTTAATTTGAATTATGAAGTAGGTTACAAGGACTGAAAGCAAAAAAGTGGACCCAACCTATAACCATCTCTCTTGAATATTGTGAAAGTATTTGTATGCAGTGATTTTTTAATACATATGTTCATATCATAGAATCATAGAATCATAGAATGTTTTGGGTTGGAAGGGATCTCAGAAAGCATCTAGTCCAACCCCTCCTGCCATGGGCAGAGACACCTTCCACTAGACCAGGTTGCTCAAAGGTCCATCAAACCTGGCCTTGAACACTTCCAGGGATGGGGCATCCACAGCTTCTCTAGGCAACCTGTTCTAGTGCCTCACCACCCTCATAGTGAGGAATTTCTTCCTTATATCTAGTCTAAATTTACCCTCTTTCAGTTTAAAGCCATTACCCCTTGTCCTATCACTACATGCCTTGGTAAAAAGTCCCTCTCCAGCTTTCTTGTACCCTTCAGGTACTGGAAGGCTGCTATAAGGTCTCCCCAGAGCCTTCTCTTCTGCAGGCTGAACAATCCCAACTCTCTCAGCCTGTCTTCATAGGAGAGGTGCTCCAGCCCTCTGATCATCTTCATGGCCCTCGTCTGTTCTTGCTCTGACAGGTCTATGTCCTTCCTACGCTGTGGGTCCCAGAGCTGAATGCAGTACTCCAGGTGGGGTCTCACCAGAGCACAGGAGAGGGGCAGAATCACCTCCCTCGCCCTGCTGGCCATGCTTCTTTGGGCCACGCACAGGACACGGTTGGCTTTCTGTGCTGCAAGCGCACTTTACCAGGTCATGTTGAGCTTCTCATCAACCAATACCCCCAAGTCCTTCTCCTCAGGGCTGCTCTCAATCCATTCTCTGCCCAGCCTGTATTTGTGCTGGGGATTACCCCAACCCATGTGCAGGACCTTGCACTTGGCCTTGTTGAATCTTATGAGATTTGCATGGGCCCACCGCTCAAGCCTCTCAAGGTCCCTCTGGATTTAATATCTGGATATAATATCTATATGATATTAAAATTTAGAACCATATAATCCTGTTTCCTATAGATTTTCCTTTGTTTTTTACCCAAAGGCACAATACAGTGATGATGAGGAAGTTCAACAAGGAGAAGTGCGAAGTCCTTGTCGTGGTTTAACCCCAGCAGGCAACTAAGCACCACACAGCCGCTCACTCACTCCACCCAATGGGATAGGGGAGAGAATCAGAAGAGTAAAAGTGAGAAAACTCATGGGTTGAGATAAAGACATTTTAATAGGTAAAGCAAAAGCCCTGTGTGTGCAAGCAAAGCAAGACAAGGAATTAAATCACTGCTTCCCATTGGCAGGCAGGTGTTCAGCCATCTCCAGGAAAGCAGGGATCCATCATGCATAACTGTTACTTGGGAAGACAAAATGTCATCACTCTGAACGTCCCCCCTTCCTTCTTCTTCCCCCAGCTTTATATACTGAGCATGACATCATATGGTATGGGATATCCCTTTGGTCAGTTGGGGTCAGCTGTCCCAGCTGTGTCCCCTCCCAGCTTCTTGTGCACCCCCAGCCTACTTGCTGGTGGGGTGGTGTGAGAAGCAGCAAAGGCCTTGACTCTGTGTAAGCACTGCTCAGCAATAACTAAAACATCCCTGTATTATCAACACTGTTTCCAGCACAAATCCAAAACATAGCTCATACTAGCTACTATGAAGAAAATTAACTCTATCACAGCCAAAACCAGCACACTCCTGCACCTGGAGAAGAATAACCCCACACACCAATATATGCTGGGGGGCACTCAGCTGGAAAGCAGCTTGGCAGAAAAGGACACAGCAGTCCTTGTGGACACAAACTTGAACCTGAGCCAGCAATGTGCCTTTGCCACAAGGAAGGCTAATGGTATCCTCGGCTGCATTAGACAAAGTATTGCCAGCAGGTTGAGGGAGGTGATCGTTCCCTTTTTATTCAGCACTGGTGAGGCCCTGCCTGGAGTATTGTGTCTAGTTCTGGGCTCCTCAGCACAAAAGAGACATGGACATACTGGCAAGAATCCAACAAAGGGTGACAAGGATGATTAAGGGACTGGAGCACGTCACATGTGAGGAAAGTCTGAGAGAGCTGGAACTGTTTAGCCTAAGGAAGAGAAAGCTCAGAGGGTATCTTATGAATGTATATAAACACCTGAAAGAAGGGTGCAGAGAAGACACAGCCAGGCTCTTTTCAGTGGTTCCCAGTGACAAGACCAAAAGCAATGGCCACAAACTGAAACACGGGAAGTTCCATCTGAACATCAGACATCCTCAGTCAGAGAGGAGCACAGCGGCGGCAATGGTAAATTCTGCAGCTGAGCACGTGTTGAGGAGGAAAGAGGGGTTCCCAGAGCCAGGGAAACCTGCAGATGTGCCGAGAGCCCAGCCGGGAGCCAGCAGCTCTTGCAAGCGGAGGTGATGTGGCGGAGGCATTGCCAGGAGCAACTGTGGGAGATTTAAACAGCAATGGTAAGTCCTGTGACTGGGTGCTAGATGGGGGTGGAAAAGGGAGTTTCCTGAGCCAGGGAACCTGATAAAGAGCCCATTGGGGCCCTTGCGCCAAAAACCGGCAGCTCTCGCGAGTGAGGCAGATGGGGCTTGGGTGTTGCCATGGCAACCGCGGGATATTTAAACGACCCTAGGGAGCGCCAGCGACCAGGGTGGGCAAACAGGGTGTGGCACATCAGAAAGAGCGTGGCACGGCAGTTTGCGCAGCAGTTCACGCAGGCAGGGCACAAAGGTAGGGTCGCTTCTACTTTTTTTTGTCTTTCTTTCTGGGAGCGATGAGGCAGCCTTTCACCAAACCAAAAATGGTTTCTACACGCTGCAATAGCCGTGCTGAAGCTGTAACTCAGACAGAAGGCCTACAGCCTCCCCAAACAGACATCCTAAGGGTCAGTCGAGCTTCCCAGACCCTCAGTTGCGGGGAACTCCAGATTCTAGAATTCCCCCTAGGGCCTGAATGCAGAGGTGTGTTTCATGGGTGCAAGCGTGCCCAGATGGATAAACTTGGTGAGCAGGTGGCTATGTTCCGTGAGGAGCTCACCAGGCACCATAGCATTTGGGAATCTGAGCAGGAGATTGATGCATGGTATTATGCATTAACACGGGCTGAGGGACAGCCCCTCTGTAGATCCTCACAAGGGGAAGGCAAGTTAGTCTCCAATCCTGAGCTGACAGGTCTGGCCGATTTGCAAGAAAAAAATGGAGACTGGGTTCTTGCATCTGCTCACAACAGCTATGATGCTCTGGGTCTGGTAGGAAAAGATTGCATAGGGAATAGCCAAGACCAAGAAAAGGGCAGTTGTGCAAAGGTAGTGCAACCGACCAGCTGTATTAAAACCAGTGCCACCAGAAAAGAGCGAAGGGTGTTAGTAATTGGGGATTCCTCACTGAGAGGCACTGAAGCACCCATTTGCCATCCAGACACCCTCTCTAGAGCGGTTTGCTGCCTGCCAGGGGCCCGCATCCATGATATCACGAAGAAGCTACCAAGCCTGATAAAGCCAGAAGACTACCATCCATTCCTACTCTTTCACATAGGGTCGAACAAGGCTACAACAAGGAGAATCCAAAACATCAAAAGGGACTTCATATCCCTCGGAAAGATGTTGAAGGGATCGGGAGCGCAGGTTGTGTTCTCCTCTATCCTCCCAGAAGGAGGTGGGGACCCAGGAAGAAGGAGGCGAATAGATCAGGTGAATGACTGGCTGCGTGGTTGGTGCCATGGTCAGGGCTTTAGGTTCTATGACCTCGGATGTACCTTCGCGAGGAGGGGCATGTTGACAGCAGATATGATGCATCTGACCAGGTGGGGTAAGAATGTTCTGGGGAGTAAGCTGGCTGGACTTATCAGCAGGGCTTTAACCTAGATTCAGTGGGGGGAGGGGATGTACTTCAGAGGAACAGGGAAGAACGAGGGAACGCCTCAGGAGGCAGCAGGGAAATGCCTGTAAATCATCCCAAAGGAACTAGTGAAGGCTCCTGCCAAAAGGTGACAAGGCCAGCAGCCCAGCTGAAGTGCCTCTACACTAATGCATGCAGTATGGGTAACAAGCAAGACGAGTTGGAGACCATGGTAACTATGACCTGATTGCTGTCACAGAAACACGGTGGGATGACTCACACAACTGGAACATGCCAATTGAAGGCTACAAGCTATTCAGAAGAGACAGACTGGGAAGGAGGGGAGGGGTGTTGCCCTGTATGTTAAGAAAAGGATAGACCCAGAAGAGCTGCCTCTCAGAACCAACCATGAGCTAGTTGAGAGCTTGTGGGTAAAACTTAAGGATCAGACCAATAAAGGTCACCTTGTGGTTGGGGTCTACTATAGATCGCCTGATCAAGAGGAGCCTGTTGATGAGGTCTTCTTGATTGAGATGCAGGAAGCGTCACGCTCGCCGGCACTCATCCTGATGGGTGATTTCAACCAGCCCAATATCTGCTGGGAAAGCAATACAGCAGGCTGCAAGCAATCCAGGAGACTCCTGGAGTCTGCTGAAGATAACTTTCTGGTCCAGGCATTAGACAAACCAACCAGAGAAGAAGCATTGCTGGACCTGGTGCTCGCTCACCAACGCAGATGAACTCATTGAAGAGGTGAAGATTGGAGGCAGTTTAGGCTGTAGTGACCATGCCCTGGTTCATTTCGTGATCTCAAGAAACATGGGCCTGGCAAAGAGCAAAGTCAGGACCCTGAACTTTAGGAAAACACACTTTCAACTGTTCAAAGATTTAGTGGATGAGATCCCCTGGGAAACTGTCCTTCAGGACAAAGGAACGGAACAGAGCTGGCAACTCTTTAAGGACACTTTTGTTAGACCGCAAGAGCTCTCCATCCCCCTGTGTAAGAAATCAGTCAGGGCAAGGAGGAAACCAGTGTGGCTGAGCAAGGACCTCCTCCTCAATCTAAGGTGTAAGAAGGAAATGCACAGCCAGTGGAAGCAGGGACACATAGCCTGGGGAGAGTACAGGGAAATGGCTAAGACATGTAGGGTTGGGATCAGGAAGGCCAAGGCACAGATGGAACAGAAATTGGCAAGGGATGTGAAGAATAATAAGAAGGGGTTCCATAAGTACATGAGTCAGAAAAGAAAGGCCAAGGAGAGTGACCCTCCTCTGATAAACAGGAATGGGGAACTGGTGACAATGGATATGGAGAAGGCTGAGATGCTCAACAAGTTTTTGTCTCAGTCTTCACTGGCAGCCAGGCTTCCTGCACCTACCAAGTACCGGAACCTCTTGGAGAGGGCTGAGGGAGCAAAGGCCCTCCCACTGTAAGCAAAGAGCAAGTTCGAGGCCACCTGATAAAACTAAACAAACAGAGGTCTATGGGACCTTATGACATGCATCCCAGGGTCCTAAGGGAACTGGCTGATGTAGTTGCAAGACTATCTTTCCATCATATTTGAAAAGTCATGGCGGTCAGGTGAGGTCCCTGGTGACTGGAAAAAGCGTAACATCACCCCTATTTTTAAAAAGGGTAGGAAGGAAGACCCGGGGAGTTACAGACCAGTGAGCCTCACCTCTGTGCCTGGGAAGATCATGGAACGGATCCTCATGGAACCAATGTTAAGGCACATGCAAGACAAGGAGGTGATCCAAGTAAGCCAGCACAGATTCACCAAGGGGAAATTGTGCCTGACCAGTCTGGTGGCCTTCTATGATGGAGTGACTGCAACAGTCGATAAGGGAAGACCGATTGATGTCATCTACCTAGACTTCTGTAAAGCCTTTGATGCAGTCCCACATGACATCCTTATTTCTAAATTAGAGAGATATGGATTTGAAGGGTGGACTATTTGATGGATAAGAAATTGGCTGGATGGACGCATCCAGAGAGTCGCAGTCAATGGCTCTATGTCCAGGTGGAGATCGGTGACGAGTGGTGTCCCTCAGGCCTCTGTCTTGGGACCGGTGCTTTTCAATATCTTTATCAATGACATAGTGGATAGAGTGCACCCTCACCAAGTTTGAGGATGACATGAAGCTGTGTGGTGCAGTTGACACACCGGAAGGATGGGATGCCACCCAGAGGGACCTGGACAAGCTTGAGAAGTGGGCCCATATGAACCTCATGAGGTTCAACAAGTCCAAGTGTAAGGTCCTGCACCTGGGTCGAGGCAATCCCAGACATGAGTAGAGACTGGGAGAAGAACTCATTGAGAGCAGCCACACAGGGAAGGGCTTGGGTGTCTTGGTGGACAAAAAGCTGGATATGAGCCAGCAATGTGCACTTGCAGCCCAGAAAGCCAACCATATCCTGGGCTGCATCAGAAGAGGCGTGGCCAGCAGGTTGAGGGAGGTCATTCTGCCCCTCTACTCTGCCCTCGTGAGACCCCACCTAGAGTACTGCATCCAGCTCTGGAGCCCTCAACACAAGAAAGATGTGGACCTTTTAGAACAAATCCAGAGGAGGGCCACTAAGATGATCAGAGGGCTAGAGCACCTCTGCTGTGAAGACAGGCTGAGAGAGCTGGGGTTGTTCAGCCTGCAGAAGAGAAGCTTCCAGGAAGACCTTATAGTGGCCTTCCAATACTTAAAAGGGGCCTGATATAAAAGAGGGGGAGAGACTCTTTATAAGGGCAGATAGTGATAGGACAAGGGGGAACAGTTTCAAACTGAAAGAGGGGAAATTTAGATTAGATATTAGGAAAAACTTCTTTACTCAGAGGGTGGTGAGGCACAGGAACAGGTTGCCCAGAGACGTTGTGGATGCCCCATCCCTGGCAGTGTTCAAGGCCAGGTTGGTTGGGGTCCTGGGCAACCTGGTCTAGTGGGTGGCATCCCTGCCCATGGCAGGGGGTTGGAGTTAGATGATCTTTAAGGACCCTTCCAGACCAAGCCATTCTATGATTCTATGATTCTATGATCAGGGAACACTTTTTTAGTGTGAGGATGATGAGCATTGGCACAGGTTGCCCAGAGAAGCTGTGAAGTCTCCATCCATGGAACTATTCAAAAGCCACCTGGACATGGTCCTCGGCAACTGGCTCTAGGTGGCCCTACTTGAGCAGGGTGGTCATCTCCAGAGGTCCCTTTCAACCTCAACCATTGTGTGATACTGTAAAAAAAACTAGTGTATAAAAGGGTGCAAAAGATAATGAATATAAAGTATTAGTGAAACCATGAAGAGTAAAATCCTAAATAGTCAGTCAGCTTTCCTATAAATTTAAGTTATCCAGAAGGAAAACAGAAGAAGTAACTGCAGCAGTGCAAGAATCTAATAAGGATATTCTTCCATGAAGAAAGGAGAGATCATACAGATGTATCCTTCCAGCATTATGGTACAAAATGATTTTAAGGAAAAAAGGAAACCCTACATATGCTGAAACCTTTGAAAAAGAGAAGTGATTAGGAATGCAATTACTAATACGAGACATACTTTCGGTACTAATTGCACTACACTTTTCTTCCTGTAAATAGCAAAGTTTTTGACATAGATTTGGGTAATAGAGTATTCACTACTGAGTAAATTTTTGAAAGCCAAAGTGTAGCTAGCACACGACTGCTTACCAGAAACCACAGTGATGTGAAGCTGAAGTAACCTCTGTGTTTTGAGAGAGGGATTATGCTTTAAATGGTCAAGGCCTAATAAATGCCCTGACTGATAAAGTCAGTGGGATACTTGCTGTTGACTTCAATATTCATTAATACAAGCCATTGGTAAAGAGCAGGATCATTAAGCTGCAATACCCACAAAGACTAATTTAAATACAGGCTGTCCTTTACTGCCAGTGCTATACTGTTCTTCACCTCAAGAGACCCACTATACTCTTATAGAAATATTCAAGTCAGTAACTATGTATTACTGTAAGTAAATGGTTTGCAATCTGGCCCTTATAAATAGCTAAGAGAAACAACTTGACTAATCAAAATCATGTGCTACAACATTTCAGACTACTTTCAAGATCATAACTATACAGAAATTTCAGGCTTAAAGGAAAAAAATGGGAACCAGAAAGGAAATAAAACCACACTTTTGTTGCTGTTGTTTTTAAAACAAATATTCTACGTAAAAGAAGGGGTTGTGTGAGAGAAGCAGGTAAATCATATGCACTCCTGAATGTGAGGTACCAGATGTTGTACTATGTGATACTTTTAGACTTCACAACTATTTCAGAGTATAAGAACCATTTGTTTAGCTCCAGGTCATTGCCTTTCAAGGCAATTTTTGAAAGAAGGCCTTAAAATTTAATTCTGATAAAATAGAAACAAATAATCTCATTAGTACTAAAATGAGACTATGGGAATAATTACCTGTATATTCAAAACTGATATTGGGCACATATATGCATGCACTAGCTTTGCAAAATTAATGTACAGATGTACATCTGTTAAACATAGATCTATAATATTTTTCTAGATATAATAATTTGCACTGTGATTTGAACATCTTATCTGTTTTTCACATTAGAATAATGAACAGTGATGCTGAGAATAAAAATAATGGTTGTTTAATCCTATAGTACTTTATAGTGTTTGTCCTATTGACTAGCAGAATATTTAATTCCCATACAATTTTGACTGATGCATATGCCTTTGTTATTATCCTCCTAACTTCCTTGGGTCAAGGAGTCTCTCCATCTTGCATAATCAAATAGAACATAAATGCAGATGAAACAGAATATTTAGAGTGTTAGGAAAAAATAATTGATGCTTAAGCTTAATGCATATTATTTAATAGAATAAACGCAAGCATGTACATAAAATTAGTCACTTAATAATGCATTGTTACATCAATGTAGAGTAATATAATTACAATGATATATAGGAATTCATTATAATTACCCTTCCATGGAGAAAAAGATTAGAAATGGGGAAAGATTTATTAGGTCAACTAGTAAGTTCCTTCACCAAATTATACCATAAGTATTTTCTCCCGTCTCTCTTTAACTGACTCAAATGTTGCAAAATTTCTCCACTTCTAGAGAATTTATTCTATTGTTCAACAGACTAATAGAACCTAGCCATCTCAGAGACTTTACCTTATATTCACTTTTTTCACTGCTCATTTTTATCCCGTTTTCTTAATTATGCCTCTAGGATCTACTTTGAGAATGTATGCACTTTCTAAAAGCATATACTGTAAATATTTACAGACAATTTCCTATCCTTACCCCTCACTATGACCTCCTCATTCCCCTTACTCCAGTCACATTTGTAATGTGTTTATTTAAGCTCAGGTATTCAAACAAACCAAAGAAAAAAGGACGTCCATAGAAAGGTCATACTGAGGGTAATGAGAGTAAGTACTTGCTGAAATCCTTTTTCATTTATAAAAACAAAGATCTAGCCAAATGGTCCAGAAGTGTTGAATATTTTAGTCACTCTTTTTTTAATTCATGAAAAACAATTTACATAATTCTAGAGGTCAGTTCAACTGCCTCAGTGTAGAATATCTAGAATCATTTGAGATGACCTAGGTTATCCTGCTTTATCTGCTAGTCCTAACATGCCCAAGTCTCCTGTGAATACTTTGTATCTACTAGTCATTATGGACCAAGATACTGTAGGGTTTCTCATGATATTAGGTACCTATGTGTGTGACGACCAAACTGAGGTTAGTGACTGTAGATATGATTTTCAAATACTAAAATTAATTCAAGTTTAGAATACCAAATACTGTTGAAAGTCAGTTAGGTAGATCTGTTTGTGTAGGTGGTTAAATAGAGGTATAACAACATACTAATATTAACTCCTTAAAAACAGCATTTAGTATAATGACTTTTTAATTATTTTTATTCAATAATGCTTCAATGAGTGCTGACTTACATTTTTCCCATCATTACCAGAAAATATGTTCTGGGCTATCAGATTTCACATACGATGCTCACCCTAGAATACTAGAAGGTAGATGAAATCTCAAAGGCACAGTAAAGATCTGTGAACTCTGCTTCCAACAGGAGTTTCATGGTTTGGATTTTTTATTATCTCTCCAGGTATCTTAACTTCCCACAAATGCACTGACATCAGAGCAAATAATCAGTACATCTACACAAAACTTGTGTATCTGAAACAATTAGTAAAGAAGCATGTAACTCCTCCCATTAGTTTTTACAGAAGTTGGCTACAGTTAATGATAGCCAAAGTAAGACTTCTTATCTTGATTCAAAATCCACCAAAGTCAGTAGACATCAGTAGGATTTCGAGTAAAGCTAGAAATCAGTTTTAATGAAAAAAATTTGAAGTATAACTGTTTAACTGTGACCCTCGGATTGATCTAAGACACTGGATAAAATTTTAATGGTTATCTCTCTTTGTAGTCTTGAAATTAAATCAAATAGCTCTTTGTAATTTGTTCAAAAATACAAACAATATTTTATAATATTAAACTTGCAGTATAAATTATTATACTAGTGTTCTAACATACTATGCTATGCACAAAGTCATTGTTACTATAGAAGTATTTCATAAGGAAGGTAAATACACAATTTATTTTAATGTATAAATACTTATACACAAAAGTAAAATTCTTACAGGATTGGAGGAAGAAAATAAATAAATAATGAGCATCAACTACTTAATCTATTTTCATCATTTAACTTAGATACGCATCAGCCTATGGACCCAGATCTCAGAAAATGTCCAAATTCCCTATGTATATAGTGAAGGTGCATATGCCTTGAAAGACTCCAAAGAGAGATCCTGTCCAGTTATTTTAGTAAACTACCTTTAATTGGCATGTCAGAGAAAAATATTTATCCTAAATTTTAGATGGACTGCCTTACCACCTTGAGGTGCCTCTCTGTCCCTCAACTATAAGTGAAAGCTGAAAAAATGAGTTCTTAGCTTGAAGGACAGTCACGTAATTGCACAAGTAGATCATTCAGGGCTATACGAATATTAAATTCAGACTTAAAATAATTTAAGGTCTTTTCTAAAGTTATTTTTGAAGTGTTACTTCTGGATCATCATTTTGTGGAATATAATTGAATAAAGATATTATTTTGACCTAGACAGTATTTTGTTATCATACATGTGTTTTTAATAGCACAACACAAATTAGCTCAAAAAAAGCAATGATTTCTTTGAATTTTTAAACATATTTGTTTCATCTGTGGTCATATAATTTTATTTATTTATTTAGATATTTATTATTTGCTCCAAATAACAAAGCAAATATGTTTAATCAGATGAATTTCTGAATATTTAATACATACAAGAAAATCATCATCTATTATCAGGCATGTTTTCAACAGGAGTTGTAGTTTAATGCATTGACTGCATCAATTTTGAATAATTATAGATGCAGCTCCCATCCAAACAATAGAGTAAAATGAAAAATCCAGGGCATGGGTAAGACAATGCTGTTCAAATGAATGCTGCTGGTGTGTGTCTTTGCAAACATGAATAAAAGTCTGGGAAAGGGAGAAGCTGTGGATGTTGTCTACCTGGGCTTTGTGAAGCCTTTGACACCATTTCCCACAGCATGCTCCTAGAGAAACTGGTGGCTCATGGCTTGGATGGGCATACTCGTCACGGGGTAAAAAACTGGCTGGATGGCCAGGCCCAAAGGCTAGTGGCGAATAGAGTTAAACCCAGTTGGCGGCCGGTCACAAGTGGTGATCCCTAGGGATGAATGTTGGGGCCAGTCCTGTTTAATAATATCAATAATTTGTTTAATAATATCAATGATCTGTTTAATTTGTTTAATAATATCAATGATCCTGTTTAATAATATCAATGATCTGGATGAGGGGATTGAGTGCACCCTCGGTAAGTTTGCAGATGACACCAAGTTGGGCAGGAGTGTTTATCTGATGGAGGAAGGCTTTACAGAGGGATCTGGACAGGCTGGATCAGTGGGCCAAGATCAACTGTATGAGGTTCACCAAGGCTAAGTGCCAGGTCCTGCACTTGGGTCACCAGAACCCCATGCAATGCTACAGGCTTGGGGAGGAGTGGCTGGAGAGCTGCCCAGCGGAAAAGGACCTGGGGGTGTTGGTTGACAGCCGCCTGAGCATGAGCCAGCAGTGTGCCCAGGTGACCAAGAGGGCCAATGGCCTCCTGGCCTGTATCAAGAATAGTGTGGCCAGCAGGACCAGGGAGGTGATAGTGCCCCTGTACTCGGCACTGGTGAGGCCGCACCTCGTGTACTGTGTTCAGTTTTGGGCCCCTCACTACCAGAAGGACACGGAGGTGCTGGAGCGTGTCCAGAGGAGGGCAACGAAGTTGGTGAAGGGTCTAGAGCACATGTCTTATGAGGAGCAGCTGAGGGAACTGGGGTTGTTTAGCCTGGAGAAGAGGAGGCTGAAGGGAGACCTTATTGCTCTCTACAACTACCTGAAAGGAGGTTGTAGCGAGGTGGGGGTCGGCCTCTTCTCCCTAGAAATGAGTGATAGAACAAGAGGAAATGGCCTCAAGCTGTGCAAGGGGAGGTTTAGATTGGATACTAGGAAAAATTTCTTCACCAAAAGGGTTGTCAAGCATTGGAACAGGCTGCCCAGGGAAGTGGTTGAGTCCCCATCCCTGGGGATATTTAAAAGACGTGTGGATGTGGGAACGTGGTTTAGTGGTGGACTTGGCAGTGCTAGCTTAACAGTTGGACTTGATGATCTTAAAGGTCTTTTCCAACCTAAATGATTCTATGGAAAGGTTAAAAAATCCAATGAAACAAACAAACAAAACCCTCAGAACAGAACAAATAGGAATCAGAATACAAAATGCTGCCAAAATAAGAAAAATAAAACAATCCATAGGAAAGAAAGCTACCTCACTTTATTACTCCCTTGACCTTCTGGTAAAACAAAAGGTTTTTTCTGCAACTGTTATTACTGGAAGTAAAACTTGGGTTATAAATTAGTCCCCACGTTTAATCTAGGAACTTAATCTGGCATCTGTTGTAACTACTCCATCCCTGTGGTGTCACATAAATAATAATTACAAGTACCTTCACTAAGAAACTCCATCTCTGTTTTCCTTTGCTGCATAGCCTGACAGCTATTTCACTTGAAGTTAATTTCTTCAGCTATGTAGCCAATCCAGCCTCTTCATGTGACTATACCATATAAATTCTCAGGGCAGTAATTATTTTATTTTACCACTCCAGAGCCTTATCACACATTTTAGAAGACTGAGATGAATCTGTGCCTTCACTTTGATGTCCATTTTATTGAATTATTGACTCTGTTGGCTTTACCATTGTTAAATTCCCTCTATCTATGGTCCACCAGCTTTTTTATTGCTAGTATGTAGTTTGGGATTTGACCTTTAATTCCTAATATATTTTTAATTGATTGTGCTCCATTTGCTTGTGTGGTAATTATACTTAATTGAGATGTATCTTTCATATTTTGGAATAGTCATAGACATTTAAACGAAGTTATTGCATTGTAACTCCAGTTACATACTGATGTTGCTCAGACCAATATTGATTCTGCTGTTGCAGAAGCGGGTCTTATTTACTGTACATAAAACTATGAACACAACAGTATTTTTCTAGATAAATACAGATTTTCAAGAATCGGTACTATTGGCTTCACAACAGCTTAAAAGTATTTTTTACTGTGTGTTAACAGTGTACATATCTTTTCTTGAAAGCAGTATACATATTTTTTCCTGAAATCCGTGATTAAAAATCTTGACAGAAAAAAAAAGCCATTTCATCTGCATTCAAAACTTGGCTATTACTGTATCCGGGTTTTTCTCTCCAATTTGCATAATAATGATAAGATTATTCCAATGTGTTCCTTAACATTTAGTATCCAGCACAGTTGACTTCTGTTTTTCTTGCCTTGAGAATCAGCTACTGAAATATTCTGTTGGCTGATTTGCTTGACAAATCCTTTTGGCTGAACTTTAGTATGCATAGGAAACAGCTGTTCTATTACTGGCAATTACTAAAAAAGAACCCGAGTAATCCACAAATCACCATACTGTTTGCTTTTAGCCCTTTGCTGACAATGGTACTTGACTAAGCAGTGAAAATCTTTCTTCCCAAGACATTGCATCTTGTAGCGGAGCATATAAACAAAGACTGTGCATCCACTTCAAACACATGTGAGGACATAAAAGATTATGGCAATGCTTTTTATACCGTTCAGCCACATATTGCTGAACGATTTTCCTGTGATCTGCTTTGAATGGTCTATTTAACTATGAATATTTTCAACATGCATGTTACATGCACCATGACAATTTACAGTTTCTTGTTCATGTATTTGCATATACATGTTGAAAATTAGACCATAATACTCTTCAATGCAAATGCATCTCCTTTATGCTAAATTTTGTAATCATTACTCTAACCTAAACCAAGACTCAACATAAAAAATCTCATGGAAAGCTCCCTATATTATCTTAAAGGTAAAAAAAACAGAATCCAATTCATTGTTTTCACATTATATGACAAATACAGTTTCATGATGAATTGTTTTTTCTTGCTTATTAATGTTATTAGCTTTATACATGAAAAGTTAAAATTGTGCTTTCTGTTCAGTTTCTTCAGTTGGTAAGATGAATGGACAAATGTATGCATACATGCCTCATACAAGTAATTCCAATATGCATAAGACTAGTGGACATTAAATTTATGTTTTGCACCTAGTCATAATCTTAAATTGACCTTTCATCAATTAAAATGTCAGCTCAAAGAAATCCTAAAATATCCCCAAAGAAAAAGGTTTTTCTTTTCCTAAAATTATTGTTCTTTCTTTTACTTTCTATCCCTCAGTACATTTTTATCTTTCTTATCTCCAGTTAGGACTTCTGACATGACCTTTCTATCTAAAAACCAAAAAGAACAACCAAACAAAAACCCACAACTGCCTGTTCCCAAAAAAATCAAAACTACAGCTTGTCTGTCAAGGAAGAGGTTTATTTACCAAAACAGATATGTGATCTGAGCAGCCAATACCATCATTACTCAAATAATTAGCCTATTGATTAGCAGCTCTCTAGATCAGATTACCAGTGTGTCCTTGGTACCCAGGGTCACAGAATTCCTTGCTTTTTTAAGTTCCTTCTTTCTTTACTTAGTGAATCCAGAGCTTCTTTCTTTATAACCCTTACTGTGTGAATTTACACACTGATCCCCTTTGCTAACCTATTAATTAACACTGTTTTCAGATCTTTTTTAATACATGATTAGCAATCTGACCATTTAAATTAAGCAGCAGAAGAAAATCATAAAATGCCTCATTTGACATTGATTAAAAGTGGTGATGGTTTCTTCTATGTTTTAGTTTCTAATGCCATCCACTGTAAAGTAAAACTCAGACTGCAAATAAACTTTGCATGTCACAATTCCAAGAGAACATCAGACTGCTTCCCCATTAGTTTCAGGAAAATCTGATTCATGTAGTCTCTCACTACAAGAAACTATTGCCATCTTTCAAGTTCCACAGCCAAGACAGGCCTCTGAGGGACCTACAATAGCCAGTCATGAGACAGTCATTAGAGACTTATTTGATTTTATCAAAACCATCCCAAAAGCTGCTTTTACCCAAAGACCACTTTTTTTTTTTTCTTTTTTTTTTTTTTCTGGCTATTAAAGACTTATTTTACTGTCGAGGCATAAATATTTCTCAAAGAAACAAGCCATCTCTGATCTCTCAGTCTTAGGGGGAAAAAAAAAGTCTCTCCCTCTCAAAGATTCAGATTTTCTGAGCACAAAATACGGGAACCTACTAGAGAATTGTTTTACAGCTGATTATATGTTAACTTTTCCTCTCTCCCTAATCTATCTGTGTTTCAAACTGCCTCTGTTTCAAACTTTCCTCTTCCCAAGAAGATAATTACTCTCTCTCTAATTTCTCTTTGCCTTGTTTTCCTCTCTTGTCCTCTCACCTCTTTTCCATACAAACTGTCTTTTCTTTCAAAGATTACCTAACTGATACATATCTAAATAAACTCTGAGCTGTTACCACCTTGTATTTCACTTTTAAATTTACTGCGTCTATTTCAGACCTTAAGAAGGGCTTGCATCCCCAAAAGCTTGGTTGATTTTTTTTCAGTCCAGTTGCCAGTCAGTCCAGTAAAGAGATACTGCCTCTAATGACAGATTTTCTCTCCTGCCCATAAAAACAATTGCGTTGAAAGATATATAAGAAATAAAATAGTATGTTGTAGTTATCCTGTAACTTATTTATGCATAAATTTCTGAGTAAATGTCTATGTAGTGCTAAACACGATTTTTGTTTCTTTTTAAAATATGATCTACTGCTCAGTATTTGAGAAGGAAAAAGAGAGACAGTTCTAATAAATGGTTAGCTCTAATATGCAAGCAATATTCATGTAAAATATTCAATTTTTCTAAACAAAAGCTTAGACCTTATTAGTGACCTAATCAAGAACTTATTTATGACATAATGATTTAAGTCAGCATGCGCAAGTACGGGAAGGGAATTGGTATTCAGGAACGCTTAAGCAGCCCAAGAACCACATATACACTACAATTCAATGATAGACTGAAATGCATTCCCAAGGTCAATATCAAGTTGCTCTGTTGATCTCTCAGAGACATTACCTGAACATGCAGAAATTCAGGCATCTAGAGATATAAGCCAACACATAAATAGAGATGGCAATTTTTAAGGTCTAAGTGTCAATTGCCAATAACATTTTGGCTTACAGATTTTTGTTATAAAACCTCCAAGGGACTGCTAAATTATTTAAATAAAGATCGGGACAACACTGCTAACATGGGGTCCTAGCAATACTTTTCTTGTAATGGTACCTAAATTGCCTTCCTCATTCTAATGATACAGTCTCAAAAGTAATGAAAACTCTGTTGCATGTCATTGAATATTTGCAAGTTCTGCATTATTATTACATATAAATATTTTTATCTTACTGATAACCAATTTATTTCAATATAAACTGATTAGCTATTTAAATGAGAGAATGACTGATGAAATAGAGTAGATACTTTGTTTTCATCTGAATTTCCACTTATTCTTTAGGCAACTCTTCAGACAATATTCTGAGTCAAGGTGAAACTGTAGAGAGGTTTCAATTTTTTCTTCCAAAATCCTACCGTTACTGCTTACTAGCTTAGTTCTGCTATAACTAAGCAATTATGTGATACTAGTATGTAAAGCCAAATGTTACTGTTGTTAATGTCACTAATGATTCTCTGCACACACAGAAAGATGTTACGTAATTTTTTTTTGTATGTGTGTATTTTAGTGTCTAGAACATGAAATAAAGGGTTTATTTTGAGAAGTCATGTTCCAGTAGGCTATTAACAACGACAACAAAAAAATACCTCCTTTATATAGACAAGTTATCCTGGAAAGGTGATAGTCTCCATTACTGTAGGTCTTGAGGAAAAGTCTAGGCAAAACCATGTAAATAGATATTTATAATAGAATGGATTGGAGTATTTCCTAAAGTTCCTTCCAACTCCATGGTTTTGCATAGTCATCTTTGTGGAAAAATAAAAATACATTACTTATAAGCCTGCTACTCCGTGGTCCTTATGGATCATAACATGCAGGTTCTTTGTTCATTTATCTATGGAGCGAACTAAAATTCCTTTTAAATCAGTAGAAAGAGTCCTTCTGACCTGTGTATTCTTTCCATTAAGCCATTTTCAAAATGCACTAAAATTTGATGAAGAGACAATGATCTAAGAGAATTTAGATAAAGAAATAATGTGAACTACAATAGATCTGCAGTCTTCCCTAAAGTATGCATTTTTACATGCTGAAATGGAAATAGGCATTAAAGATAAGTATTTGAACTAAAAGACAGAACATAAGAAATAAGTGGAAAAATACATAAAATCTAAGTTAGAAAACGGTGAGGACCAAAAAAAAAAAATACAGGAGTTAAAAATTTAAATAGGATTTCAAAGCAATTTGCATCTAAATTCAAAATTGCAGTCCTTGAGCTCCAGATTCAAATTCCATGAGACAATACTTATTCTCCATAAACACTATCTATTTCTTCTAATGCCTGGAGGTGAACCTCTACAGCTGCCATGGTAGACTCATCTAACTTGTAAGTTTTCTTGGCACCTAGATATTGTGCTGCCTATTCCTCATCTATGTTCATGGAGTTTGTTCTGAGGAACAATCATGGTCCTCCAGCCAAGTACCACAGGGTGAATTAGCCATGCTTAAACATCATAGCTCCTAATAAAGCTCTTGCAGCCATCCTTGCATCTAAAAAATATTTTTTTCTATGTATATATGAGAGGTGGGTGGGTGTGGGGGAATGATACAGTTACAAAAAAATGTGAGAGTGGTGCTTCTAAATACATTTAGGACAGATGTGTCATGTCCTTAGCATGCCCTCTTTGGCATGAGAGCATGTGAATATATTGCCTACTGGCAATAGATACTAGGCCAAAGCTCACTGTGACAATACTAGAGTACTCTGTAGGATAAAACATCCAAATTTATTCCTCTTGCCTGTGAGCAATCTCTGAAATTAAATGCCCTGCAGAAGTGTATCTGATTTTTGTTCTTGGAGAGAACTATGAGTCCAAACAAGGTCCAAACAGAGTAGTGAGTTACATATAGTATGTGCAGCCAAGGCACATGTAAATAACAGGCAAAAAGACATTGCATACTTCATACGTCTACAAATATGAACATGACAAACGTCCAAGAGTTGAAGTGATATAATTAATGAAGCAGCCTATTTGTTAATAGTATGCTTTTCTCTGTACCTTTCTTGACAATGTGAATGAAGAAATTCTCAGATACCACATTTTTCAGTGTTTGCATGAAGACATTTCTGGAGTATGCTTGGCAGTAATTCCAAAAGGTCACCAGCTTTGAAAATGTGTTAGAAAGACAAAAAGCAATTAACTGCTAATCAATCAAAGGTCATTTCTTTTCTGATCTAGACTAGGTGCTTCATTAAATGTAAAAAAATTTTAAAAAAATCTAAGCATCATCAATGAAGCTATTAACAGTGAGTATGCACGTGATTTGTTTATACTATTTATATAGATATCAAGTGTATGAAAAAATCTCTCTAGATAAAAGAAAAAAGGTGAGTCATGTGGAGAAGCTGAATTGTCAGTTTTCCACTTAGAAACCAACAGGCTAAATTTGGAACTGATGTACAAATTTGCATTAAGGCATCTTCTCTTTTATTATTTTCAGACTGAACCCTGGTTTCAAAGCTTGAAGAATATATTTATACCCACCATCTCCAAGTTGAACAGATGCTATATTTGCCATTTCCTGTCAAGAGATATATACATGGAAAGGGCTAGCTCACTTCTCAGCTTCTTACCCATTTTTCTTCCCCTTCAATGTGTAAATTACACCATCTTAATATCACTTCAACACTGACAGAGTAAAAATAACCATCTCTAAGAAACTTTTAAGATAAAGTAATCTAAATTGGTATAATGGGGTCAAATCTCTGTAATAACCAAACATCTTACTATGTCTCAAAACATGGAGACTGATTTACAGCTCTTTTAAACAAACAGGATATTGTGGTTCAATTCACAGTTTTTAAATACATTTACTTATGGCCACTGTTAAATGTAAATTATTCTAATATTCTAACAAAATCCAATAAACAATATCAGTTGTCTTCCAAAACTTGCATGGTTTAATAACTTTTTTCACAGTTTTGATATGAGGGTTTTTTTTTTGCTTATTTACAATTAAGTTTGATATACATAGAATAAAAAAGGAAAATAATGCTTTCCTCTTTGGCAGGGAGAACAGTCTTTTGACACTGAAGTTGCTAGTGTATGGTACTGTACAGGAGAACTGTTGGGCATGAGCAAGCAGATGTATAAAAAATATAAAAAGACAGACCTGTAAACAGTAAGAACCATTTTCTAGTTTGGCATCCTGTACAACGTAGGACATCATAGAACAATTTTGGAAATTAAGGTACTATATCACCTCCTCTTTCCTACTCAGTTTCTACAGTTTGATTACATATTGTTCTACTTCTTGACATTGCTGAGGTACAAAACATTTTGTAAAATTAAGCTTTTTAGATTATTGAGACATTGCCAAAGAAATATTAATCTGTAGTACTTATTGGAATTAATATATTTATTCCTTCAGAACAACATATTTATATTTTATTATATATATTTTAAAAAAGGATTTAAAAAGACAAGAAGTAAAACCATTTCCTTTCCTTTCATCAATCACTGTCCTTTACCTGCCCACTCCAAAGTGCTATATTATTACAATTGTGAACACATTGCATAAACACAGTAATATGTATGGGAAAAGAAAAAAATATTAAATTACAGAACTGACACAGAGAAGCATAACGCATTTTCCATAACACTCGTGCACTTCTGTGCATGTATATGGCTACCGAAGTGTAATACACAACCTTGTGAGCAAGGAGAGAGACCATCTGTGGAAATGGCTTACCAAAGAGAAAACATCCTGCACAAAAAGGCACTGAAAGCCAGCATGTCTAAATAGGCACACGTAAGAAATTCCTCAGCACAGATATGTATGTTAATTCCTGCCACACACATAATCGTGATACTGCATTGCTGCTCACCTGGAACTGCAAGGAGATGATCCCAACTATTTAGGGTCACAACCCTGAAACCTTTGCTGAAGTTAAAAATTTGCAGGCTTTTAATAAACTGGGGAAAAAATAATAATCATGCCTAATATCTGCCTGGAAGAGTGAATAAAATGACAGGAGAACGGGGTGAGTAACGGGAAGAATCTTGTCTGACAGAGACTAGGTAGTAATTTGCAAGTATTTCAGGTGATTAAAATCAAGGGAGAGACAAAGGAAGATCTGTGATGAGAGTAATTTTTTTAATTGTCCTTCTCTGAGATAGCACAACTTGTTCAATGCATTTTTGTCCAGTTTTGGGTTTAATGTTACAGTAGGGTTTGGGAGATTTGTATCACAGGAACAGCTTTTAATATTTGTTTGCAGACCAAGATACACTTTCCCAGTTCAAATAAAATTACAGCACTCTACTGAAAAGGGGCTTTAGAGTGTAACTATAAAAGTTGTAACTATTATACAAAACTATTGAAGTAAGGAGTCTTGCAATCTCTCAGCGAAGGACAGTTCCTGATAAGAACAGAAACTTGTCCTAAAAACCAGCTGAAACCGACCCTGCAGTTTGGACAAGAGTCAAGGAGCAACTGAGTCTGCGCAAGAACAAGGGGTTACTAGCGAAGACGAAGAAGAGTCATCAGCCTTCATCCCCACGACCCCCTGCGACCACCACCAGGAGGCACCGCGCAAGCGCAGTTGGGAGGGGTTTACGAAAATGACCTCTTGGGGCTAATTTTGATACAAAGCGGGGACAGGTCATGCGTATGTATAGGCGTATTGGGAAACCTTATGTATATGTAACACTTTATTGTATAAATCCAAGACAAGCCACCACGTGTGCGTGCATGACTTTGGCGGGATGACCCCCCATGCTGCCCAGAGCTGAATAAACATACCTACTTTACAACCTTATGGGTTGTGGATTCTGTTTCCGCATGTCACTACTTGCTCTGTACAGTTCTGTTTGGTTTTGATTTATTTTTTTAGCATCAAAAGCAGCTGAGATATCATCAGGGAACTTAAATGTTGATATATGTCAAGGCATAGCATGGGCCGGTAGCTCCACGCAGGCCAGGGGCTAGGAGCCGGGGGGCTCCTTGGGATCCATCAGGGCAGGGCCTGGCAGCCAGAACCTGTCCCACTGCCCCAGCCAGGAGCAGGGCAGCCAGGGAGCACCAGGGCAACCCCAGCCCCAGGCATCAGGAACCTCCATGGGGATGGGGATGGGGATGGGCTGAGGCTGGGCTGGGCCACTGGGCCCAGGCCTGAACCCACAGGCAGGGCTGTGAGGCAGCAGGGCTGGAGCTGGGGCCAGGCCTGGGCCCAGGCCTGGGCAAGCCTGAGCCGTAGCCGACAGCAGCTGCCAGGCCCTGGGGAGGCCGAGCCACTCCCCCTGCCTTCCCTCATGTTATATATACATGCTGACAATATATACACATGCTGTGGCATCCTGTGGCATGCATGTTGGCCTAGTTTCCAGAAAAGGAAAAGAAACATAAAATGGAAGGAAGAGGAAAGAAAAGCATGAGAAAGAGGAGACACCAATCACGACCAACACTTGCAAAAGCAGACTTTGGTAAGTTTTAGGGTACATCTGATGCCAAACACACATCATTAATGTGCTCTTGATAAAAGGATATCTCACTGCTAATAAAGTATCAGTTGTTACTACTGCGGTTCAGTAAATAAGGGATATAAATTTACTTGCTGTATCATTACCTAAAAATGAAGTAGGTAATAAAAGTATAATTTCATTCTTATAAATTGAAGGAATGGTTTAAGTATTTTAATTAGTGATTGACTAGATAACTACCACTATACTAAAATAAATGCCAATTAACATGCTAATTTTTGGCAATTAATTGGTATCCAATCAACCCACTACAGTTATTTTGTTAAACACCAGTTAAATCCTAAAGCTCTTTTCAAGTTTAATTTATCAATTACAGAGCAAAAGCACATTTATTGCTGGCATGGTTGGGTTAATTATAAGGCAATGAGATTAGGTTGGTATTACTTTTTAACTTTATTAAATCTTATTAAAAAGGTTATGTATTTAGTGTACAATAAACATTTAATCTAAATTAAATAGTTGAATTTAATTAACTTTTAAAAGTTTCATGCAGCTTCATGTAATGTTATAAGAGAACTAGTATCACAGGCCTGAGAACTAAACTGTCTGCTCTCTCATAATTGGCTATTATATTTAAAAACATGTATGACATCAAGACCAGAAAATTACTTATTTTCCAACCACATCCCTCCTTCATTGCCTCTTATTAGCTTCTCATGATATACCATTAGACTCATGCTCATGAAAAACTCTTACACGTGTTTTGACCGATACCTTCATTTTTGTGAATATTTAGGTACTAAAACATTTGCTTTGTATAATAAGAAATTTATACATAGTACATATATATAGTACTACATAATAAGAAAGTTATACATAGCATATCTTGCCTTACCTTGGTCTGTACAGATCTGATTAAAAAATAATGGTTAACAAAGACAGTCATTTAAGGTCGCTGAGAATTACATTCTATGTATTTGGCAATGTGTTAGAATAAACTCTTATAACTACAAATACTTGTAAAGTCAGTATTGAGTTCAGTATATATAAGTACCTTTAAAATGACTAAATGATATTTGCTTCAATTATTTCTTTCAATTACTGTTGCAAACAAAGTGACTGGAAAGATAAAAAGATAAAAATATCCATCAAATTAAGACAGATGCAAACCATTTAAGACAGCTAATAATTACTTTTGGAATCCTCTTTCTTGACACTGGAAGTTTCATACTACTTTTTTCTTTATTCCTTGGAAACAGTAAATATTTTACTTATTATTATTTGTTTTGTTGTTATTGTTATTATTATTATTATTATAGTATATATAATATAGTTGTATATTTACTTATGTTTCATCTTATAAGAGGAAACAATCAGAATGTAATTCGACATTCCAATTACGCATGTATATGAAGACACATTTTTTCTTGGTGGATTTGCCTAATTCCTGTTTTAATTAATTGCTATAAAGAATACACCTAAAGAGCAGAAACATTCTTTCATCGTATTTGCATTATTGTTTAGATTTATAGTTTATACCATAGAATTTTGAGTGGAATTTTTAAACAAAGGAGTATGTTTGTAGCAAAAGTGTGTTAGAATTGTATTTTAAAGGGCTGGTTACAGCTTCAAAGAGTTTATAAAGGTTATTAATTTACTCATGTATTTATTTGAGCAGCATAGTTGGATTGTTACAAAATGATAGATTTAAGTGACAGTTTTTTTGTTTATATAGGAGGGTACATGAATCAATAACCATGCCTTCAAAGCTCTTCTAGTTCTAGGAGTTTTGTTACCTTGTTGAAGTTTGTGCTAGATATCGTTAAATACTGAGACAATCTCAGCATAAATCCTTTATTCTTTTTAGAGCTTAAAAACTTTAAAAATGCAATTCTTTAAAAAAATTATGAGCCATATTTAACCGCAAACCACTTAGAACTGAGTTAAATTGGACATTGCCATAACTAGGCATTTGTTCATTTTCAGGCAAATTTCCATTCAGAATATTTTCCCCCTAATTAAAATGAATGAAAATGATGCATCAGATTAAATAAAGCAGGATGTGAGTTAAATTGGGCTTAAGCAAGTAGGACAAGATTGCATAAATAGCTTTTATTTTCAGTCTGTTTTTTTTACTTTTCAAATATGTGAGAAATGTATTACTTACTGCTTTCAGCAGGCATTTTAAAACAGTTGGTTTAAACATAAAGGAATTAACTATCAGTGGTGAGTTTTCCCTTTTTGCTTATAATAAATAATATCTGAAAAAGTCTTGGGAGTTGTCCAGAGATCTGAGTTGCCTCTTTGCTTCCTTCTCCCACAGCACCTAGGGTCAGTTTGTTCTTGATCAGTACGTGAGAAAACATGCAACATGGTAAATAATTCCCCAAGAACACACCACTTCATGAGCCCAAGGCTTCACAGTGGTCCTGGCACCTCAGATCCTCACTTCCCCAAATCAGAACCAGATGGCTGAATCTTCAGGCTATTATCTGTACACCCACCACCATAATCAGAGATATACTCCAAAGATACTCATTCCTTGAATTAGCTGGACTCATATCCAGCATTTTTATGGTGAAAATAGCAATAGAAAAGGTTAGTTTTTACTTAAAAGTTGGTAACGAAGTTAGTAAGAAAAATGCCGTAATAAAATATAGGTCTACATGAATGCTTAACAGCATCAATCATTCCCACCTTCCCAGGAGCCTCTCTCCTATCTCCAAGTCATGCTGATGTGAAGAAAAGATTTCCCCAGTGGATCTGAGGAAATAAGCAACAATGTTTTGATTGAAGCTCCCAATGAGGGCAACTCTCATTACAGCCATCCATGGGATATCTAGAGGCCCTTTGATTTCTTTCCAATGCAAATGAACTATTTCAGTATTTGTAAAAGAACGAGCAGGACTTTTCCTCTCACCAACAACTTTTGGGACATTGCTGTATCATGGCTTTAACTGATTCCTGGAATTTGCAAGAGCAGAAATGATAAGCTCCTATGTTTCTTTGGGTTTGTATGTTCCTTGATGAAAGTTTTGGGGTGGATGCTGATATTCCATTTAATCTTGTTTTCTCTTCAAAATGCCTGCCAGGGCCTTGAGTGCAACAACAGGTTCTGAAGCCTCCTTTCCCACAGGGATTAACTGCTGGTGCTCAAGGCTAGCTATGATATGCCACACTTGTGTAAATTTGGATCGTATTTCTGTGAAAAGAGCTATATGGAATGTGCTATGAGAAACTTCGTATGCATCTTGTCCTCCCCCTCCCCTAGTGGTGATCCTGACTTGCTGACTTAACTACCTGTTTTCACCTCAGACCTCATTGCTGTGATCTTGTCTGACAATCAGAGAGCTATTGGCTGTCCCTGGTTGCCATCACCAGACCTGCCTGCTCTTCTCGTTCAAGTGCTGTGGGTCTGCGTCGCTGGTGCTGAGGGCACTGCCCTGCTTACCTTGCTGACACTCTTGGCTCCTGGCTCCCCATCCCTTCTGCAGCAGCTCACTCATGCTGCTCCCTGGCAATGTCAACAGAACTGCAAGTATAAATATTTCTTCCTTTTCATCACAATAATGTGAATATTGTGAAAATCCTCATCACCTTTGGACAAAATGCCAAATGTCTTACTAGTTCAGAAAATATACTGTAGATGGCTTAAAAAAACCATCAGTTGGTATTCTGTTATTGACCTTAACAGCCAATCCTGGTATATTTGTAAAACCGTGTGTTTTTTTGGGGGGAGGGGATTTTTTTTTGTGTGCATGTGTTTTTGTTTGGTGTTGGATTTCTTCGGGGGGGGGCTGTGCTGTGCTTTTTCTGCTGTGTTGTTTAACACCAAGACTTCAAACAAACTGATGGTTAAAAAAAAGAAATATCAAACAAGAATAGAACTTCTAAATCCTGCCCAATGAAACTGTGGATGACACTAAGTGTAGTCAAGAAGCCAGTTTTAGCTCTGGAGCAGACTTTAGCTACTGTGGAATAACTTCATTAAAGCCACTCCACTCACTCAAGTAGATTTGCTCAGGTAGAAAATTTAACTGATGGTAGAACTGATAGCACTTTGTATTCTTAGTAATATAACTAAAAGAAAGCGCTTTAAAGTCATTTTACTGGGTTCACTCAGAAGTTGTATACAATCAGAGCAATGGTCTTTAGAAAAAGAAAATAAATTGAAATATGATTTTAACAATAAATATTATCATAATTGTATCTGAGTGAGTAGAGAGAAAAATATGCTTAAAGGGCTGTCATAGTTTAATCACTTATTAATTCTCTTTGACTGTATCCACACTATCTAATTTTATTCTCATTTATGAAAATATTTTGATGGTGTGAATCTCAGTAGAAAATTAATGTAATGTCCTCAAATTTATTTTATGATGCAACAAAATATTTCTGTGACAAAATTAATTTCATTTTAAGGAGGTTCAGTGACAGTTTTTGAAGGCTATATTATCCTATGAAGAAGCAGATAAAAATATAAAAAGTCTTATATGATGAATCAGATACATCAGACACTTGCTATGGTCAGTTTGTTAGGTCTAGCCAAAAGTCTCAAGGTTCTTAAGAGAAAACAAACACAAAGTTGTGTGTCTGACAACACCCCTAGATCTAGATCAGTAATATAAAAATGTTCATTTATTCTCTCAAGAAATTAAAGAACATAAACCAAATGACAAACACCAAAAGAAATTACTTTATATTGTGAGCTCCAAAGTCTGAAGTTTGTTCATTTAAAAGTTTAAGTAGTTTTCAAATGTAAAACAATTTTCAAAAATCACAGTCTCTTTATAGACAATTGGTGAATTATAAGAGCTAAATTTGGAAAATCAATTATACATGGTGCACTGATGTCCCTATTGACCTCTTCTTGCAAATCCTGGTCCATACTTGGTGTCAGAAAAACATACGTTTATTAGTGGGAGGCTGAATCCAGCAGCCTGATGGAGATAAAACTGCTGCAGCTCCATGCCCACATATCCAACCAGTAGCAAGGCTGAGCACATATTCCCAGTATGCATGCCCACACCATACACATATTCAGTGCATATATACATATATACACAGCCACACTGATCAAGACAGACAGACACACTCATCTTTCACACAAACAGCACCAATGGCCTCATCCTAATCCCATCTCTGGCTGAACTTGATGAAGGTCTGTTAGTGAGAAACATATATATCTATATGTATGCATATATTTTTGTATATAGATAAACATATAAATGCACATACACATGTATATATGCATATGTACTACATGGAACCCTCCAGCAGCTTGGCACAGACACCCAGACAAACCAGTGTCTACTCCTTTTATTGCAGTCTACCCAGTTGCTGGCACCTGCACATATGAACCCCCAGGGCCAGAGGCTCACACAGAGAATCACAGACACACAGTGGATCTCCCAGCAGCTGGCCTTGGGTATGCAGTGCATTCAGGAGCCTGTCCCAGATCCTTGGCCTTCCCAGGTAGTTCACATGTAGAGACACACACACACACATGCAAGCAGATGTCTCAAATGACCCCCAGACCCCATGGTTTCTCCAGCAGCTGGCCTGGACTCCCTTCGTCCCTCCAATAACCAGCCTTTCCTGTGGTCTCAGCCTTAGAGAAAAACACACTTCCTCTGGCTCCCAGGCCATCTCACCTACTTGCTGGCTAGTACAGCTTGATCTTTGCTAGTGTCCACACAATTGCTTGCACACCTGTACTCACTCCAGGTGCTGGCACCACCAACACACAGGCCTCTGACCACTGGTCTGACTCCAGTCGCTGGCACTCAGACCACCATACATACACGGGCATGCAGAAGAGACAGGCCTTTGACCAGGAAAAAAATTAGATACGGAATTTAATAAGACGATGTGACAGACTGTGCTGATCGGGTGTGGGGGGTGGCCAGACAAATGTACTGACTAGCAACCTGCTTACATACAGCCATCCCCTTTTATACCCTTAGTCCTCTGTTTTGCCATGTTTGTTCTTCCCCAAATGACCTGGATCCCTCTCTTTCCCTTCCTTTTTTTTCCTCCTCTAAACATCCCATAATAAGTCTTGTGCAATCCCCAAATGTTCTTCCCCATAATGTGTCCCAAACCCCCTAGGTAGTGACTCCCCCTCATTCTGTAAAATGAGGGGAGAGCCACTCCCTTTGACTCATGAGATGAGTGTCACCTCTGGACCCTGGAGCTGAGGTTCTCCTGGGACACCCCTGGGAGGGGCTGGGCAGGGGATCCTTTTCCTGATGCAGTTCCTGGGGTTCCTCCACCTTCCATTGTGCCATTGTGCTCCTTTTTCATGTGTGCAGGTGTGCAACCTAACAATGTTCTTTAGGAGAAATCGGGTATTTGAAAAAACTACTAACTATGCAGCAGAAACGAGTCATTAACATCTTCCTTTAGTTGTATTACAGACAAAAACTGAGGCTATAATCTATATAAACTAGAAAAAAAATTGTTTTTATAGAAACAAATGGTTTTAAATTTTAACAATTTACATATGTAGATCTGTAGTGATGAAGCAAGTGATGCTTTCAGTATGCTGAAGCCTTTTGGTCTCTCTGGTAGCTGTGCAGTCAGCAGAATGAAATGTAAGGTAAGACACACACACAAACAGATGGAAAATCATACAGCAGTTATCTGTGTCAGATGCAGCAACATAAACAAATGAAAGAGATTCTAAACCAAAAATAACTTTAAAAAGCATTTTAACCATGCATAAATGCAAGAAACTCATAAAATTATTCTGTTGCAGGTACGACAATCTTGTACCAGATACACAAAGGAAAAAAATGAAGACAACAATAAAACACAACCAGATTTTCAGAGAAATTTACAAATTGCTTCATTAGTTCATCAGCAAAGAGAAGAGGGATTCCAGTTTCATCCCTAGCTAGATAAATTCCCTTTTCAATTTCCATATTCTCCTGCCAGTGTTTTTCTTAAGTTGTTTACTGATCGAATCTAGTCTTGCAGTTTGGTGCTTAGCAGAGTTACGGATGCTGTAGTTCCTGTGTTTGTTCCTCTTAAGTGGAACCTTACATTCAGTATTATTCATTTGCATCGTGGAAAGTCTTAGAACCTAACGCACCTTTGTTTATCAGTAAAGGCAAAGTAGTGTGTACTGTTTTCCTGAACCTTAAATCACCCATATGCCCTGTTACTCTGAGAACATGCTGTAATTAGCAAGAAAATTCTTCTTACGTGGTGTGAGAATTGCTTTCATTTGGTTCTTATGGTAGGATATTATTTTGAAATATCTTTTGGTAGTTTACAATACCTGTTGTTTACAGGTTGGTCAAACATCCTTACTTCAGCAAGTGCTGAGGAGTAATACAAGATCTGCAAAGTGAGGAATTGGAGGCAAGGTTTGATATCCACATTATACTCAGGGATCTGGGGACTATTTTGTGGGGTTTTCTTTGTTTTGATTTCTTTTTTACTTTGGATATTGCTTTGGATATTGCTCTATTCTTGTCCTGTGGATTGATTGCCCATTTGCAGCTGGAGCGCTTGCAGTAGGCTGCTAGAGAACACCTTCAGTTTAGTTTCATTGAAAACAAATTCATTTCACATGCTCTGAAACTGCTCCTTGTTGCAAACCAAAGTGCACTAAAAGTACATGACCGTTATCTTTTTAATTTGAATCAGAAAAGCATTTTTGAAACAGTTTTCCCAGTTGTCCACTTACTGAGCTTTGATTTGCATCGTGGAAAGTCTTAGAACCTACAGTCTGGTTCCTTTATATTGAAAGTGTACTGTTAACAGACATTCAGTTCAGAGGGCAAGACTAGAGTTAAATTAAAAACTTCCATGACCTTCAACAACCTCCATGAAGTAAAAACTTCCAAAACATTTGTAGTATTTACATTAGATCCTCAGCTGCAACGATTCTGCTCTACAGACTGAACCCTAGGTGCCCCACACTATTTGCTAATATAGGTGTCTTATATATAGGGTGTCCTGGGAGATTCGTTAGAAAAACACACTCTGAACTAAAACACTGTACAGGTATACATTTCATGTCCTACTCAGCATGGTCTTAGAGAGGTATGTTTACAATTACAGCATTGTATCTGTCTCGTTTTTACAGCAGATGTACAAAGAAGGAATATAGGAATTTTGAGAGGACTTCGGCTCATACTCATAATAGTGTTTCGCCTTTACATGAAACTTTACTTATCACCTTTCTATGCTTACAGAAAAGCTGAAAGTAATGGAAAAAGTTATATTTGAATCTTGACATAAGGGTTGAACTAACGTGATTTTTAAGCCTTTTTGTAGAGTTATTCTCCATTTAAGAATGGTCTCCTATCTATTTTCCTGAATAGATTCTTAGTTATTTAATTGTTACTTCACTGAACTATATAATTGGCCTTTATTATTCTATTCCATTCCTTAAACGCCACCTGCCCAAGAAAACAGGTGTCTGTTGTCCTGAACTATGTTGTGTGGGGAATCATCACACTGAAATAACTTGCTGCGTTACTGGTGATGGTTCTAACACATTATCAGACAATTTATCTAGTTTCTGGACAATAATGACATTGTGTATGTGGTTTGTTATAAAAGTGCCTGCTAGTATTTTGTCTCAGGGTCTACTAGAAAACATGTGCACCCTTCAAATTCAAAAAGAAAAGCAAGATATGAAGAATGCAGCTTAATTAAACTGCAGCTTAATTATCTGATCTCCTGTGGGAAATACCACATGTATTCATATAGCCCAGTTCACCATTCATTCTCTATTTGTCTCTACCTATTTGGGAAGGACAACTGCTTTCTTGTTGTACCTGATGTAGAATACCCCAACTTTTTTTAAAGAATGTCTTCCTCTGTGGGTTCTCAAGGAATCAAGCCTCTGGTAATAAAAGACAGAAGAACTTGACATCTTCCAAAAAAGGGCACAGACAATTAATTGGTTATCCTTCCTTCTCAACCACAGCTGGTACTTTGACAGCTCTTCTCTCATATCAACCCAAAATCCGTCTGCTCCTTTGTCAAAATCCATCTGCTCTCTACTATCAGTCCTAAATACCCAGTGCAACACTTTCTCTTAGGTAATCTTCCAACCTTCTTATTTGCATTCAAATATTGCTACCTGCTCTTTCACACATCTGCCTTTGTTCTCTGACAGAATCCTGCAGGCTCTATCTATGCTCTTCATATATGTCATCCAAGCAAATGTCCCATGTATGTGGTAAAATCTATTTCCTGATAAATAAACTGTTTAAAAGATCAATCCCCTGCAAAGTCCCAAAATTCTCAGCAATATACTACTTATTCTAGAAGCTGCCTTGTGCTTGACTGTGAAAGAAGCACAAGCAGTGCCAAAACCAAATTGTTCCCATTAGCACTGACCTTCAGGCACTGGAGAGCTTGGATCTTGCTGGCCAGAGAAAACTATTACTCGGCTTTCACAGTGCATGCTACTATAAGCTGAAAAGTCTGTAATGTTTCTGTTCTCAGTGATTCAGTAATTCAACTGTGTGATACTACTTTGGATGTTCACATCATCTCAGAACATCTAATAATGTCGAGAAACAGATGGAACCTATTTGTCATCTATCCTTTCAGCCATAAGCCCATGTAAGTCTTTGTTTTGTTTTTCGGTTTTCTATATTGTTTCTGTGTCCATACGATAAATTTTATAATAGTGATCAACACTGAGATTGGGCAAAAGCTGATGAGGATAAAATGTTATATTATAAAAGGCTGAATTAGAAAAAAAGTCAGTGAAAGCAACTTAGATTGCATATACATGCAAAGAAGTGGGAACAGTTGAACAAATGAAGTTGTTGGGTAAGAAAATTTACTACTTGGAGTACATTTGCACCTTTTTAAGGATTTTAATGTAGTACTTTTAAAATGTACTATGAACATACCTGCCTTGCCTGTTGCTTCCTAGCAGTGTAGGAGATGCCTCTTACCTCTTGAACCAATAGATATAGTAAATAACAATTTTAGTAGATTTTAACAGGATGTGGTCTGTGCTAGTTCAATGACACTGACTTATATCTTTCTTCTTAGATGTGACAATCCTAGCAGCTTTTTAGTTAGGCAGTTCCAAGAAAAAGTGAGAGATACTGAAGATTCTCAATTCATTCTAAAAGTGCTTCTTTCTGTAAAAAAATGAAAAATCATTACTGAAAAAACAAAATGGACTATGCAAATATTAGAGTTCATCTATAATTTCCTATACCATAACTAACCGCCAACACTTCATCTGCTTGGAAGACTTGCAAATGAGGGGGAAAAAGTATTTTTAGATGTAATTCGTTCTTACTTAAAATTATAATGATTAATGTTTTTCTAGCTCAGACTGCTCACTACTGAAATTTATAGTAAATACACACACACTCAAATGTACACATACCCAGAAGGAAGCACATTGTGAGTGCAGAGGTATTTGGGTCTATATACATGTGGCTTGTTACAGTAATGTATGAGAATACACTGCAATGTACCTACATAGTCCATATAATTCCTTGGTTAATTATTTCCTTAGATATTCCTGTTCTAAGAGACGTCACTTGTGACCTGGAGGTCAAGCACATTGAAGTGTTATACTTTTCCATTCTAACAATAGTTGTATTTTTACTGGGAATGACCGAGTTCTTTATAGCAAACTATTCAAAGATATTTCTTTTTTTTTTTCCTGACTGTGAAATTTACGAAATTATATGCTCTAAAAACTTTTTCACCATTGGAAATTATACAACAGACACTGTAGGCCAGCTTGTGATCTCCTTGCTCAAATCATTTACAATGCAAGCAGTCCTACTAGCTGAAAGATTGCATGCAGCCAAAGTTAAAGATCTTTTTGAATAAGTAGGTGAAGTCCTTTATTGCACAGCAGATTAGATGATAAGTTAGTTCAGAATTTTTTGCATTAATTCTTTAATTGTTAATTGCACTATTTGCCATCTTATTCACATGATATTCAGTTACTGTTTCTGTAAGAATCAAGATCAGGCTTTTTTTTTCAATTTCTGCGGGAGAGAAAGTTTGGAAAAATTAAAGACTGCCTTTGCAGATAAAGATGCAGGGTACATTTGTTATTCAGTAGTCAAAGTCAATGCTTTCCTTGACATTCATTTGATTCTATCTCCAATGCTGTTATCCTCCAGTTCAATCCTTATTGACCCACAATAATTTATTTGAAAAGAAAATGTTTCTGCTATGTATGCAGTAGACTGTCGATGCAGATCAAAGATTTTGGTATCAGACATTTTGTTTACACCAGCTGAGAATTTTCTATAATTAAATGCCTTTGGTCTAATATTGAAAACAAAGATCAGGGCATCTTGCTATCAGTGAACCGATAAATTTGGAAGAGATACAGAGAATGTGATCTGGGGGAACACTGGAGGTGAAAGCCTTTTGTAGATGGCAATCCTTATCTGTCACCATTAACTGACTTCTGTTGAGGAGAGTGACTAGTATCTATTTTTGTTATGCCCCATGGGTTGTTTAGCCATATCTAATGCTCAAGAGGCTGCAGAGGAGTCCAGCAATATGAACTTAAAAGTATTTATACTCAGAAATAAGTCATACTCATACCAGTTTTCTAGTTTGACCTCTGATTGTGAGGTGTAAATGTTACAGCTTAACAGGTATTATTTATGAGGAAAGAGGAATTGAAGCTAGACCAGTAGTTAATGGATTGAGGATTGAGTGTTGGTTTATTAAGGATTATTAGAGCTATGATGTATTTAAAGTACTTAATAAGTGATCATCTTTTTTTCTGCTTTCTGAACTATTTTGGTAATATTTGGTACAGATGCTTTCTAGTTTTAATGGGCTGTGGGAATATATATTTTTCTTTTCCATTGGTTCTATTTTACAACAATAGCCTGAATTATTCTAGTAAATAAGTTTATTAGGCAAGAGAGATCATATTTATGGCATTTCTTCTATCTAATATATGAGGTCTTTTTAAACTCTAACATTTGGTTTGCTCTGTGCCTTAAACATCATTCTAGCACTTATAATAGTTACTTTTATTCATGTTGCTATCTGTTTAACTGATATTTTTCCTATAACTGATGTCAAGTTACTAGTCTGCAGTTCTAGGATCTCCTTGGAGTTCTGTAAAATCATTTGCCATTGGCTATGAAAGTTCATTGGCTAATTCTTTTAGCACTCTCTTATGGATTTAATCTGGCCCTGCTGATTCAAAACATTAATTTGGTCCAGGTATTTTCTCATTTGCTCTTTAACAATGTTGATGTCTGTTCTCTTATGTTGTTCATCTACTCCCAGCATAATTAATCATTTCACACAAGAGTCCTTTTGAGTGAACTGAAGCAGAGCAAGTACTTAGAAATTCTACTTTTTTTCCCCTCCAGTGTATTTCCTTTCTGATAATTAGAGCCCTTACCTTTCCTTTTATCTTCCCTTTTTCTCTGAAGTATCTAAATAATTGTTTTTGTTTCCTTATCTATCACAAAAAGATATTACTACTGAAGTTTGCTTATGCACATTATTTTTTTATAACTTCTTATCCTGACTTTGCTTACTCTTGCAATAAAATGTTGCAGTTGCAACAAATTGCCATCTCTGCATGTTGCAGAACTTTCACCTCCGGAGTAGGTTCGTTTCTCATTTTCCATTTGTTTAAATTGTGGAACTTCCACTTAATGTGAACCAAGTGGCATACAGACAAATTTCAGGCCTTGTAGAACCAAATACTGAAGGTCCTTAAGCCACTTGCTACTAATGGCTAAGTATGGGTTCAGGGATTTTCATGAAGTTGTGGAAGAAAAGGCAGTGGACTGAATGTAACGTGGGTACTGGCTTTGGCATGGATTCGGGACAGCCATGACAGAAAGCTTGAATAGGAAGAGATACAGGCTTCAGCATCAATGGACTCTTCAGTCTGCTACCAACCAGATAGTTTTAGGAGAGGCAGAAATGTTGTGGTTATGTCATACAAGGGAAACCTAAGATACAAGTCAATGTAGTTAAGTAACAATAATAAAGGAAAAAAATTATAGAGCTTCACATTTTAAAACTTGTGAGCATATATAGCAGTAGTCCCTGGACTTTCCAAGTTAGCAAAAACAAGAACAAGAAAGTAGAGTAAAACTGAACAAGAAGTGTTAACAGATAAAATGCCACAACTGACATGAAAACTAAAAAAAGGAAGTATACTTATTAAGAATGTAATCTTTGATTAGAATGACAGCTGAAAAGGCTGCTCTTCTCTGAATATTGATCTGATTTAAATATTTATTTAGCTTTTGAAAGATGAGATATCCTCTTTGCTATTCAGCATACATGAAACTGGTCTGCGGCATCATATAACAACAGTACTGAATGGACTTTTTTGATTTTCTTTGACAGAATAATGAATAGCTATTATTTTAAACACTTATCCATCTTAGATTCCTTTAATCTACAAAAGGAGAGTAAAGTGTCAATGAGCAAAACGTTTTTAAAAAATCACTTTACTGAACTCTTTATAATAACCAGTAGTGCTAAACGTGACATTTGGTCTGTTTGTGGATTGAATCTTTGAGTGTTGTAGAAGAAAGAGACCACAGGTCTTTGTTAAATGAATATCTGTTATTCCCTGCTGAGTATGCCCAACTCTCTCATTCACCGGAACACAGGTTGTGTAAATATTTTTATTTCTGCCTCTTGCACTTATTCAAGAACATAGCTATTTTAATAGCCTAGTAATAGGTAACAGATGACATACAGTTGCAAAAACATAATACTGAAGAGGACAAAAATGGACAACATCAGTTGAAAGTTGAGTGATGTTTCTTAGCAGCCTCACTATGCTTGGCATTTGCAAACAAAGCCTAACAATCAAGGACACAGAAATTAATATTAAATTCAAGACTGAGAAAGGAATTATTAAAAATACAAAACCCTCTGACTGTTCAGGACTATTTTGATATTTTATTTTCTGAATAGATTCACCTAGAAGAGAGAAATAAAATTTTGAAGCAGTAAATGATACAGTTCTTCATAAAAAAGGAAAAAAATATAAAGAAAAATGTCATTTCAGTTTATTTACACTCAGTCAAATAAGCCATGTGCTAGTTTGTACTGTAATTACTTACTCTGGAACAAAACAATGTAACTGAATACTTTGTAGATAAAAAGACTTTAAGTTTGTGGCCTAATTCAAATCAAAAAGCGGTGCATAGTCATTCATTAATTGAGCAACTGACATTTCCAAGTGTCTTTGAGTCAACAGGAGATTTACCTGTGGAACTCATTAGATTGGTAGTTCAACCAATAGGACACAAATGACCAGTTTTGTGGCTGAAATATGAAACATAGCTATACATATATTTGCTATCAGTTGCTCCTTATGTGTATTACTCTAATCACAAACTGAAATGAAAAACTGAAAAAATCTGATAATCAAAGATTAAAAATTATAACATATTTGTTACTTTCAAATCCCATTATAATGATCAGATCTCTTTTAATAATAATGTGGATATCAGTTATGTATTACTCTATGGTCATAATTTATATTCACAAGTTGATTTATGAATTTTAGTGTTTTATTTGTAATTCTTGCTATCTGATGCTTTACATAAACAAAATTATGCACAAAATACATTGCCTTAAATGAGGGGCTTTGGGAAATAGCATGTTTTATATGTGTACCTCACGAAGCTCAGGAACAAACACCGGTCTCCAGAAAGAAACAATGAGGAAAGAAAAATATAGAAAATCTTTACAACATATAGAAAATCTTTACAAGATTTCCTATAGCACCATTGCCTCCTTTAGCTTTCTTGAACATCATGATGGTCAGCCTCATGAAGTGAGTTAAATTCTGGGTTTTTATCTCAGCCTTTCTAGGCAGCTGTATAAAAGCATTCCGACTGTGGTCGGTTGACCCTGACTGGATGCCAGGTGCCCACCAAAGCTGCTCTATCACTCCCCATCTTAACCAGGACAGGGGAGAGAAAATATAACGAAAGGTTCATGGGTTGACATAAGGACAGGGAGATCACTCAACAATTACTGTCATGGGCAAAACAGACTCGACTTGGGAAATTAGTTTAATTTATTACCAATCAAATCAGAGTAGGATAATGAGAAATAAAATAAAATCTTAAAAACACCTTCCTCCCCACTCCTCCCTTCTTCCTGGGATCAACTTCACTCTTAATTTACTCTACCTCCTCCCTCCCAGTGGCGTAAGGGGACGGGGAAGGGGGGTTGAGATCAGTTCATCACATGTTGTCTCTGTCGCTCCTTCCTCCTCAGGGAGAGGACTCCTCACACTCTTTCCCTGCTCCAGCATGGGATCCCTCCCGCAGGAGACAGTCCTCCATGAACTTCACCAATGTGAGTCCTTCCCATGGGCTACAGTTCTTCATGAACTGCTCCAGTGTGAGTCCCTTCCAAGGGGTGCCATCCTTCAGGAACAGACTGCTCCAGCATGGGTCCTCCATGGGGTCACAAGTCCTGCCAGCAACCTGCTCCAGCCTGAGCTCCTCTCCATGGGGCCACAGGTCCTGCCAGCAAACCTACTTCAGTGCAGGCTTCCAACAGAGTCACAGCCTCCTTTGGGCATCCACTTGCTTTGGGGTGGGGTCCTCCACGGGCTGCAGGTGGATATCTGCTCCACTGTTAACCTCCATGGGCTGCAGGGGGACAGCCTGCCTCACCATGGTCTTCACCATGGGCTGCAGGGGAATCTCTGCTCCGGCACCTGGAGCACCTCCTCCCCCTCCTTCTGCACTGACCTTGGTGTCTGCAGAGTTGTTTCTCTCACATATTCTCACTCCTCTCTCTGGCTGCAATTTCTGTTCTGCAGCAACTTTTTCCTCTTCTTAACTATGTTACCACAGGGGCACTACCACCATCTCTGATTGGCTCAGGCTTGGCCCATGGGAGGTCCATCTTGGAGCTAGCTGGCATTGGTTCTGTCAGACACAGGGGAAGCTTCTAGCAGCTTCTTACAGAAGGCACCCCTGTAACCACACCCCACTACCAAAACCTTGCCATGCAAACCCAATACAGTGACATAACATGATGGAAAATAACAGACTTGGCAAAAACTTGAATGTCACTAGTAGGACTGTGTTTGTATATGGATTCACCTCCTTAAACCATTGGATCTTAAGAAAAAACTGTATCTCCTTTGGAATGGAACCTGAAGTTCTTAGTTACATAAACAGAAACAAAACCTAGTATTTTAAAATTTGATTGCCAAATGGCAGCACCAGACTTTTCTGAGAAACAGAATATAGAAACCCCTTGCTGAAATTAGTGGGAGCTTTGAAAAATTATGTCTGTTGCAGTTCATAATATAAATTTAGGTGACTACTTTTGAAAAATTAAGTCCAAAGCACTGAAACAGGGTTTCTATATCAATGTGCTATAACTGAATATATGTCTCTTTCTCTCTCTCTGTAAATTACAGTTAAAGCATTAGAGATGACTGTGATGGAAGTGTTTAGAAGAGTGACGTATCAGGCGAGTTTTAAACTTCAAAACAAAACTTTACTAAATTCATTCATTAACATCACACTTCTGTGTAGCTGTATAGTAAGCACTCTGGTCCATAGTGATTCTTAGTTGCAGAGGTCAAGGTGATCAGGCTTGAAAGCTCTTTGACACAAGAAGTTGGAATCGAAGCAAGCTTGCCATTTTTCTTGTCCATTTCTTTTTTTGTATGTGCTTGATGTTTTTGTGCTACTGTCCCTCTCCCAATAAGAAGGGTTCTCCTCTGCTCCTGATACTGCTTACCTTGCTTTTGGTTTTGCCACTCATGTTCTGCCTATTTACATTCCCCTGTGCTTATCTTCTGTCTGGCAATTTAGTGTTTTTCTATCACTTGTATACCTCCTATGTGCACCTGCATATACCTTTTCACATCTCACATACTCATATAAAATGTGTTTAGATTGTGTCTGCCTATGCCATCCACAGTATTGCAAAATACTTATGTACTATTGTTTGTTGCACTATTTTAGTATACATACATTTGAGTACAAGGCCAACTTTACTCATTATATCCCGGTTAGTTCATTTATAATTTCTAGGTGTTTGAGCCTCTAATTTGATGGCAATAATTTATTTGATGGCATTTTTAACTTTGATTATCTCATTTTTTTCTTTATTTTAATTATAAACCATACAGCTGTATTTATTTTCTGCTGCAGTAGGATTCTGTGTGTAAACTAGTTTTTGTTTCACCCATTTATGTCTGTACAGTGGCCACCATTAAAAGCTGGCCACAAAGTACATAAAACAAATGTACGGAGGCATCTGAGATGATCTTTTTTATTTTTTTCCTTTGTGCACTTTATAACTCAGTTTGCTTAATTTTTTTGTCTTCTTTTCCTTTAAGTACAGCATTTCTGTTGTTTAGGGATCAACGTTTACAAAAAATTTTCATCTTAACCCACCATGTCTCCAGTTAGTTTGCTAAACTGATGTCAGAAAAAAAGATTACCTTATCTATTCCTCTTCTTTATGTTTAAATCAAAATCTAATTTCATTATGGGAACTCTTTGTTTTTAATCTCATGTGATACATGTATTCTTTAATGGACAATATAACCATCAGACTATTTTTTTGGTCTTTTATCAAGAATATTTCTTTGATAACCATAAAAAAACTCCGTTGTGTTAAAAAAGAAAAAGAACAGAGGTGTAAAATGAGAACACTAAACACATTCAGGACAAAAATTATTTCTATAACATTTTCCAACAGATTCTACTAATGAATTGTATGGGCTGTGACAGAAACCTCTACTTCTGGATTAGAATTCTGGTATTATGATACTCACTCAGTGTTATCTTTGACACATGCCTCCTAAAGAATCAGATTTTCAGTAAAGAATACCATGGAGACATATAAGAGAAATACAACACCATGTATTTCGATGTCATTTCTAAATTTCAGAAGTGATAATGGCAAAAGCAACCCATTACTGACAGTGACAGAACCTCAGGAAGTGCCGTGGCTTTTCCAAGGTTGCCACAAGCCAAATAGGAATCATGAAAAACAAGAACAGATTACAAAACTGAATAGTTAACACAGGGAATACGAACAGTAAACACCACGGAGCATGGTAAGATTAAATACAATTTAGGAAATAGAAAGAGCAAAATTAAAAACTGCTGAGGCATAAAAGGAAAATTTCATATAGCCCCATGAATCAGAAAGACAATAATAATATACAGGGTTTTTTCCCCCAGTATTTAGTTTAAAGATTGTGGTCTCTGCGTCAGACCTGGAAGAGCTAGTAGGGTGGGAAGCCCAGCTGTTTTTTGGAAGCTATGTCAGTTAGACTAATGAAAGATATGATCTTTCCTTTCCAACTTTGCCTGGCTACTAGTATACATTTACCATTCAGTCAAAGATAAAACATTTGTTGGCAGAGTTTGCAATTAAGAAGCTTCCACCCCATCCCTCCTCTTTTTCCTTGCTCTCCCCTGCCACTGCACAAAAGGATGTATATTTACCTTACAGTAACAGAGTAAATTATAAAGACTCTCTAGAGCTGCAGGATTGAAAAGATGGAGAAACTATATGCATCTGAAACTCTTCTTCCAGTAAAGCAGAAAGATGCCAAAGCAGGTATCAAGGTTTAAAAAGGGCATATGACAAGCTAAGATTAAAGTGCCTGTTGACACTTACACAGAAACTAAACTGAGCAAAATTACATGTTGTTGTAAGAAACTGTTTTTTCTATAGGTGTTAACTTCCTTGTCACTTCGTCATCATTAGTGACAAAATAGTTTTATGAAGAGTGTTGGTTTGTTCAAGTATAGCAATATGTATTTTCTTCTCCATGTTTTTGGAACTGTGGAGAGTTCATTGTGTATCTTGTGTTTGCTGTAGTCGAGTGTAATTTTTGTCTAGTTTCATTCAGTATGATGCTATGATGGATTGCAGAGAGGATGGACAGACAACTTTCTTAAAAGCTGATGTCCTTGAGTAGGAGTTTGAGAATAGTCTATTCTTCATGCACACATGTATTTACATCTTGTACCTTGGACTGGAATAAGGGGTGAATTCTGTTACACTGAAAATGATGGCTGCTCATCTGTGAAGACTTGACCTGTGGTAAGTGATGTGCACAATGCAGGAAGTGCTGCTGTAAATCCATGCTGCCATCAAGTATACATGTAGTTTAAAAAAATGCAGTGATATTTTAAAGATTGCCTTTTTTAAACTCTGGCTGCTGGCAAGATGGATCAGTTTTGCTAAATACTTCATTAACCTTGTTTAGTTATACTCTCCCTGAGCAACACTAGCCAACCATGGAAAGATTCTTCTGGCAACAAAACTTCAGCATGATGACAAGAGAACTTTACTTGCAGTATATTGAGAATGGATAATTATGAAAAAAGTACAGACTGACTGGATAGTTACCATATCTTTATCACAGATTGTTTCTATTCCAAACTTAGTGGGAATTCATGACACTAATGGCAGTCAATCAGCAGTTGGTCTGCTTTAGCTCTGTCATTTTTCCTCCGCAGTCTTTCATCTCTTGAACATGCTTCTCAAATATGAATTTTAAATTACAGTATAAGGTGTTTGAGACAGCTACCATAATTTGTTTTGTATTTGTTAAGTTTGTTAGGTGTCTAGAGCAACAATGTCCTACTTTTTAGGAAATACCACAATCATACAGTAAATGATTACTGAAATGATATTTGCTATTTTTAGTATCACATTATAGCATTTAGGATAGACCTTTATTTTCTATGAATGCTATGGTGACATTATGGTAACTTTCTAATTGTGATGAGGGTTGTACCTTAGGATATTACTATTTTAATTGAAATTATTACATATTTTAGCTTGCTGTGTATTTAATTTCATTTCAGTTTTATATTACACTCACCTTTTAACCAAAATATTTAAGTTCCTAAGGTGTTGCTACATTAAAAGTATGAGGTACACTTTGACACAGGTTATTATTTATTCTACTTTTAAAAGACCTCATACTATTATCCATGAGCAGTTATGGTGAATTTAAGTACATCAAATCACTGCTTCTGGTGTTAATAATGACACATTGTCACAGTAACTCATAAGATCTATGCTATTAAGATTGCATTGTGTTGTAAATTATCTAGCTAATAAATAACAATTACGTCACACAAAACTATAGTTAGTAGGTTCCATAGAAGTCATCATAAAAATTACTATTTCATCCGTTTCTAGATGATACACATGAAATGGAGTATCTGTAAAATCAGGAATAGATCAACTCACAGGTCACATCATACTCATGTTCAATTTTCTTTCTTAGTATTGATAAGTTCTGTTAGTAACCCTGAGCCCATCTTGTTGTTCAGTGATGAGTGTCTAGAGGAAAACATTAATCTTTTTAGTTAATATCTAACATTGGTGAAAGAGAACTAATCTTACTGAAGTCAACAGCAATATTCTGTCTTCTCCATCCGTTATTTATAGTGCCACTTACTCTTCTCAGCAATTAAGTGTATTCTGTTCTATGAAGGTGAATAAATAATACTAAATTTTTGTAAAACTTTATTATAACTATGTTCTCAAAATTAGAAGTGAACCTGGAACCTTGCTGTTATTAATCTACAGTTCCATTTCAGTTTTCAGAGATCTAAAGCTGTCACAACTCAGTTAATCTGGTTTAATTCAAGAAATCCTCATTTTGTAAATGGTGCCGATTCCATACATTAACAGGAGCTGTTAATGGTATTGGAGAGATTAGCTAGAATAGACAGTAGAACATGAGCTCCTAGTAAAGCTCCTAGCAAGAGCAACAAGTGAGAAATGCCTAGCAAAGGAACCAGGTTGCTAGTGAAGGATGGTAGCAGGAGTTTGTGGGTGAGGGAGGAGTGAGGAATGGTTGGCAGAGCAGTGAAACATGGCTAGCAGCAATGTCGAGCAACATGGAAGCAACTTGCACCACAAGACCAGCAGTAGCTTTCATTCAGCTTTGTTACATGGAAAAACCTGCCATTCCCAGACTGTGAATGACGTATTACTGCCGGAGGGGAAAGGAGTGGCTGGCCTAGCCATTGCCTCGGCATATAGGACTGTAAATTGTTTTATTTTAGAAATTAAGTATTGCTTGTTCCTTGGTTTATCTTCTTTAAGCTCTGTTTTTAATCTTTTAACTCTTCCATAAAGTGTTTGCCAAACTAACCTGTTTGTTACTGTTAATGTGGAAAATTAGCTCCCTGAGTGCATAAAATGTGGTTTAATTTTTTCAGGTTTATGGTTGGGAGCTCAAGCTACTGTTGTATTATGAATCCTTTAAATTTGATCCTGCCTCTGATTGCTACCCATCCATACTTATCATTATGGTTACAGACATATCCTTAATGCAAAGCTATGGTCTAAAAATGTAATGGACCTGAATTGCTGAGCTGTGTTAGTTTTCAGGAAGAGAACACAGAATGCAGTAAAATATAATTACTCTTCTTAGTTGTCTTTCAGTTCTACTTTCTACTTCTAAAATGTCTCTACCCACCAATTCAGTGTGTCTTGATGTTGTGTTGTACGTATCTTGACATATATTGTACACTCTACTTTTCAGGCACTTTTATTTCAGTTTATTTTGTCTTTCTCAAGTGTTTCAAGCTATTCCTCAAGCTTAAGTTATAGCATATCTCACTGGAAAAGTAGATAATGTTCACTATTAATATTAACCAATGTTTCCTGCCTTAAAATTAAGGAATTAATCCATATTCTTTCAATACTTGGAGGAAGGACAAATTTCTAGATATTCATTATATCCTAAATTAAATGAGATGAATTCCAGCCTGAATGTCTATCTTGTGAACATCCTCTTCAAAGAGGGAGGGAGAAAAGTAGTTATCTTTGCCAGGATTTTTGAGTATGCTTTCTTAAAAGAGTTTCTAACATCTGAAATTGTACCCTACTGTTCCTTATATGTCACTTATATATCAATATCCAGAAATTACCTAACTATAATGCAATATGTTTAACATATAAAGTAGCACTTCCAAATAATTAATTAGTGAGCAAATAAAGTAATTCAAATGTATCAAGACAATAATTTGGTTGAACTCTAGTTTAATCTACTTTGTGTAAATAATTTTGTAACAGTCAATCAAGCTTTAAATTTCATGCTTATGATTACATCAGTATCATGTATGGTGTGTATGAGATTTGTCAAAAACTACTTAAAAAATCTGCACAGTGTTAGAATACCTTCTACCATATTCTGACAATACTACAATGTCCTCAAGCATAGACATTAACCACCTGAGAAAGTTGGTAGAACTCTAAAACTATTTATATAGCTTTATCTTGTAGCAACATAGTAGGGAACACTGACTAACAGCATATTAACTATAGGAGGAAGAAAGGAGACAGGCAGAGAAGATTTTAATATTATTTTTTAGTTTTATTAGGAGATAAGTATCAGAGACAAAGAGACAGACAGAAAAAATGTGTATATTTACTAAAAGTTTATAACATTAATTTCACTGATCTTTATAATTTGGCAAAAGCAGTTTACTGAAAATACCATACATGAAAAAACAGTATCAAAAGCTGTTCTGCTAACTCTACAGCATTCAGATTTTTATTATATTTATTTAACATGATTACATTTTATTTTATCAGAGAGGCAGAATGAAATGGAGCTGTTTCTTTTTTTGTGTATGCAAAATGGTTAATGTGACTTCATAATCAAAAAAAGACAAAACAGCCCAATAAAGGAAAGGTTTCCTAAAAATAATCTGAGAGAGAAAACTGGAAATTAACTGCATAGATGGTAGTATTCCAGTGGCCAAGAATGTTTCTGGCACTGGTTAGTGTTCTAACATCTGAGGTAAAGAGATAATTTAGTTTTTATTGTTTCTATTAATTGTAAAAATATTCCTTTGTGATCCTGGCCATGCAAAGTTCAAAGATGTCACTTTAAAAAAATCTAAAGAAATAAATACTGTGGCACTGATGTAGTGACCATTAATTATCCTAAATATTTTTCTAACCAAGAGTATCTTCTATAATTCCCAGACTCTAATTTTTAACTTTATTTTTTATGGAGACATTGATCTTATTTGGGCACAGGGTGAGGCAGAAGATAATATTTTTGGTTTTTAAAGAAATACAGACATAATGTAATCACAACACAAAATGCTGTTTCTGTTAACTTGGGCTGAAAATAAATCTATGTCCTTTCCTCTGGAAGAAGAAAAACCCAAACAACTATAGATCCTTGAGCTGGGAAACAGCACAGTCTATTTTCCATTCTGCAATATGAAGCCTACTTATTACTCAGAATAATTTATTCTAGTTATATTTTTAAGGGCACAGGAGAAATTCATTTCTCTCTTCTCCCTTGGATCTTCTCTTTGGAAGATTGTCTAGGTAGGTTTCTCATAAAAGTAACAAGAGATTCCCTCTTCAACCTGCTTCTAAAATTTCTGAGAGGTATCCCAATCCATGCTAATGATTGAGTGAGAAAATTTGATGTTCATGTGTCAACATCTAGAAAAAATAAATGGCCACAGTATATCATTTGTCCCTTTCTGGCAAATCAACAAAACCCAGTTATATAGCTGGAACTTCCATTTAGAAGAAGGAAAATGTTTTATCTTTGGTTTGAAAGATAAGGTGGTCTCAGAGGGTATGAATGATTTACATACGAATAAAGATATAGTCTGTTAGAGAATAATGTGATTTATATTTTTATATTTAAAAAGTTTCCAAAACTACCTTTACAGTTTTACCCTTACAGTTTTTGGACAACGATCCAAACTCACAAAACTCCCTGCAGTTATTAGTTTTCCTTTCTTCATGTAGAAACTCCTGGAAATGATGATAAATAGAAGTAGCTTAGAAAAGTTTCTTTAATGATACACAACCACAACTTCTCTGACAGTTCTAATAATGTACATCTTAGCCAATGAAGATGTGCTAGAACAGAAATAATTAAGATAAAACATACTATCTTGTGTGTCATTTAAATACTGCCTTGTAGAAAATATCACCTTAATGAAAAGGTTACCTCATTCATTGCTATATTCACTTAGCATTCTTATAGGAGCAAGGAGCTGAGACTGATGCAACTGCTTTTAAATTTCTTCTATTTGTTTGATGTCTTTTCTTTTTAATGGGATCACAGCCTCAGTCATCATTTGGCAGCTGTTTTCTTTCAAGGGATTTTTACTTAAAATACATTTTTTTTAAGTATTATAATTTTACTGCTCAATGAACCTTGCAATAACAACATTTTAGCATCTATCCACCATGGCAGATGGCAAACTAATGAGGCCTGCTGTAGCTGCATACTGATATGTTCTGTACATAACACTTTTGCGCTCCAAAGGGAGGTCAAAGAGTAACTTTTATTTATATTCTTTGTTGTATTTGATCATTGAAAATCATAAGACAGATTATTAGAAAAAATACTTTTTGCACCTTTCAATTAGACTTACTAATGTTTACTGCATGTGATCAACCTACAGAGTTGAAAAAAGACAGTCCATATTTCAGTGTTGTTTAGCTTCCATTTTTTAGAAAGAAATAGTGCTATTCCAGGATGTTTTTTTCCTTCTAGTTAAAATTCACCTTCAAATCAAAGCTAAAGATGTTTTTGCTATGCATGTCTTCAAGTCATTTTAGTAAAGCTAATATTTTACTTTTATTAGCTTTTAGATATTAAAGATAGGTACGTAGTTTATATTCTACCTAATTTTTTTTTTTTCATGGCACTAGTGAATATTTCCCCCTACCACCCCACAGGATTCTGTATTTTTCCTTAATGCAGATACCGGATAATTTTCATTAAACCTAGTGGAGGCTAATCTAGTACAACTTCATGTTTTAGTGACTTCATGAAAAACAAGGTAAAACAGTCATCAAAAATTATGTGTCTGGTAATAAGTGTGATTGTCTTGACCTCAGTCAGGGTGTGTAATATAAATATGTGATATACATTCCTTGATGGAGAGAGGAGAGCAGAGGAAATGTAGACACAGGAAATGGAACTGACTGACTCTTCTAGAAGATTATTCATCCTACCCAGTTAAAAAAAAATTCTGAATCAATCTTTGGAGTTTTCACCTAGGAGAAAAGCCTAAGTGAATAACCAACAACCTACCTATAAAACTGTTGCTCTCTTTTACACTGATTTTTTTTTTTTTTCTCGAAGGTATGTCCCAAACTACTACCCAAGACCAGAGAATCTAGTTCTAGATAAGTAAAATTTTACCTTTAATGTTTCACAAGCTTTTCTAAATTGATTCCATGATCATATTAATGATTAGAAGCTATCCCTGGGAATCCCAATAATCTCATTAAATTAGGGTCAAAGATTAAAATATTGGAAAGTAAATTACTTTCAAGTATATAGCCTGCAGTAATATTGGATGTAATCAAGTAAAGATGGTAACAACTTTCATTCTAAAACACTGTTTTTCACTGATTGCAAGTGCTGCGCTGTGTGTTTCTGTGTCAATAACGTATTGACTGAGACCATCATATTTTACAAAAATAAAAGTCTTCAAGTAATACATTTTAAAAAATCAGTAATTTGCTTCTGACCTTCATATACACTTCAACTATCACTTCTCAGCTCTTCTGGCAAATTTCTTTTTTTATCTATTGCTTACAGGTGATAGCTGTAGACTTGGAGAAATATGGTCATTAACTCTTATCAGTATTCTTACAATATACTGAATAATTTTAATAGATTTTATTATTATTCAAATTTTAATATAGATTTTCTTCCTGTAAATACTTAGGGTCTAATGCTGCTTTCAGTGTGTTCATTTTACACTCATATAATGTCACTAATTTCATTGCATTTAGTTTTTTTGTATACCAGTATGAAAAGACTTGGAAACTATTGTACTATGATATTAAAAATTAATTTACTTTTGATTTACTTTCTGATTTAACAAAGCTAAAAACGTCTTGGCACAGCAGTAGGATTTCAAATATCACCTTAGCCTAAAGGCAAAATTTTATAATACTTTTTGTCTTTTTTTTTTGTAAGCTGTTTTACTTTTCTTTCAGGTGAAGAGTTGTACTAAAATGTCCTGGCTAAAGTAGCTCATCATTTAAGAAAATTAGCAGTTAAAGGGAGGAAAAGTAAGTAACAGACTCTTCATCTGTGCTCACTCCTTCACTGACATATTAAAAAATCTTCAAAATCCATATTCTCATCTTTATCTTTTCCTGTATTCCATTGACTGTAGTAAAACATAAAGCAGACAGACTTCTTACAGAGTCAAAATTACTATTACTGTACAGTAGGTATAGACATGATTTATAAAGATGGAAGTGATTTATTTCTTCACTGAACAAAATTAGAGGACTCTAAATCTTGCTTGTGATGTAAGTTGGCTAGTCTTCAATCACATAATCTTTTTTACAGAAAATGGAAGCACCAAAATCTTCCAGGAACCTGAAATGCTTTTAATGCCACTGTGCCTGAGTGCATGTTTATAGATCTTAGTAGCAGTGTTTAAATGAGTGTTTTCTTAAGTGGAATAACACTACAAACTAATTCTTAACAGCCTGATTTTCTGTGTTTATCCTACATATTATTTAAGGGATATTTAATATTTCTACTCAACATGGGGGGCTTTTAAGAATGTCATTAAATACTGTGTAATCTACTCATTATCTTAATAATTTGCCACAGAATGGAAATTATAGTCAGAAGCTGCTCAGTGTATTTCTGGAAAAGTCATGCAGGGAATCAACATTAAACAAGTATTTGCTTTCAGTTAGGAATGTGTGATTTTCTTACAGCTTATCATTTGAAAATAGAGTTTGAACAGTAATTGTAAATTGCAAAGTCATCTTGTATATTGGTTGCTTGATAGTGCTTCATTTAAAAATTTGCTTTTATATCCCTAGATGGTGCTATATGTACCTCTATTGGGTGAAGAAGTATAAGCAATTTTAATATAAAATTATACAAATCATAAGTAAGACAAAACAACTAGAACCATACAAATTATTGTGGAAAAGTTTTTTCTGCTTTCGCTGTAGGCCATGAAGCATGTGCTGCTAGGTGATTATGCTCATGAGAAAATTAATCCTCGCTGTATTAAGTAGGAATCACAAACAAATACCATAGAAAGACAACCTACATTTTTGTAGAAAATGTTGGGCTAATTTCTTTTCAGAAGAAAACTGGAGAGGCTCTTTTTCACTCAGTCCTATTATATACAATATTTGCTGTTCTCCCCATACATTTATACATATGTACTCCTTTTCCTGTTAATTTGTTTTTAAAAGCAGCTTGAAATAACACATTCATTTGTGCTGAACTGCCATATCTATGAGTTCCTTCATGGATAGGTAATACATGAGATTTTAATACCTATACATTTATAATTTAAAAAAAAAAAATGTCTGGAAAAGTAGTTGTTTAGTAAGGAGCAATGATTCTTTTCTGGTGGAATCGGACTGATATGTAAATCAACAGTTATTGACTACCTTATAGGTAATTACTTATATTCCTTATGGAAGGCCTCAGAGCCAGCATTACACATCTCTGTTGGTATAGTGTATCCTGAATCCAAATAAAGTTTATAGACACATCCTAGGCATAGTAATTTGACTAAAGAGATTAATGGAGAAATATCTTCATGATCAGGGCTGTTAAGGGAATACTCTTGACTAACACACTGTATTTAAAAAGGAAAAAGGCAAAGAATGATAAGGAAGTGTTTAACAATGTGAACATATTTTATATGTCTATACCTGAATTCATATTATGTTCATCTTTATTCCAGATAATAAGCGACAACAGTTCAAGGATGCCTCTTGACTACCATTTACTTTTATTAGGCACCACAGATGGAAACTGCCCATCCATAGTTCATCCACTGTAGGTTCTCTTTGCTGGTAGGTGATTGCAATTGTGTGTCTGCTCTCAGTCCTTTGCCACTTCTGTTTTAACACTCATATTTGTAACATCCCTTTACGGAAAGCTAATGGGAATTGGTAGGATGAGTTTTTCCTTTGCTACACCATGTTTTAGGTGCTCCAGACCTATTGTCCATGTCCTTCAGTAGAAAAAGTAATCTAGTCTGCTTTCAAATACAGTGCATTAGAAAATTAGATACATCTTTATCCAATTAACAGTACTGGACATGTGCCAACAAGAATAGTATATTGTTAAATACAGTTTAAACACTGTAAGCTGTTCAATATAAGCTTCTGAGAGAGAAGTAGACAAGAGCAGAAGTAGTGCTCATTTCAATCATGATTTTTTAAAAAAGCTTTTGATGGCTCTAACAGTTACGCTTAAGCACCCAGTCCAACATTAATTCAAGAATGAAAGGAGAAACCTATTGCGTGCACTAGGTGTGGAGGATTACGGGTCTTTTTTCAGTCACAAGAAGCAATACATTTATTTGTAACTTTCTTTCAGCCCAGTCACCCAAGGAATTCCCCTACTTTAACTCACAGTGAAATTACCAACAGAAGACGAAGAAGTGACTAGGGACAAATATTGAAGTGACCGTATGCAATTTGACTAATATGCACAAACAAGTAAATTCACTTTTTTTTTTCCAAGGCTGGAACAATTCTTTGCCAGAGGTGTCGTAGCAATAGCACATCTTCTGGAAAGAACTGTACATTAGCATTTGCATGTTTTTATAGCAATCCATACTGAATTCTTAAAAAATTGTTCTAACATTATTTTAGTAGAAAAAGAGTACTTTGTTTCAGGTTCTTGAAAGCAAACAGGATATTGGGAAAATATATAGATGTGTTTTGTCTAAAGGACAAATCTTACAATGACAGCTGCATCCCATTCTTGGGATCTTGCCAGACTTTGCAAGATACTTTGGGTGTGAGTACAAAGCAAAATCAATATGTGCACTTTGGTTAAATCCCAGTGATGCTAAGAGAAACTTCTCTCCAATTTAGTCTTCAGCTTAAGGATTCAGGATGAGACACAGAAACAGGGAAGTCTTTTGTGAAGGCCAGGGACACCACCAGATTCTGAATCTTTTTTTTTGGAAAGTGCTTTTTAATTAAGACTTGGAACGTAAAATGAAAAAGAGAAGATTTAAACTAATAATCTGAGCTCGTAATTCAAACACATCTCAACCTGAGATTTTAAGATCATGCTATCTTGTGTTTTTAGGATGGACAGCTGAGGAAAACGAGTGTGACACTTTGCCGAGAAAGAGTGCATATTCATGCAATTAAGCATAAGCTTTTTTAGGACTCTGTTGATGCTTCATTTGCGTATTTTAATAAAATAGAAGGAGAGCAAGATAAAGCAAAATTTTCCTTGGCTTTTTATATTGTTTCATACCATTAGATGTTAACCTGTCCCAAATTCCACTTGTAGCTTCTGCTTGCTGGTAGCATCTGTTAGCAGAAACCTTGTCTGAGAAAAACACAGACTGCTGGGTTCCTAGCTTTGTCTGCTCTGTGACTTCTTTTCAGTAACAAAAAAAAAAAATGTGTTACAAACAAATAAAGCATGTAGGGCCTGATCCAAACCACTTTTATTTTTCTATTGAGTTCAATGTGCTTTGAAATCAGCTTCTCTAGAGAATCCCTTGCAAAGCAATCTCTATGAATGTTCATCTGAATTTTTAAAGTGCACTTAGCTTACATTCAGGCTCTTTTGTTTCTTTTCCTGGAATGCACACCAAAAACGCTCTCAGAAATTTTTGCAGTGAAAACAACTATAATCATGTTGGAAAATATTCATTCTTTCTATTTGCATGAATAATTAAGTTTTGACTAGGCAGAGAGACATAATGGAGAGAGGAAAAGTATAAGAATGAATCTACCCTAATTGTTAGGTTATGCATTCATAGATAAGAAGTCTAGTTTTTGCTCAGAAGAATGTATAAGTAAATAGTACAAAGCAGTTTCAGCAAAATAAATAGCATACATGTCTTCACATCCTCCAAAAGTCATTCAAAGCTAACCGTATCTTCAGGACTAGGAAATTTCTTATTGTGGAGGAAATATAGCTTTAAGATGCCTATAGCAGAAACAGGTTGCAAACAAAGTTGTTCTATACACATTTTTGTGCCCTAAGCATCTGAAAAAAAGGGCAACATTTTGCTTCTCTACCTATGTCTTCTGAGATAAACATGTGTTAAGACTTCAGTAGGTATTCCCTGGAAGTTAATATAGGCTTTTGTAGTATCTTTTCGGAACCCTCAGGTCATTAATAGTCTTTCAGTGTCCTGACAAGCCTCAGCTGGGTCCCCTGCCCCCACTCTCTTACCTATGGGCCCAGAAATGCCTTTTAATTTCAGGATCAGGCCCTCAGATCTGACCTAACTATGCTTTAGGTGTGCTGTGCCCTGTCTTCTGCTGTCCTGAGTGGTATTCCTGGATGGATCCAAGCCTAGGTTGTATGTCACCTTATCTTCAGCCCTGTCCCCAAAATCGACCTTGGGATTTACCTTACAGGCAGCCTTGTCTCAAGTCCTGCTTTCTGGATGAGCTTGAGATATACAACATAGGTAGTCCTGCTTCCATGCCTGTTCCTTGCTTTTTGACTGGACATCCTGCATGGATACAAAACTTGACTCATTACTTTGTCTTGTACATCACCAACGTTGCCCTGCATAGATCCTGTGGGACAGCATCCTGTTAGTAATAGCATGGCCTGTGCTGGGTTCACACTCATTTTGTCAAGCAGCCCCATTCCTGGCTCCTTCTCTCGGTCTACAACCTGTATCTTCAAATGAATTTCAATGTCTTGACAAGTCTCCTCCCATTCTCAGAGCGTGCCCTTATTAAACCTATTAAACCTCTCATGAAATTAAATCTCTGAATCATAATCCATTGATTTCACTGTGGTATAGCATACATCTGGGCTTACATGCCACTTAGAACAGAGGTTTTTTAAAAAAAACTGCTCATTCCTTTGATTTAACTTCATCAGCATGTTAACTACTGTACTTTCAGCTAAAAAATATGGCATTTGATGGCTTCTTAGAGTGAAGAGTCTAACCTGATGAGATCCTACAGTATCCTACAGGTATATTGGAATTGAGATAGGTGCCTTTTTATGAAATCTTAATCACCTATTTTTAATTTCTATTTTAAGAGCACCCGCAGCTTTCCTTATAGTTTTCTAACAGCTAGAATAACTTCTGGAGTTTACTGGCTTCAGTTTGCACTGTCCGTAGACATCCAAGTCTTTCCAACTGTCCAGTTGAGCTCATGAATTCTGATGGGAGCAAGACAAAAAATTATTAACGTAAACTCTTTTCAGAGTAAAGGTCTCTTCCACATCCAACAAACATTTAACTCTTTTCCTTACTAAGTTAATGACTGATAAGCGCCCTAGCAGAATCTGTTAAAATGAGTGTTCCATGTCCAAGAGATATGATTCTAACCTGCTTTAAAATATCATTGACATTCTTTAATTGACTGGATTATACATTTTTAGGGAAACATAACTGTTTAATTTGGTTTTGTTGCTTTGTGGGGTTTTTTTTGAAGTTAAACACAAGCATACATTTTAAATTATGAGTGCAAGGAATTATAGACTAAATAATGTTATAGATGAAATATCATTTGTCTGACATAATTTTTGATATATGTAATTCAGAAAAAAATCTTATGCTAAGGTAAAGGTCTAAAATAAGTCATATATTCCCTGAAAGCCTTTGTTTTTTTCTTAATTGACTGTGAAGAGCCTTTAGATAATAACTCAGGTAGAAGCATCTTTTTTTGCAGATATCAAAACATCAGTGGTTCCAATCCAGCAGCTGATTGACTGGCATAATTAAATCTTTAGGATAAAATAGAATTTCAGAAAATATTTAATAAACAGAAATTTTGATGTATTTATTTGGTATATCAGCTTCAGTAACATTCACTCAAATTTAATAGCAGTACTAAAATATAATATAGTTTTTATTTTCTGTATTTATCTGTGATTACAGGTTATCATTAATATTCAGTGGTAGGAATTTGATGTTCTTCTGTGTGATATTCACACAGCAGTCACAGACATGAAAGAGATCTAGGAAGTCATCACACTGAATGGTACTATTCGTTCAACGCTGGTGAGTCTCACTTTCTACTAATTCGTTCACTGTTATGAGATGATCTGAGTGCCTGTAGGAATTTCTTGTACAAGAAACAAAACATTCCTTGCAAATGGAGATTGTACTCTGTTTTACAAAGAAAATATGTTTTCAAACATACTATAGTAGATGAATAAAATTGCACAAATTAACCATTTGCAGGGGGGCTAGATGTGGGAGTGGATTTAATGATTGCTTTTACAAACGTCTTTATTTAGTCTGTACAGGTGCTTAGAATAGCCTTACACCAATTCCTGTGTGATTTTTATCTAGGTCAATTTTTCATATAATTATATGAAAATGCATAATATGTAATATTCATATAATTTCTATTAGAGATAACAGCTGTAGCCTTCTCCATGGAAGTCTAACAGCAAAACTGTTGTGATGGGTTTTGGATATTGCAGTGAAAACTTGAACCATTTTTTGAAAAATTGTATATTTAAATAAAAATAAATACATGCATCTCTGCTTTGCCTGTTAGCAGCAAGTCTGGATGTATGCATTATTTCAGCTCCTGAGATGGTCTATGTTTAAAAAAAAAAAAAAAGGAAAAGAAAAAGCAAGCTTTATTGAAAAGGCTCATCAAATTTTCTCAGACATTCTAACCTGAAACTTAGCTTCTCCCATACTAGCACATATGAAAAACGAAAAGTCACAGTATGGTGGTGTGACACTTGTGTACTTCCAGTGCTTCCTACTGAGCTAAACGTAGACTTGCAGATGAAAAATAATGATATGGAAACCGATTTTTACATGGGTTTATTGTCACAGACAATTCACAGATCATAGCTGTCATCAGCAAAGTCTTCTCTCTGTTTCTGATTTCCTGAAAACTGCATAATTCAAATACCCTGTATTAGGTTCACTTGCCAAGGTTTTGGTAGTGGGAGGGCTGCAGAGGTGGGTTCTGTGAGAAGATGCCAGAAGATGCCCCCATGTCAGACAGAGCCAGTTCCAGTCATCTATAAGGACTGGCCACTGGCCAAAGTTGAGCCCATCATTGATGTTGGTAGCGCCTCTGTGGTAATGTATTTAAGAAAGGGTAAAAATCACTGCACAGCAGCTGTGAGAGAGGAGTGAGAAAACCTAAGAGAAACAACCCTGCAGACATTGAGGTCAGTGAAAAAGGAGGGTGAGGAGGTGCTCCATTCACTGGAGCAGAGATTCCTCTGCAGCCCGTGGTGAAGACTATGGTGGCACAGGTTGTCCCCCTGCAGCGCAAAGAGATCCACAGTAGGTAGATGGACCTACCTAAAGTCACATAAGCAGTAGCACATGTCACAATTTGCAGCATTTTCTTCCTTCAAATTGAGCACTGCTCCACAGAGGCAAGAAAGGAACTATGTTTTTACACCTTCCTCAAGTCTTCCATTTTTGCAGATGCTGATATAAATTAAGTCTGAACAGGACCCCATGTGCACAACTAATATATTTTTACTCATAAACCCTGGTATCACAAGCTCATTTCACTTTTCCTACATATGCACACAGGAGCCAACCAAAATTCAGTTGTTTAGATGTATGAGCAGAATATATTTATTATCAGACTCTTATACAACATATTTCAAGCTTACCATTATATTCTTTACCTAATTATTACTTTATCCGCATATGCACAAGTTGAGAAGAGTGTAAACACTCTCTCTGATCCAAATATTGTTAGATAAAATTCACTTCTCATTAGGGCTGCAATGCCATAATTGTGAACAGAATTCATCTCACTATGGTTTCCTAATAGAGAATTACTAGGCAAAAGGTGATTACCACTTTTCATACTGCTGCTTCTCAATTAGAGGTGTTATTTAAGTGAAGTTGCTGCTGTTTCTTTTCTCAGCATCTGGACCTATGCCAGAAGTTCATAGGGATATAATTAAGGTCTTCACATGCCAAAGAGTGAATGAAAAACTCATGAAACATTACCTAGTAGTGTTTAGGGGCTAAGTTGTAAAGAAAGTCCTGCCAGGAATAGAGGAAATGATGCAAGATCTGGAAGTGGTAAATGCCTTTGGGATATTTTAAGAGAACCAGACAGATGCTCAGGAAACTGAAAACATACCATCATAGTAATTAGTTCTTATTCCTGAAGAGAAGTTGAACTTGGGACCAATTCAAAGCGAGGGGCAAAGGAGCAGATACCATATCTCATTCTTCAAAATATGTACTTGCAAGAAAGCTCAGCTGTCATGCCACATTATACAAGTTTCTATTATGTGCAGAAAACAGAAAATACTAAGCCATTACATGTACTAACAATTTCTGCTGTATACTTTACAAGAACAGATCATCAGAATGCACATAGGTTATACATGGGTTTTTATATATACTATATTCTGTGTTACAATACTTTATGAATGTAAAATTTCATTTAACCATTTAGTTTATGGCACATCACTTGAAAAAAATGTAGTAAAAGCATAGTTTTGGTGGTAGAGACATACTGCTATTTTTGTTTATAATGGAAAAAGTCTTTACACTGAGTTTTCCTGTTCATTCATTAGACTTCTTCAGTTACTACGATATGATCAGGTGACAGAGTTGAACTTCATGAGGAATCAGTATTTTAAAAGATTTGATGTCTAGTGATTGACGCAGGTACTCTGGGTTAGAGTTCACTGTTGGAAAAATAGTATGGAAAAGCAAACCATCTGTGAGATTTAATTCTGTGGGAAAAAAAATTGGGAAGTCATCCCGTTTCTCATAGATAGTTGCCTGCTTGTAAATAGACTATAGCAATAATTACTGAAACTAGTTATGGAGGTTGTTTAATGGATTAACAAATGTTAAATCTAATGTCAGAATGTTATATATTCACAGAATAACAGAATCTCTGAGGCTGGAAAGCATGTCTGGAGATCATCTAGTCTAACACTTCTCCTCAAAGCAGGATCAACTAGAGTAGATGGCTTATGTCTGTGTCCAGTTGGATTTTGCATATCTCCAGGAATGGAGACTCCACAACTTCTCTGAGCAACCTGTTCCAGTATGTCATCACCTTCACAGTAAAAACGTTTTTTTTCTCATGTTTAAATGGAATTTGCCTTTCTCTTTTCACTAAGTACCACTCAAAACAGTTTGACTACTTCTTCTTTGTTCCTAACCATCAGGTATTTATAAACACTGATAAGATCCTCATAAACCTTCTCTTTCCCAGGATGACTAGTCCCAGCTTTCTCAGCCTATCCTTATATGTCACATGCTCCAAAACCTTAATCATCATTGTGGCCCGTCGTTTACTTGCTCCAGTAGGTCTGGGTCTCTTTTGTACTGGGAAACACAGAACTGCACCCAGCAGTCCAGATGTGTCTCATCAGTGCTGAGCAGAGAGGAAGGATCACCTCCCTTGAGGTGCTGGCAACATTTCTCCTAATGCAGCCCAGGAGACTGTTTGCCTTCTCTGATACAAGTGCACATAGGTGGCTCATGGTTAACTTGGTGTGTAACAGAGCACATGTGCATGGCAGTATTCCTGATCAAGTGCAGAATGTTGCATGTCAGAATCATAGAATGGCCTGGGCTGGAAGGGACCTTAAAAGATAATCTGGTCGAACCTTTTGTGGGAAAGAGAGCCTAGATAAGATTATCTAGCACCCTGTCCAATCACATCTTGAAAATCTCCAGTGATTTCCCTTTGTTGAACTTGATGACATTATACTCTGCCCATTTCTCCAGCCTGTCAAGATCCCTCTGAATGGCAGAACAACCCTCTGGTCTGTCAGTAACTCCTCCTAGTATTGTATTGTCTGCAAACTTGCTGAGGCTGCACTTTGCTCAATCACTGAGGTCATTAATGAAGCTGTTAAACAGTTTTGGAGCCAGTATTGACCCCTAGGGCACACTGCTGATGACTGACCTCCAGCAGAACTTCGTGGTGCTGATTATAATTCTTTAAGCTTGGCAGTTCAACCAGTTTTAAGTCCACCTTACTGGCCACTTATCTGATCCATACTTCATCAGTTTGTCAATGAGGATGTTATGGGAGACAATGTTAAAAGCCTGTCTAAAGTCAGTTCCTCTCGTGCTATGTCCCCTTCTCTGCTGGTGTCCTATTTTACATTCTTTTTTTTTTTTTTAAAGAAGTGTAATATAGAAAGAGCAGAATTGAAAACCAGAAACTATTTCCAGAGTTTGCCTACCCAGAAGGCACTAAAATTCATTGGATTGAATAAAAGCACGTGAATTTTCCATAAATTCAAGAAAATCTGCTTTCACCTCTTTTTCCTAAGCTCAGCATCCCCAGAATCTTGTGCCCAAGCTCTGCTAAGATCCAGAAACTAAATGCACTGTCTCTGGGGCAGAAAGTCTATTAGATGCAAAGCATGTTCCATATTCATGAACAGAATAAAGCACTCATAAAATTCAGCTATAGCACCTGTCTTTTTTAAATCCTGTTTGAAGATACAGAGGTAGTTGTTTCTGAGTTTATACATCATCTACTTATGACAACGGTCCTGAAAACATAGGCTACTAACTGCAATACTTGGAGATTTTAGGTTCAGTGCTTTAGAAAATCCAAATGCAAATTTTCTACTGTCTGTTCTCTAGGCAAAAGTTGGCTAGTAAATCCTTCATATACATCTAAACAAGATGAATTCTATGATGTTCTCTCTGGTGGTACAGCTTCAACAGGATGTATTAACAGTGCCCTCATCCCATCCTCTTAGTCAGGGGTCACTCTGGACTAGAATGCAGAAGTGACAATATGCTGTATATGTTGCATGTGAGCATTTCCTGGATACAGAAATGGAGCATCTCTTCCAATCGTATTTTAAAATAAATTGCAATTACTGGTTATTTCTTTTAAAAAACATAGGCAAACAACAACCAGAAGAAGCAGAACATGCGTTTTTCTCCCTGAATAGACATATTTTCTATACATTCAGAAGCTTTGGTTCTGGGAATGTGGAATATTAAACATATCCAAATTCTTACTATTTCCCATCTAATGAGATGTGTGTGTTTTCAAAAGCCTATGTGCAGCACCACTTAAACTACTGTGGAGTAGTAGCATTGGCTTGGCAACCAAGCTTGACTAAAACAGGTTGGAAATATATGAGCAGAAAATAAGATACTATCTGTTTAGTATCATATTAGTATCTCATTATTATTTAGTATCTTATTTTATTTGTTTATTCGCTTAATATAAAATACATTTTTATTATAACAGACAGGTTTTATTCCAGAGGATACATCAAAAAGAAATTTGAAATCTAGCTTAAAAGAAAATTGCATTCATCCAAATGAACAAACACACAGGATTAAAGAGTGATGCAGTGATACGGGCTCTTCCCCAACAATGCTAATAAATAACCCAGTGAGGTCCAATATTGTCACAGAGGAAAAAAAATGTTTGACGTACTAACTGTATTTTCATTAAAAAGTATAATTTTATTGTAAAATTAGAAAAAAAAATAGAGAAGAGTTCAGGAAATCTGAAATAATTTCTCTAGTATATAATTCCTGTTTGGCTTTTACAGAGCAGTGGATCTAGTTTGTTGAAAAAAAACAGTTGTTTATTTTTTCCTCTCCTTAGGAAACTTAATAGATAATTTATTCTATATCCCTAAAGAAGGGCTGTACTCCAAGCATACACAATACCAAGTAGAAAACAACAGGTTTTCTAAAAAAAACCATCAAGATCTCTGCACGCCTTAGATTATACAGCACCTTTTACCTGAGAGCTTCCCTTGGAGAGCTATTTTTCTCTCTCCCTCTTGAATGGCCTCATGCTCTATTTCTGCCAACTGGTCCTATAGTAATAATTAGGTTTGTTAGTCTCTGCCTACCTGAAATAATTGCAGTGTAATTATCCTTACCATCCTGAACATGAGGTGCCTGGATGGAAGAAAAATTTGCCTATGATTGGACAGACAAAAGACAATACAACAGAAGAATAAGCAACAGTCTGCTTGTCATTATGAAATTAACTAAATTATTTTGGACTTGACCTACTAGAAGATAAACACACTTACATCCTGAGATTGCAAGCATATACCTTTTTAATGTTTACCCCTTGAAATGGATTATAGAGCCCTGTGTTAGGTGTATGGGCTTCTTATGTTATGTCTGGCAAGAGGTAAACACAACAGCTCAGAATGAGATTCCAGGAAGTGATACAGTGAACAGAAACTTGCCTACAGCTGTAAAGCAAGAACTGTCACATTCTATATTGATTCATCCTGAGATCATAGGGTGGTAACTATGGTTAACTGGCCTTCACAGCTGCAAGTGCTATCCTAAATACAGACTTCATGTTTCTTTTAAGATAAAAGTGATGGTTTCTAGTGTTTAGTTCATTTACCCTGGGTATGAGGTTGCTATTTGAAAAGTTTAAAATTCTGTTTTCAACCTCACACTAGCATGTCTTTACAATTACATTGCAGGATATTTTGGTAACCATTTGAGGCTGTTCTTTATCTCTCTTCTTGAAGCCTTGCCATGGGGACAAATAAAATAAAACAAGATTCATCCAAGATGGGAAAAAAAGAGAAGGGGAAAGAAGCTATTCAGCTGAAGGCAGAGACTTCAATCTAGGTCCATGCATTCTGCATGACACCGTCACTGGATAAAATACAAATACACTTCAGATTCCAAGACTGAAACTGAATATTTCCATGTTCTATATATGGAGATTCAGTAACTAAGGTTCTTTCTTCCTGGAACAGCGAATCTTGAATTGTTCTTTCTGTGTAGGCATGCAGCTTTAACAGGCATGATTTCAGGTACACCTGATCCATCCTAACCTACAGTACTGTGGTAAGAGGTAAATACAACTTTCTTGAAAAACAGAAATGGGAGTTAACATTTGTCAAACGGAGATCAAAATTGGGTTTGCACTATGTTTTACCAATAAATTATTTCCTAAAATGTTGGGAAGACTGTTTCTAAAAGAGTAATCTCTTTTCTTTCTGGATGTTAGCATTTCTGTTTTAAAAACTGTAGATATCAGTTAATAGAGGTGACATGCTGAATCTGAAATTTGAGCAACAAAGTGCTGAAGATTAAAATGTAGATGTGTCCTCAACATTTTATTTTGGATAACTCTAGATCTTTATTACCATTTTTAGAGTCTCTTTGTGAAGCACTCTAATGTTCCTGAAATCTGTGTGATGTTCCTTTATGTACACTAACTTATAATACGTGTGATTTAAGCTAGCCTGTTTGACTTTAAATTACAGTAGAGCAGAAGAAAAATACCTCAAACAGCAAGGCAAAGGTCTCAGATGGCACGCAGCATCCAGATTATAGGCAGATCCTTCACTGTTAGTCCCTAAGGTTTTGGATATTAACTGTATATGGTAGACACAGCACCCTTCCTCTGACATCCTGCTTGGGATAAACTGGTCAAAGAAGGCCCCAGGTCAAAAACCTGAGTGCTCAGCCTGGACATGAATTACCTTCAGCTTCACCCACCACTCTTAAGCAAATCCTAAATCCATTATTTGGGCTAGCTCGTAGCCAAGATACATTCCAGAGTTGAGAATATTCCTCTCAGGGTTATGAGGTGCATCCCGGGATCCTGAGGGAATTAGCAGATGTAGATGCTAACCCACTCTCCATCATATTTTAAATGTCATGGAGAAGTCCCCAGTGATGGGAGAAAAAGGAATATCATACCCATTTTTAAAAAGGGTAATAAGGCGGCCCCTGGGAACTACCAACCAGTCAGCCTCACCTCTGTGCCCAGTAAGATCATGGTAGAGATCCTCCTGGAAGTTATGTCAAGGCATATGGAAGACAGGGAGGTGATCAGAGATAGTCAACATGGCTTCACCAAGGGCAAATTGTGCCTGATTAATTTAGTGGCCTACAATGGAGTGACTGCATCAGTGGACAAGGGAATAGCTACAGATGTCATCTACCTGGACTGCTGAATAGCCTTTGATGAGGTCCCCCCCAGTATTCTTGCATCTAAACTGGAGGCATATGGATTTCATGGATAGACTAATAGATGGATAAGGAATTGGCTGGATGGCTGCATCCAAGGAGTTATAGTCAATGGCTCAGTGTCCACATGGAAACCAGTAACAAGTGTTGTCCCTTAAAACTCCATACTGGGACTAATACTATTTAATATCTTCATCAGTGACATAGACAGTGGGTTTGAGTGCACCCTCAGCAAGTCTGTGGATGACACCAAGCTGAGTGGTGCAGTTGATAGACTAGAGGGATGGGAAGCCATCCAGAGGGACCCTGACAGGCTTGAGAAGTGGGCCCATGGGAACCTCATGAAGTTCAGCAAGACCAAGTGCAAGGCCCTGCACCTGTCTCAGGGCAACCTCCAGTATCAATACAGGCTGGGGGATGAAGGGATTGAGGGCAACCCTGAGGAGAAGGACTTGGGGGTACTGGTGGATGAAAAATTGGACGTGACCTGGCAATATGTGCTTGAAGCCTAGAAAGCCAACTGTATCCTGGGCTGCATAAAAAGAAACATGGCCAGCAGGTCAAGGGAGGTGATTCTGCCCCTCTCCTCTGCTCTGATGAGACCCCACCTGGAGTACTGCGTCCAACTCTGGAGTCCCCAGTCTAAGAAAGACATGGACCTGCTGGAGTGGGTTTAATGTGCAGAAGTTTAATTCCATCAAGAGTAAATACAAAAGAATGTAACTACCCCTAGGGTTAGATAGTGACTGACCAGGGGATTTTAGATCACAGTATTGGACCTAGGAACAAAAATTTTGTTTAAATCCTTTACTGGATTTGACTATTTATATCAATGTAATTTGCAAGGACATACAAAATACCCAGACCATTTTGGTGAAAGTAGTATGAAACTAGAATGGCACAGCCCCTGCCAGTTTGTTTCAATGCCAGAACTCAAAACCAATCCTGTGGTATTTCTTCTAGTAAAATTTCTGAACTGTGTACTTAATAATAGTGAGTTTAAAATATCTTGTAGCAATAATTAGTTTTATGACAGTCCAAACACTGAAGGGCTTTTTGTGATTACGGTCACACAGCAATGAAGCTTTCAGCATTGCTGTCATAGAGCCCTTATTAAAATTCAAGCCAGCTACTTATCATTCAGTTCTTCAACTGGAAAACCATTAAACAATAAAGAGAAGCATGAGCAGGAAGAAGGATCTGTTCCAAATGCTCTTACATGATCTCCCTTGCCAGGGAAATGACTCCTTGCCCTCTGTGTAGTTGGCTTGCTAGTTCTTTGCCTCTTTCATTTCTAGACAATGAATAGTGTCTCGCTGTGTCATGTGGAAATAGATGGGCACAAATGAAAAAAAAAATAATTATCAAATGAAACATTTTAGAACTTACAAAACAAATGATATTAGGATCTGATTTTAGGATTCTGCTGAAATTACTAATTTATAATTCAGGATTTCTCTCCAGGTGTTGGGCATTTCCCAGAAGAGAGAAAGGGAGATAATGTGAAATGCTTACAAAATATGCAAAGTTAATCAGACACTGATTTCCTGTGTATTTTAAATGCAAAATCCTGGAAGGCTCTTGTTTAAGTGACAGCAGAATCATCCACAATTATAATAGGTTGTATCAACTTTTCTTTTCTCAAAATATAAATTACCCCTCCCAACCATTTTCCCTTAAATAAAACATAATGCAAGAAAAACAATGAGTACATGTTGCCAAGTGTATGAACAGATGATTCCACACTGCTAACATACTGTTCAAAAAATCCTGCTGATAAATACAGGTAGTAGGACACTGGGATAAGTGTAGCATTTGTCCAATCCATCTGTAAATTCTCATTATATTTTCTTCCTCCTTCCCTGCTTACTTGCCAGATTCCCTCCCTCTCTCCCTGTCTCCCTCCTTCCATGCATCCCTCTTGCTCTCTTTTCCTCCTTCCCTCCATTCCTCTTTGAAAGTTTTAAAGGGAAAGAAGGAAACAAATATACAAAACCTCTTTCTTTATTTCCTTCTCCTCCTCCTTACCTTAAAACAAAACAAAACAAAACAATAAAACCCCACCAAAACAAATAAACAAACGAAACCAAAAAAACAACTCAAACAAAAAAAAAATCCCCAACAAAAAAACCCAGACAAAACCTTCAGGAACAATTGATGCTAATCTATATCAATTAAAAAAAACCAAAAAACAAACAAAACCAAACAACTGAAAAAGAAATAAACATTGAATCTCAGCTGTGATTGTTTGGAAGCTAGAGTTCAAAATTTGAACCCTGCAATGCCTAAGTACTTAAATCCTTTTTCGGAAGAAGCCCAAAGATGGTAGCTTTGGTTTGTTTTTTGTTTTTTTTTTCTTACCTTTAACATATCCATTACCATTTCAGCCTAGAAAATAGTTTTTTTTCTCCACTACTTATGCACATTAAGCTTTGCATGTGACTATTGCCTGACCTTTTGTGTCTTAAGTCCGGAGAATACCACATATTGTATGAAATCCTAATGTTGTCACAGTATAACAAACAGTAGCCCTTATCGTCTGAGGCAGGGAAAGGCTACTGTGCAACTTTCAAGCTTTAGCTGGGAACCTGTGAAAAAGAATCAGACTGTGATAAAATGTACAAAAATAGCCCCAGGCAGACCCCAAGACTGAGGAAAAAGAAACCCTCAACCACCAGCATTGAACTTCTCTCAGTAAAGAACTTGGGATACCAGGGACATCACTACCTCTCTGCTTGAGAAAGTTATGCTGTCAACCTTAGGACCCAGAGGGACATCAGAAGGGTGAGCAGAAAGACAAGAAAAGAGACTAACACAAGTGAGATAATGGTGGGTATTTGCAACAGACAACATGGTCAAGAAAAAATGCTGAAACTTCTTTCAGCAACTGGAAGAAGCCTCATATTTTCAGGACTTGTTTCTCATAAGAAACTGTAAGCAACCTGACTTCTGCTAGAAGGGTGACATGGCAGGGGGATCTCTCAAGAACACCAAAGAAAATTTGTTGATGCAGCTGACTGATGAGCCAGCTAGGGAAGATGCTAAGCTGCACCTGTTACTCATAAATAAGTATAATTTGTTCAATGTATGAAGACTGATGGCAGTCTTGGCAGCAGCAACCTTAGGTCAAAGGACTAGGGACAAAGCATATACAAAAGGCTAGGATTTTGCTTTGATCTTCACTGTTAAGTTTTGTCCTCAGACTTTGAAAGTCATTGATCCTAGTGTCAGATTATAGGGGAGTGAAGCATTACCCATGGTAGAGGATTCTGTCAGAGACCACTGAGTTGAACTGGACACACAAAAGTCCTTGGAACAAGATGGGGTACATTCCAGGGTGGTGAGGAAATTGGAAAATGCCATTGAAAGAAAAAATGCTGTATCCTCTTTTGGTCATGGAGACTGGAGGAGGTTAGTGATGATTAGAAATATACAAATATAATACCGATCTTAAAGAGGGCAATGATGTGAGAAGCTACAATCTGGTTAGCCTAACCTCAGTCCATAGGAAAATCATAGAGTAGATATATTGGAAGCTATTTCCAGGGACTGAAGCAATTGTGGACAATAAAACTGGATTAAGCAATGTGAAATCATGTGTGACAAACCTGATAGCTTTTAGTGACAAGACAACTAGTTTTGTGTACAAAAGGAGAGGAGTGGATGTTGTATACTCTGACTTAGCACGGCCTTCAAGGTCTCCTATAGTATCTTTTTAGCCAAAGTGGTGAATGAAGATGCATAGAAAATTGGCTGGGAAACAGGCTTTGGGGGACTGGTGAGTAAGAAGTCAATTAATCTTTCTCATGGGTCAATACTGAGTTCAGTATTGTTTAATGTCCTTATTAACAACTTGAACTGTGAGATGGAGTGTACTTTTAGCATGACTGAGGATGAAGCAAACTCATCAGAATGGTCCATGTACTGAACAGCAGGACTGCTACTAAGAGAGACCTAACAGAAACCTCATGAAGTTCAACAAAAGCAAATGCAATGTCCTACACATCGGGAGGAATAAGCCATGCAACAATAAACAGTTTTTCACGGGAGAAAATGGTGGACTTGGTGGACCTAGCTGAATGCAAGTCAGCAGTGTGCGCCTGCAACGAAGGCGGCCAACCACATTCTGGGTGAAATACCTCTTCTTGAGGTAGACTACCTCTTCTTGATTGGACTTTATAACTAGATGTGCTTAACTGTTAGACAAATTATTTAGGTCACATAAATCCTAATACTCAAAGCTCTCTGCTGCTGTTGTTTGGCTATCTGACAATCTTTTTATTGAGGAACTTAAGTGACAATTAGTTTATGCCTTTCTGGTACTAGTGTGAGTAAGTTTCGTTACAGCCTAGTTACTGTCTCAATTTTTTTTATGTTTTACATCTCAGTCAAATAATGCCATTTCACAGAGAAATTCCTACAGAGGTTTAATTTTATATAATACTAAGTACCTTCTGAAAACAGGAGATTTTAAATTTTTTTGGAAAAAGAAAAGGCGAGAGAGCACAAAAGTCCTTTTAAAGATTGAGTGTAAAGCAATGTAAACATAGGAATTGTTACATCTCTTTTGCAAAAATGAACTCATTAAAACCCAATATTTTATCAGCTGATGAAATAATTATATCTACTCCATTCATTTAAAACTCTTTTTGTTGAATCATTAATATCGTATATAGCTGACTTCTTTGCTCTCCAGAATGTCAGGGAAGAGTCATGCCACGAAAATACAGCTTCATTTATTTCAGTTAATACATGCTGTGTTCTGTACAAAATGTAATAGATGTAAGAATACTAGCATAATCTATCAGTGAAGGAGAATGTAATAATATCAGAGTAGGAGACAAATCTCCCTTTCAGTGTTGTTATATAGATCCTAAAGAAAAACCCTACTGCGGTTTTCTATTTCAAAGTATTCACCTCCTACCATTATTCTTAATTTCATAAATGACCCTTCTGTCCTATGGAGTATTTGCCAGATGTAGTATATGCACCCTGGTCGCAGCACTCCTTCATTGTAAACTCCTTACTCCAAGGGAACTTAAACTCACAACATCTATCTGTCTGCAAAATTCTTTAAATACTAGATTATAGATTTTCTTTGCTTGTCAGTGCTTTGCCATGTTGACACTCATGTGATCAGTATTTTGCTAAGTGTACACAAGTTTCTACTTGCAAGCAAGGGGAGAAGTTTAAACATCTCTGTGCTGAACATTTCATAACACATAAAGGCAGTATATTACAGCATAATGACTATGAACATGAACTGTTAATATTAAATTAATATTAAATATAAAATTAATTTTACCCCTTTAAAAACATGTATGCACACGAAGCAACGAGAATAAAATGAATCTGTTGATTCAGTTTTCTGGGTTTTGTAATACTTGCTTTAATTGATGGTATAAAACAGGTGAAGTGAAAATGAAGGAACTAACACTAAATTGTTAAAATCCTATTAGTAATGAATAATTATAGCATTTGGCTGCATTTCTATCTATCCAGGGTGTATAAGGAGTTAGAAGAAAAAAGAATCAGGCATCCAAAATGCATGTGGTTTATTGAAGTAATGAAGTCTAGCAACACTTAAAAGTTTGGCTGCTTTTGAGGTACTGATAGAATGAAATCCTGGGAATGTCATGACTAGAGGTACAAGTTGAGAGTGATTTTTTTTTTTTTTTTTTAGGGAACGAAGGGATATTCTGGTCTTCGCCATTCACAATTGCTAAAGTAAATATACCAGTTATGACTGCAGTGAATTTTATCTTGGCACAATTTTTTTGACACCTTTATTTCCTAGTACCTTGTTGGGAAAATGACCTGATTTGTCCCTTATGTGGATTACTACACTTCAGCTTCCCTTTAGTCCTTCCTTTGGTCCACTAGAAATGTATCTAGTGTATGACTGATGAATACTTTCTAACATTTTGTTCTAACGCTACAGAAGAGACTGACAGTAAAGCTGCTTGTTTGTGCAACTAAAAATATTCCCAGCAGAATGGGAAAATTAGTCAGAACACTCAGTAGCTATTTGTGTGGCTATTTTCAAGACAGTTTTTTTAATAGAAAGTTGAATCTATGTGTCAGTAAACTCAATAATTTCAGAATTCTGAAGTACAAATTTGACAATAATTTTAAGAAAATAAGTGTCTATAGAAAAGGAACTGCTTGTGTCAATAAAATGAGGGATTCCTAACTTTAGGTAGTGGTCTGGCCTAAAAAATAGGCAAAATGTGAAATTACCCTTACTGCATTTGGGGGCAGGAAATCTCTTTGCAAGAATCATTGACATATGTTAGTAGACTGTTAGATGATAACGTATATCCCTGTAGCATAAATCCAATATAGCTGAAGTATTCATATGAAAATAATAACATAACATGTAAATAAAATAGCATAATGAAAGTATATAAAAGTCATCCTTATTAAAGAAGATCAATTGAGTTGTCTCTAAAAGCCATACCAGGGGATATAGATCAGCCTCATATATACACAAGTTCTGTTTTATAGTCAAAAAACCATACTCCCTCCCAGAATCACCCAGAAGCTACAGATCAGTGAAAAGTCCGAGAACTGTTTTGTCTGCTTGTAGCAGATTCTTTGTACCTTTATAAACTCATAAACTGAACAAACTGCAATGACTATTTTTCCTTTTGACTGTATGTGTTGTCCACGGAAAGTGTTTTTTGTGTAATATAAAAAGACTTTAGTTAAATAGGGGTGATGATCCTATTCATACTAAGAAAAGTGAGGAAACTGATGTTTGATCCTTACTCTAACAAATATAATTTACACTCTTAGCCACCTGAAAGCTAAGGGTTTTTTTCCCCCCAAAAAAATTGTAAAACTTACATTCATTTATTCAGATACTTAGGCACAATGTGTCTCTAATTCCCCTTTTAAATAATTCAGATCCACAGTACATTTTACATGCAATTTGATTTTGATTAATACAACATTATAGGAGAATGTAGGTGAAAAAAACAAACTAACATATATTCAGATATAGTTACAATACAGATCACATTGCAAGGTCCTTTCCATCTATGATTCTACAATAATTTTATTTATGCATGTGTTATAGGTTCAGCTAGGGTTATACAACATCAACAATGAAACATTTTTCTTCATTAATACAATAAAAGAATAGAAAATTCATAGTGTTTGTTTTTTTTTTTTAATTTTACTTCCTTTATATAAAATCAAGGAATCATATGAAAATCAAGGATTGTTTGAGAATATTGTGGTAGATGTCATGTGCGAACACAGTTTTAATACCTAAAAGATATATTTTATCTCATAGTAATTAAATCAAGAAAACATTTATTTAAAGGTTAAAAAGAATATTTCTAGAATATCCCCAGTTAAGTCTTATACAAATAGACTAGTAAAAAAAAAGTAAAAGGAAAAAACCCACATTATTCAGCTCCAACAGAAAACGGAATAATAAAGACCACCTCCAGTAGCTTAAGATAAAAACTAGAAATTGCCAAATTCCTAATAGAAAAATTACTGGCCACTTTTGCCACACTGGAAGTAATCAACAGTAAGAAGTATCATGTTTTAAGGATGATTTTGCTTCTGTGACCTTAACTAAATACAATTTCCATTTAATCTTTTTCCTTCGTTTCTGTACATAAGGTGTAGACTAGATTTTCTAGCAATTCCTTTAGTAAGAGTGAAGAGGATGTATGAATTTCTGTCCAATTCTGTACCACTCTTGCCATTTTTTGGTTGATTGCTTTGAGAATTATATGCATCACAAAGAAATTTGTGCTCTTCTCACGCTTGTCTTGCCTTTACTTACCTCACTCCTTAGGACTAGGCTGTGTTCTGCTAGAGACTTGGGGATGAAGGTGAATAAATCTATTCATAGAATATCTCAAAGAAATACAAACAAGTTACAGATAAAGATATGTTTGTCCTCACTGATTCTACTTTATCGTTTTTTCCTTCCACTTTTCTGATGAAACATAAGTAACTTTCTTTAAAGAAATCCAAAGTACTATTGTTCATCATTTAGATAGTTTTATAATTATATTTCTCTCTGATTTTATGCTATGCTTCATGGGCTATTTTGTGTTTAAATCTTTACAGTATCCCCTAATATGCAATAACTTCCTAACTGCTAACATACTGTAATATTGCCTAGAGCCTCAGCAAAACAGGGGGAAATTAAAGAAGCTTCTATAAGAATGAACAATTTTTTAAAAATTGGTATGTTTTTTATCTGTAATGACTTAAGTTAATGAAGAAGACATTTAAAATAAGAAAAGTTCCAGCAGTGGAATCCGTTAATCTCTTGTAAAAATATTAAATATATGATCTTTTTCCTCTCTTTCATGATCAGAGAAGAAGCAACAGTATATTAGAAACTGAGAAAGTCTAATATCCTAAATCTTTGTCAGTGGAATGGAGAGAAGACCTGATCAGATTACCCGATACTGTTTAATGATCCTATGTACTTATTTAATTATCTAGTGCTTTCTTAAAATTTGGAAATAATTTATGAAGTGACTGTTTTTTACAGATTAGGACAGACAAACCACTTCTAAGGCCAGAAGGGAATATTAAATCATTTATTCTGACTGCCTATATGGTGTAGGTCATAGAATTGCTCTAATATTTATCCTTGCACTTGATGTTTGAGCTTAAAAACCCTTTCAAGAATGCACCCAGTCTTGACTTGAAGATTTCAATACAGGACTTCCCTTTGGTAATTGGTGAAAAGTGCATTCATTACTTAAAACAGAGTAAAATAATTTTTGTGAATCTGCTCTACTGATGGTCTATTATCTCACATTTATTTTGAATGTTGGCCATTTTGGTGTCACTAATGTGGACAACTGAGCTACATCTATTTGTTTTTGACTGATTAACTTAAATATTCTATAAGCAAAAAGTAACTCTTTTCAGGAAGAATTATCTTGTTCTCAGGTTTGTTTGGTTTTTTTTTGTTTTGTTTTGTTTTTAAAATACTATCACTCCAAAAATCTAAGTAATGTATGTGCTTTGTTTTCTCATTGTATAGGTTTATATCCATTTGATCCTAGTGTGAATTCCAACGCTGTGTTTGAAACTGAAGGTGATTTTGGAGGAAGAGGGGATGTGCAACTCCCCTCCCACACATGCTCCAGTTAGCTGAGACTTCATGTCCTGCTGGAATTGCTTGACAGCCTGGGGCAACCACTCCAAAACTGAAGTTTACCTGAAAGAGGGACTTTTACATATGGACACAAAGCAAGTGAAGGTACTTCAGGGAAGCTGAGAACTTTATTGTCTAAATAGATATAACTGTACTCAAGACTTGGTTTTGGCACTCTCTTGTGGGTTTCAAGGGACTGCTAGGCTTGTGATAAGAAAGAAGAGAGAACAAAAGAGTCTGTGATGTAATGAAAGAAAAATGTCTGCTCCCTGCCACCAAATAAACTGGGAAAAACAATGACCCTTGTTATGCGTTGAACAAGAGCCTAGTCCTGTGAGGGAGCAGCAAAGCCAGGCTGCTCCATGAGGGAAGGTGAGCTGGGAGCCAGATGTTAAAAGAGATGGGCAGAGCAGTGGCCTCACTGATAAGGAGTCAAGAAGGTAAGTCAGCAAATCCAGGTCGGGATCAGGTCCAGAGACAGAGTTCAGGGTCAGGTACAGACCGCTCATCACCTGGCAAGCCAGGAATCCATGTCAGAAGGTCAGGATCAGGGTCAAGGTCGAGAGGGTACAAGACAAGTCATTGACATACCTGTGGCAGACCTGCAATGTAGCACAAGTGGAGCCAAAAAGGAGAGCCTCAGCTTCAAGCAGCTCCAGAAGGAGAGGCAGGCCTTCACTTCTAGCTTTATTTGGGTTTGTGGTGTTTTTTTGTTTTTTTTTTCACAGCAGCTCTTATCTGCAAAGAAACCGACCTTGGGCTCAGCCAGCCAAATGCCTAGAAAGAGCGGGTGCACTCAGGACCCTGGCACATGTTCTTAAATTCCGGTCAAATCAAGATTCAGAAGCTTAATTTCACCAGTGTTGTAAGCAGCAATACAGATTACTGAGCTACAGCCCTGCCTCAGTTTCTGGCATCTTAACTCATTGAGTTAAACTACTATTCTCAAAGTTCTTTCAGCATCTGAAGTTAGGTAGTGGTGCAGAAGTGTTATTAATGGATTATAATCTTGCTTAATCACCTTACTTTATTTTTTCCTTTTAACTGGAAGATAATCTAGCTATGGAAAGCCAAGATGTGGAGATCAAGTATGTAGCCAGCACAGGCTGGTCATGTAATAGGATTGTTAATATGAGTCACTTGAAAAATCATGATCCAAACTGAAAAAATAAGCAAGCAGAGAATTAGCTTTATCAAGACTTTCCCTCCCCCTGTCCTTTTTCCTTTCCACTGAGGTTATGCAGAATGTGTGAATATATAAGTGATAAATGTCAAAGAAACACAGGAATCATATGGGACTAGTATGGTTAGTATTTCAGGTAGTAATCTTAAGATACAGAGGAGAAGATTGACTGCCCCATCATTCTCTATACGTTGGACATTTGAAACAGATCATACACTGTAGACAACACTCTTCCATTGGATCAAATGTGAACGTAGGTGCTTAATTTTAAGCACTTTGAATGCTTAGCTCTCAATGATTTATTTAAGTTCAGAAAAGAATACTGTGACAAAAAGAATAAAACTATATGCCCTATTTTAATCATAACTAGTTAAGTTATTGTTACTAGGTTTGTTCTCACAAGGTGCGTAAGTACAGCTGATGACTCCCAGTCTTTTATAAGAAAAACACAGTGATGGTTCAATAACCTTTTTAAAGTTGTTAATTCTGTTGTACTATTTGCAAATACTAAATAAATCCTAGTTTGACATCTGGTTAATAACTAAGACACTTGGGAAAAAAGCATGCAAGCTATGTCTCTTTCATATTCCCTGTTATCCTTAGAAAATATTATTATTACTGAAGGTGGAAAAAATGATTTCTTATTGTATTGTCTTATGCTATCTTCCACAAGGCCAGGGAAATTCTGTGAAAGTTATCAGAATAAAATGATTGTCATTACTAGTATCTGGATAGATCCTGTGCTTGATCATAATGCAAATGTCATCCATCACGGCCTTCTATACATTTTTTCCTCTTCATTCTAATTTACTCTGCAGTTCCATTAGACAGTAGGAAAGCAAATTAGTGTACTGCTCCTGAATATCTCTAAAACAATGGTTGTTTCAGCAGTAATTGGTAAAATGGATTTGAGGTTCAAACGTCATAACCTAATTCTCCTTCCCTTTCAATTTTTTAACATAATGAAATGCAAATATTTACAAAATTATATGGAGCTAAGTGGTTCTACTGTTCAGTTACACAATGAATAATCTTTTTACTTTTTGGTTCATGAGAGTTCATGCAAATTGAATATGCTTTGAATCTAAAGTTAGACCAATAATTTAAACCAACAGTGAAAATTAAATGAAACATTTGATATCTGCATGTTTTCTGCTTGAAAAAAAATAAAGACTCTTGTTTATGTGACCGCAATGTCCTTAAAATTGGTCCAAGCATGCCTCTCATGGAGAAATGTTGAAAGATTTATGTATCCTGCCACGCCTTGTTCCATTTCAGAATGAACCAGTTGTGTAATTTCACCAATAAAAAATAGTGAATCATGACCTTGAAGACATGTGGTTTGGAGTAGCTTCATTCACATGCATAAAGCTACTTCACTCTGGAAATTACATATCCTAGAGAAATCTGGAGTTGTCCAAAACACAGCCAGGGTGTGAGCTTACAAGTACAATGCAGATGGTCAAATGAGTCTTTGAGGTCTGGCTTTTTTTTGTTTAACAAAATACATGTACAATTGAATAATCAGTTTGATCTACTGACGACTTCTCTTTTGGTCAGTATAAAGTTTGAGGTAACTGTGTCTGGCAGTGGAAGATGCACTAAAGAGACAGATGAGTCTTTAATAGCAAACTCAACTAAGAACATTTTTTGCCAGAGAGAGTTGTAAATTCTCTAGACTCTGCTTTGTTTCCAGGCAGCAGTATAGCTAACCTTTTTTTTCTTTTTTTTAATATATACCAATATATCTTTATTTAATGATACTGGTAGCATTTTTATGAAACATATCAATGTAGTCAACAAGTATTGAATTTACCATCTTTTCTCCATCAGAACTCAACCCTGGAACCACCACTTCTTAGTTTTAAATGAAAGCCTATTCATGAAGGTTGCTAAAATAGTGTTTTGACTGATATTAATAAAATATAAACTGTAAATTATCATACAATCATAGAATCATTTAGGTTGGAAAAGATCTTTAAGATCATCAAGTGCAACCATTAACCTAGCACTGCCAAGTCCACCACTAAACCATGTCCTTAAGCACCATGTCTACCTGTCTTTTAAATATCTCCAGGGATGGAGACTCAACCACCTCCCTGGGCAGCCTGTTCCAATGCTTGACCACCCTGTCAGTGAAGAAGTTTTTCCTAATATCCAAGCTAAACCTCCTCTGGCGCAACTTGAGGCCATTTCCTCTCATCCTATCACTTGTTACTAGGGAGAAGAGACCAACGCCCTGCCCTCCTGGCTACAACCTCCTTTCATGTAGTTGTAGAGAGCAATAAGTTCTCCCCTGAATCCCCTTTTCTCCAAACTAAACAACCCCAGCTCCCTCAGCTGCTCCTCGTAAGACTTGGGCTCTAGACCCTTCACCAGCTTCGTTGCCCTTCTTTGGACACTCTACAGCACCTCGATGTCCTTCTTGTAGTGAGGGGCCCAAAAGTGAACACAGTATTTGAGGTGCGACCTCACCAGTGCTGAGCACAGGGGGACAATCTCTTCTCTACTCCTGCTGGCCACACTATTTCTGATGCAAGCCAGGATGCTATTGGCCTTCTTGGCCACCTGGATACACTGCTGGCTCACATTCAACCGGCTGTCGACCAGCACCCCCAGGTCCTTTTCCACCAGGCAGCTTTCCAGCCACTTTTCCCCAAGCCTGTAGTGTTACATGGGGTTGTTGTGACCCAAGTGCAGCACCCGGCACTTAGCTTTGTTGAACCTCATACAGTTGGCCTCAGTCCATCAATCAAGCCTGTCCAGATTCCTCTCTAGAAACTTCCTACCCTCCAGCAGATCAACACTCCCACCCAACTTGGTGTCATCTGCAAATTTAGTGAGGGTGCACTCAATCCTTTCATCCAGATCATTGATAAAGATTGATAAACAGAACTGGCCCCGATATTTATCCCTGGGGAACACCACTTGCGACTGGCCGACAACTGGATTTAACTCCATTCACCACCTGTCTTTGGGCCCAGCCATCCAGCCAGTCTTTTACCCATAGAAGAGTATACTCATCCAAGCCATGAGCAGTCAGCTTCTCCAGGAGAATGCTGTGGGAAACGATGTCAAAGGCTTTACTAAAGTCCAAGTAGACAACATACACAGCCTTCCCCTCATCCACTAAGCGGGTCACCTTGTCACAGAAGGAGATCACATTAGTGAAGCGGAACCTGCCTTTTATAAACTCATGATGACTGGGCTGATCCCCTGGTTGTCCTGTACGTGCCGTGTGATGGCACTTAGGATGATCTGCTCCATAACCTTCCTTGGCACCGAGGTCAGGCTGACAGGCCTGTAGTTCCCTGGATCCTCCTTCTGGCCGTTCTTGTAGATGGGTGTCACATTCACTAACTTCCAGTTATTAGAACCAGTACTACATGCAATAGCATGCTCACTACCCATCCCCACTTAAAAGAGATTATACCAATATTGGTGCTTTATATTCATACAGACCTAGAGTTCGTCATTTTCCTCCCCATCTTCAAGTTCCTAAAAAGATTAGAGTTTTCTTAGGCCGTATTTCTCTCATGTGTTTTGTGAGATAAACTAAGATCAGTAGGGATACCTAGATAAGCACACATAATTGCTCTGGGGCAGACATTCTTTGAAGCAAGCCTTGTAATGTTTAATTTCTTTGTCCTGTAGGCAAGTAGGAACTGAGTCTTAGTTCCTGTTTCACAAGTCACCAAATTAATTTTTCATGAGGTTTTACCAGTATAAGATTGCAATTATCCAGGCTTCAGTTAGTGTATTCATTGCAGTATGTGTTTTGGACAAATAGGTGTATATAATTTTTTTCTGATGTTGTATTTCTTTTCACAGTTATAATACCTATGAAAATATTATTCTCTGCTAATCATAACAGTTGTCTGGTACTGAATGAGTTGACCAACAGGCTTTGAACCAAACAAAGAGGAGAATACTTTCACTTGTTGCTTGTAACTGTTATTACCTGTGGTGAATAGCACTCTTCACAAAAGAATAATAGCTGCTTATGCGTATAATGATAACTGACTGCAGCTATTTCTAAATTACTTGTCTTTTGTCTGCCACAGTTAAAACCAGAAAAAATGGGTTTATCTTTTTCTTTCAGGTAGGTCTACGTGCCCTTTTTCGCAATACATCCTTTTCAGCATGCACCAAACACATTGCATAATTGGCATACATTTCCCTCAGTAGACACCACAGTGAGGAGAAACTATGCTAGGCATGTAGAATTTGAATAAGTCATGAAATACTGCTTTTTGAAATGAATAGTATAAAATAAACAGTAAAAAATGTTAAATTTGTTAGGTTATACATTCGACTCTATTAAGAGTGAAGACAATACAAGCATATATCTTATGTACTTTTTACGATGTCAATAAGAGCACAATGAATTAATACCACTACAGAATACATTTTAATATAGGCTGCAAAAAAAACAAGACAGAGTTTGTTACAAAGAGAAAAGAACACAATTGATTCTGTATATTGCACTTGAAAGATATATTTGAAAGATTTACTTCTTAGAAATGCATTCTTCCACAGCTGCCTCTGTTTGATGAAATGGTTATTTTAACTTATTCTGAAGATTCTTCTATCCAAGATTCTTCTATCTTCTTTGCCATTTTCCAGCCTATCAATCTCAAACTATGGTTCAAGATTAGTAAAGTTTATTTGGCTATTTCTGTCATACAGAAAACTGCAGTGGCATGGAACAGCAGGTACACGTGCTGCTTATAGGTAAAATATATTTGTTCTAATATTTTTAGGAAAAAAAACATATGTAAAGGAGTAAATTTTTTCATGTTAGAAGGACAAATTCATTTTAGAGTGTAAGGTTGTATCTGAACTAAGTTGTATGATAGAATTGTGCATTAAACTCAATTTAAAGACACGTAATGGTTAACTTACAAGTGATTGTGTAGAACTGTTGGGGTTTTTTTCAACTGTCAGTAACATTTTATTATTAAAAAAAACAATGTATTTTGAACAAGAAGCTGGAAGTATGCCTGCAGTGTGAGATTTTACATTTCTCTAATTCTAAAGGAGTAATTTTTCAATTGTTCTTGTAATTTTATCTAGATCTCAGAACACACAAAAATTAATTTTACTTCTCCCTTTCCTATTTTTAATTCCTTATTTAGGTGGCAGAGACACATGAACTACCTAAATAATGCTTTGCTGTTAACTTTACTTAATATGCCAAATCAGTTTAATTACAGTTTCTATAAATAATCTATGCAAAATACTTCCCTGAACAGAATGCACTTTTCCTTCTGTATGTGGCACATTTTAATACTTAAAAGCATTAGAACAGATGTTAGGTGCCTCTTAAACTTGTTTTCAGTTTTCTTTTATTTATATGTTAATGAGAATTTAATTACTTCATGAATACTTAAACAACCTGGGGGTGCCTGATATCATTAGCTTGAACATGACAAGCACCTCAAGTGACCACATGGGAAGACTAAAATTGCTTTTAGTTCACTTGAAGACAGAAAGATGAATTCATTTCACCTCCTGCTATGTTCTACCTGACACACAAAACTGAATAAGCAGTGGGTACTGATTCAGTCTCACTTCACGGTGACAGAAAGTATCTGAGGAATGTACACCAAAGTGCATAAACAGTTCCTTTTTCAACTTGCTTCACTGTCCTTTAATAAACAATCTGGGAATGTTTTGTTACTGCATCTTATTTCTTCTTAATAGTTTTTTGAGGCAAATTTGCTTTCTGTCATGTAAATTTCCTTGTTCAAAGCTTGTAAAATTATGCACAACTTAGACATGCCCTACAGTGATCAAATTATCCAGGATGAAAAACAGCATGGAAAATGCTTAACTATGTCTATCAGTAAACTTGTTGTAATAAAAATGTTATTTGTGGGTGTTGCAAAGTAATAGATGGGGGCTGACTCTGACCTACGGAAATAACCAAGGAAAAGAACTAAGAAACTGATATTCATGGAATAGGATTATTAACAGTAGCTTTATTTGCTGCATGAAACATTTGTGGTTAAGCAGTGAATTTGCTATTGGGTAGTATATATGAAGAAAATAACATTTCTGAAGTATGTGGACACCACTCTTACCCTATTCATATGTTCCTCTTTCTCATGACACACACAAGAAAAGAGAAAGGTAATAACGTGAGCACTAAAAGGAAGAATGATAATAACAAAAAACCCCTCTTTTTTTTCAGGGGGGGGCACATTTGCCCAGCCTGATTAATAATTATTGGAAGGAGTTGATTTCATTTTGATTCCGATCCTGCAGATACTCCCTCTTCAATAATTTCTACTTCTATAAATGTACCAAAGAAGAGCATGTCTTAAGTAATGCAGACACTTTTAAAATATGTGATATGATACAGTTCAACATCTCACAAGAAGAAACTTGTTCATTTATTCTTTGCAGTGTCATATATCCATTTACATTCAGCATTAATGAAGTCAAAATACTAGCTCAGCTAAGCATGACAACAAAGTTGTGAATAAAAATAAGATTCAAGTTCCTACATTGAAATCTTTGTTTAATCTCTTATTTCTCATGACTGGGCAGGAAATGGGGAGTAACAGAGCAGCTTAGCAAAAAAGGTCGACAGTGAGATGAAAGGGATGGATCACAAACACACTATACAAAGAATGATGATTTTACAAATAAAAGAATGCAAGTATTTTCCAAAAGTTAAACTCTTGCCCTGAGGATGTTGTATTTGTCAGGATAGCATTCAAGCAGCAGGTTTCTCTCTGACCTTTCTGGCTTTATAAGAATATATATTTTCTTTTAATTCCAGTGCCTGAAAAAAAAATTGCAGTATATTAGATATAGAGATGATTTCTTTGATATCAGACATGTCCAAGATAAAGCTGTTTAGCCTTTGTTTCTTTTTCCTGTTTTTTCATGATGTTGGATGTCTGTTGCACAGGCATTGCAATCACTTGTCCATGTACCAGAGAAGCCTTTTGTTAGCTAGGTCCATTAGATGAAAACCTGTTAATTTTCTGTGTTTGAAGGTGTTTATGCGTGTGCTTACATGTACTTATGGGTGCCAATGGAAAAAGTTACCAAAAAAAAGTAGGCTGAAGAGAGAATAAATATGTGTTGAGGGGTAATGTGTGAAAGTCTCCCAGGAACTGATCAGCTCCAGAAACTGGCAGTCCTTTGGAAACTGCAAGAACTGACAAAGTCAGTATGCTAATAAGCAGCTGAATCTGTCCAAGACCAGCATACATTCGCCTCAACAAAATGTTCTGTAGCTCTGACCACATCCAAGAGGCAGTGGCTGCTTTATGTAGATGGAGACTACAGGTTCCTATATACATGCCTGATAAAACACAGGACTCATAGAGGCACTTTCCAACCACTTACCAAGAAAACAGTGGCACATCAGTGTGACCCTTGGCACCTGAGTAAGCTGCTGGGGTTCGCCTCTCAACTGATGCTTCAGACACATTACTATGAGTGAGTGTGTGTGTGAACTGTGTGAAGGAGGAGTTAGATGTACTGTGTTAATAGTTATTGCTATAAATAATAGCAGCTTGATAAACTCAATAACAGCTTAATTAATAAAAGATGTTTTGATAAACAGTGGTTGTGATTTGTGTCTTCACTGTGCAACCTTCAAACTTGCAAATCCTTTTGTGCCTGTCAGGGAGCAGCAACAGTGGACTGCTCCAGAAGGGATGGAAAGCCAGGAGCCAAGGGTGACAGGCATGGCAGTGCCCTCAACAACAGGGACACAGATCCACAGCACATGAACAAGAAGAGCAGAGCAGGTCTGGTGCTGGTAACCAAGGTCAGCCAACAGCTAACAATAGGTTGTCAGGCCAATCAGTACCAGGTCCAAGGTATGTGTAAGGATCACCGTAAGGATCTAAGTCAGTGAAATACAAGGCCAAGCACTGGCATGGTTGCAATATAGTTCTGGTAAGGACCAAGAGTGAGAGCCTAACCTTAAAAAAAAAACTTCCAAAAGATGGGGATGCAATGATGAGACTTCTCACAGCTCTTTCTCACACAGCTCTTTTCATGTCTGATCCAGGGCTGCACAGTTACATGATATGAGCTGGCCTTGACTAAAGGCAGCTAAGCTCCAGAAAAGGTCTGGGCATGTTCTTGGTTGTTTTCCAGAATTATATTTTATCAGAATGGTTGTGCTGATGCTGCTTAATATTACTAATAAAAAAGCACAGGGACATGAAGCCTAGGGCTGGCTTCTCTCCACTCTGTTCAAATATAGGCTTCCCTGAAGAAGATTGTCTGCGATTGTACTATGTGCCCATTGGTCCTGGGTTTTCTTCTGTGATAGGAGATACAATTGTAAGATATTTTTTTTTTTTTATTGAGGGAGTGGGCTGGATTAAGCAGGATGTGTATGTGTGAAGGTGTTGAGTACCATGGTCTTATCTGTTTAGCTTTCAAGTTAACTTCTGGATCCTGCTTTTCTGATCAAGCGTATTTCATAAATACTAGTTCAAGGCTGCTCCTTGTAGTGAACTGACTAGTTTTCTCCCACAATAAAATGTTGCCGTGCTTCTGAAAACGGTTTACTTCAAGTATACAGTATAGGCAGGGCTGTATAAGGATCGATTCCTTCCACCCTACATAGTCATCCAGTGCTTCCCTGGCTCTATCAAATACACATGCTCTAACAGCACATGCAGAAACAACAGTGATAGCCTCACATAAAATAAGGATTTCTTTTTTAGGATACCAGAGAACTGACTTTAATTTCTGTGTCATAGGGATATAGTCATTCTATAGTTCATAGGAACTATACTCTAAGCAGTGTGGAGATTTGCAACTCTGCACCTCTTGGCCTGGGGAAAAGGGATCACTCTCAGAAGCACAAATGTAGCCAGTGTTACGCAAACTTTGGATCATGCCTTTGTTTTTCCAGGGCAGAAGAGGTGATAAATGTAAGGTATCTTTCAGAAGTAGGATGGAAATTTGGTCCTACTAACCAAACAATTTTGCATCTTTAAATTAAAATTTAGAATAGCCAGACCAAGGTGAAAAATTCTGCAAATATAAATATTATTTTACTATATTTACAGAATGATGGAGATTTTTTCATCAAACCGAAACAACATGTGTTTATAAATCTCTCACCACCTCTACTTACTGCACAGCATGCAGTGTTCCAAAAGACGTTGTTTCTGTTCCCACTCAGGCTGACTATTTAGAAGAGATTTGAAACTTCAAAATCTTTTCCTTTTAAAGCACAAAAATATAACACTACAGGCAAAATTATGTTAGTGGGATTTGTTTTATCAAAAGTAGTGCTAATCACCCAGAATCCCCTAACAATCAATGAGGAGAAATAAGCACTTGAGGGACAATATAGCTGCCAAAATAGAGGTTACTAGAGTTGTTTAGAGATCCCAGCATTTCCCACCTGTCCTCAGACTTTACTTCTAAAGCACATGAGTCTCCCATATGTTCCATATGTTATTTTAATAATATGTAGCCCTATCCAGATGTCATTGATAGCATAGGATATCTCAAATGTCACTAAACACCTATGTTTGGGCAACTAGAAAAGATCAAGGTGCCTATAAATGTCTGTATTTAGAGAACAGAATCATATGATTACCCAGCCGCTGATGTCAGTTCCCACTCAGTGACATGGCCAGCCAACTGAGGGAATACTTTCAGTTCACTCACTAGCCAGGCCTTTGAAGAGGCAGACAAGGGAACCGTTACAGAAACAGTGTCCTTATTATCAACAAGTACAGGATACATCAGATCACCCCAGGTTTACTAGGAAGAAGGAAAGCTATGGCTGAGTGACATTTGACCAGATCTGTTGGTTGCTGCAGAGGAATCCCAGTACTCATCTTTGGTGAGGTCAAGCTGGAACTTTCTTTTATATTTTCTTCTCTCCTCTCCCCTAACTCATCAGTCACTCTTTATAAAAACTCCTATGTGCTATGCAGACCTGATTTCACTTTCCATTCCCCCTTGCTTCTTGTGGTCTTCAGAACTGCTTGTTTCCCTTACTACTAAACTAGGTTAACTGTCAAAATAAATCAAATAGTTGTTTAAATAGACTATATTCATTGTTTGCATTTTTGTTGTGGAGGTTGTTATAGCTGGGAGTAGGGACTGTTCAGGGATATCCAGGATAAGACTAGAAAAATTAAAGAAATCTTCTGTTTAGACATCTGTATCAGAGCCAGTCAATCGCAGAGGATCCATTTGTACTTAGTAAAGTGAAATGGACACTGCTAGAGGAGGATTAATCTTATACTAAAGTAGGCATTGAAAATAGGTCAGAAGAATCACACCCTGAAAGTGACCTTTTGGATGATAAGGGAGTGTAGGAAATCTAGCTCAGATTCATATGTCTACAGCGTAGACATATAAAGTTGCATGAAATATATCTTAATCTCTAGAGCTAGAAGTATTAATTACTACAAAGGGCAAGACTACTCAGAATCATATCCTCTGTAGTTTGAAAAGCAAAAAAAGACCTATAACTCCTTTGTCTTTTTAAATTTCCATGTGTTTTTAGAATATTAAATGTCATCTTTGCTACCAAGAAGTAACTTTGAACAGTTGTTGCCTTTCACTCCAGAAAAGCTCAACTATATGAGGGGAAATACCCAAAGCTACCTGAGAGATTTTTTTGTCCCAAGGCTGATAACACTGCAGTGAAATTTGCCATAATGAAGTTTTCTTAAGAGGACCACCAGCTGTATTAAGCAGTAACCAGCAGTTTACCAGGAGACTTTTGAGAAAAGAAGGAGTCAGCTTGAAAGGAAGTATGAAAGAAGCATGACAATTTGTGTTGTGGGGACAGCCTTTGGAGTGAGAAGAGGGTGCCTGAGCAGCAGTCAAACCTGGTTTGACACTGCCAGAAGTCACCCCGTGTCACTTCAACCCCTGCCCAGGCTGGGCACAGCAGCGTCCCTGTAAGCTGCCATGAGCAGCTGCACTCCAGCTAGTGGAGTGACACATGGGGACCCACACCTCAGGTGTATGCATGTGGCATCGTGGGTTGTTCTCCCACTGGCGAGTGCATTAGTGAGGGGTAAGGATCATCAGGGATGCACAAAAAACTATAGCACCCTATCGGTCCCGGGGCGGGGTGGGGGCGCAGGGAGTGTTGCTGTGTTATTCTGGTAGAAGGATTAGAAATTCCTGCAATGAGCTGTAGAAAGTTATTTGGATACTGGTCCTGAATATGTAGTTCATTGACCACTGGTTAATTACATGTTGTTAATAAATCAATAAACCACTTCTATCCTGATTTTTTTCAAGCCAAGTGAATTGAGCAGTTTTTTCCCTGCAACATAAGAGCTAACTTATTAATGATTATTTTAATTAATAATACAGACCTCTGATATCCACAACAAAAGCAAAATTATTTCAGCCAAAAGAAGAGTTTGACAGACAGAACATTCCTCCATTTGAAAACAGAGGCAAGGAGAAATTAAGAAATTAAATTGTATGAAATTTTATAAAAGATATATGAATCTATAAAATGGGACTGTTTTAAGTTACATGTTCTATGCAGTTAAAAACAAAGAGAAAATAAATAAAAAAGCTGTTTAATTATAAAAGCCTAACTATCCAGCTGTTTAGCTACTTGCAGGTGCTATATTTGACAACATTTTTCTCATGTCATTAACAACTTATTCACAATTATCTATTTTTATAGCAATATCTGTACCAGGGATGGGAAGAATGCTAAACAGGGAACTCGCAGGCACATTTGGGAATTAGACCATCACAAAAGTTGTCCTCAACAAGTAGTTTTCATACTGCCACCCTGTTTTGAAGACAAAAATAATTTACTGGCATAAGCACTGACAGTGTTGTGCCAACTAGCCTCACTTCCTGAGAACCTGCCCTATGGGTACTTTGTTAATATAGATCACAACCTCAGTGCAGAACACATGGGGGAGGTTTCAGGATACCATATAATTTAGAATAGAATAGAATAGAATAGAATAGAATAGAATAGAATAGAATAGAATAGAATAGAATAGAATAGAATAGAATAGAATAGAATAGAATAGTTCAGCTGGAAGAGAGCTACAATGATCACCTAGTCCAACTGCCTCGTGTTGTGGTTTAACCCCAGTCGGCAACTAAGCACCACACAGCCACTTGCTCACTCCCCCCTCAGTGGAATGGGGGAGAGAACTGCAAAGGTAAAAGTGAGAAAACTCATGGGTTGAGATAAAGACAGTTTAATAGGTAAAGCAAAAACCACGCACGCAAGCAAAGCAAAACAAGGAATTCATTCACTACTTCCCATCAACAGACCAAGGTGTTCAGCCATCTTCAGGAAAGCAGGGCTCCATCATGCATAAAGGTTACTTGGGAAGACAAACACCATCACTCTGAACGTGCCCCTCCTTCCTTCTTCTTCCCCCAGCTTCATATACTGAGCATGATGTCATATGGTATGGAATAGCCCTTTGGGTAGTCTGGGTCAGCTGTCCCAGCTGTGCTCCCTCCCAGCTTCTTGTGCACCCGGCAGAGCATGGGAAGCTGAAAAGTCCTTGACTAGTGTAAGCACTACTTAGCAAGAACCAAAACATCAGTGTGTTATCGACATTGTTCTCATCCTAAACCAAAAACACAGCACTATACCAGCTGCTACGAAGAAAATAACTCTATCCCAGCCAAAACCAGGACACCTGGCCACTTCACTTCACGGCTGACCAAAAGCTAGAGCATGTTATTAAGGGCATTGTCCAAATGTCTCTTAAACACTGACAGGTTTGGGGCATTGACCACCTCTCTAGGAAGCCTGTTCCAGTGTTTGACCACCCTCTCGGTAAAGAAATATTTCCTAATGTCAAGTCTGAACCTCCTCTGATGGAGCTTTGAGCCATTCTCACACATCCTATCACCAGGGAGAAGAGATCAGCACCTCTGTCTCCAGTTCTCCTCCTCAGGAAGCTGTAGAGAACAATGGGGTCACCCCTCAGCCTCATTTTCTCCACACTAGACAAACACAAAGTCCTTAGGACATTCCTTCCAGCCCTTTCACCAGCTTTGTTGCCCTCCTCTGGGTACATTCAAGTACCTTAACATCCTTCTTAAATTGTGGGGCGCAGAACTGCACACAGTACTTAAGCTGAGGCCACACCAACACTAAATACTGTAGGATAATCACCTCTTTTGACTGGCTGGTTATAATGTGTCTGATGCACCCCAGGATGCGGTTTGCCTTCTTGGCTGCCAGGGCACACTGCTGACTCATACTGAGCCTGCTGTCAACGAGCACCCTCAGGGCCCTTTCTACAGGGCTGCTCTCCAGCCAGTTGTCTCCCAGTTTCATAGAATCATAGAATCATAGAATCGTCAAGGTTGGAAAAGACCCTTAAGATCATCGAGTCCAACCATCAACCTATCACTGCCAAGTCCACCTATACCATGTCCTCGAGCACCACATCTATCCGTTCTTTAAATACCTCCAGGGATGGAGACTCAACCACTTCCCTGGGCAGCCTGTTCCAATGCTTGACCACCCTCTCGGTGAAGAATTTTTTCCTAATATCTAACCTAAACCTCCCCTGGCGCAGCTTGAGGCCATTTCCTCTCGTCCTATCACTTGTTACTAGGGAGAAGAGACCGACCCCCACTTTGCTACAACCTCCTTTCAGGTAGTTGTAGAGAGCAATAAGGTCTCCCCTCAGCCTCCTCTTCTCCAGGCTAAACAACCCCAGTTCCCTCAGCCACTCCTCATAAGACTTGTGCTCTAGACCCTTCACCAACTTCGTTGCCCTCCTCTGGACACGCTCCAGCAGCAACAATTTAAATTTGTGCCCAGAGTTACTCCATCCCAGGTGCAGAATCTCACATTTATTCCTGTTAAATGTCATGCCATTGATGATTGCACAATGTTCCCATCTATCCAGATCCTTCTGCAAGGCCTCTTGTCCCTTGAGAGAGTCAACAACACCTCCCAGTTTGGTATCATCAATAAACTTGCTAATGATACATTCAAGCCCTGCATCCAGATCACTGATAAAAATGTTGAACAGAATTGTCCCTAGGACTGAACCCTGGGGAACACCTCTGGTGACTGGTCTCCAGCCAGATGTAGCCCTGTCCACTACAACCCTTTCAGCCCTGCCCTTCAGTCAGTTATTCACCCAGTACATTGCATACCTGCTCATCTCACAGTTGGACACCTTATCCAGAAGGTTACCCTGAGGGACAGTATCAAAAGACTTACTAAAATCCAGAACAACTACATCCCCTGCCTTCCCATTGTCCACTAGATGGGTGACCTTATCATAGAGGCATATCAAATTAGTTTGACAGGAGTTTCCCTTTGTGAACTCATGTTGACTGTGCCTGATGATTGCATTGTCCTTGAAATGCCTTTCAAGGCCTTTCAAGCACCCTGGATGATCTTCTCCATAACTTTCACAGAAACTGAGGTTAGACTAGGAGGTCTGTCATTTCCTGGGTCTTCCCTCATGCCCTTCTGGTAAACTGGAATAATGCTGACTAGCTTTCAGTCAGCAGGGACCTCCCCAGACTCCCAAGACCTTTAGTAGATGATTGAGAGTGTTCCTGCTGTAACATCCACTAACTCCTTCATGACTCTGGGATGAATCCCATCAGGCCCCATGGACTTGTGAACATTCAACTGATACAACTGCTCCCTTTACAATTTCAGTGTCCACAAATAGAAAGGCACTGCTCCTGCAGCCATGGTCTTCTGACTCACAGGACTGGGCAGCCCAAGGTCTACAATTAATGTTAAAGACTGAGTCAAAAAAAGCATTAAATGCCTGCACATTTTCTTCATCCCCATTTTTTCAGGTGACAATCTTCATCAAATATCAGTCCAATATTTTCAATAGACATCCTCTTGTTATTAGAATATTTCAAAAAGTCTTTCTTTGTTGTCTGACACAACTCTGGCCAGTTTCAACTCTAATTGACCTTTGGCCTTTCATGTTTTCTCCCTACACATGTAAACCACTGCACTGTAATCTTCCTGCAAAGCCTAACCTTGGTTCCAGAGATCATATAATTTCTTTTTCCTCTTGAGCATCAAGACCTGCTCATCACAGCAGTATGATATTCCCAGATGATGTCTGGGAAGTTGAAATCTCCCATAAAGACAAGGACTGCCAATCCAGAGATTTCTCCTAATTGTCTATAGATTAACTCATCAGTGCTTACATCCTGGCTGGGTGATCGACAGTAGACACACACAATATCTGCTTTGTTTCCCATGGCCCTAATCCTCATCCAGAGGCTCTCAATCACATCATCACTAACTGTAAGGGCTGTACAGTCAAACCTCTACCTTACTCCTCCACCTTGCCTGCCCTGCCTATCCCCCCTGAACAGCCTGTAGCCCTCCATGCCAGGACTCCAACTGTGGGACTCATTCCACCAAGTCTCACTAATACCAATGGTATCGTAGCTCTGGGAGCTGACCAACGCTTCCATTTCATCCTGTTTTTTTCTCATACTGCGTGTGTCGGTGTACAAGCATTTCAGATATGCTCCTGAGCTCTCTGTGCTCCCTGAAGCAGCATAAATGCTCCCATTAGCATTGCCACCCTCAGGCAGTGCCATGCCAACCCTTGGTTTACCTTCAGCTCTCGTGATGGTATCCTCTTCCCCCATCAATCCTAGTTTAAAAGATTTCTCAATCAGTCCTGCCAGCTTACAAACAAGCATTTCCCCCCGTCGGGACAGGTAGATCCTGTCAGGTCCCAGCATACCTTGTGTCTTGAAGACTCTTCCATAATTATAAAACCCTAAATTCTGGTGGAGGCACCAGTCTCGGAGCCAGGTGTTGATGTCCTGGGCCTGCCTGTTTCTTCCAAAGTCTGCCCCCATTACTGCATTAATTGCAGATTACACTACCTGTGCTCTTGAATCCTTTTGCATTCTTCCCAGGGCCCTGAAATCTCTTTTGACTGACCTTGGACTTGTTGCAATATTGTTGGTACTCATGTGAAAGAGTAGAAGTGGATAATAATCCGAAGGCCGTACTGAGCTGTTCAGTTTTCTGGTGACATCCCTGATCCAGATAAAGTGCTCTGGTTCCTTGTTAGTTAACTTACAATGTGGGTGAAGTAACAGCAGTACTTTATTCACTATGTTTTAAGTATGCTAACATGACACAGTATTTTATATACATAATCACGCTATTAATATTTCTTAGTAATATTTCTTTGCTTGGGGCTATGACACTTCATACTCTATGAAGTTCCAAGATGAAATCCTATTGTCTTTCAACTCAGCTGAAAAATTATTGATTTTGCAAGGTTTAGGATGACACATGAACTCAGTTGAAGTAATGTCCTGCACAAATCCAAATTACCATGATTTCAAACATTTTAGCACTCAGTTTTAAAATTTGTGTATCTGACCCAGTGTCCCAAAATGCTACCTTCTGTTGCAACACTGGTCTTGTCCCTGCATGTTTAATATAAGAATAGAGAACTTTATAGTAACATTTATGTTACTTAAGGCTGCAGCTGGGGGGAGGGGGGGCAGAATACGTTAATAATATAACATTTAAAATGAATTAAAATACCTAACTGCAAAAATTAGGGGTTTTGTTTGTTTATTTTCTGCCAAAATTAAAATGAACAAGAAGTCATAGAAGTCTGAAATTCTTTTCTGTAAATTGATGGCTAGTAAGATAGAAAATCATCTCTTTCTCAGTTTTATTCAGTCTCCACTCTTTGATCGTCTGTACTGCAGTTGGGCAGAATATGCTACTTCAGCTTCTTCCTCCTCTCCTCCCTGGAGTCTGGAGGTTAGAGTGCTTTCTTGTGAACTAGAAGAAATGAGTCTGAAATGATCTTTTTGAATAGACCATGGACGAGCTGTCTAAGCTAAATGGTAGAGCACAAATTCCTTTTTTTTTTTTTACATACTTTAATACAAACAAAAATCTGTTAATTCTTTTGCTTGATTAGTCATAGTGAAGTATTTCAGATGCTGGATTATACAAGTAAAATCTAAATTATATAAAGCAGTTTGTGGACAGGTCACGGTATACCTCTATATAAATTCTACTGTTGGCTTATTGATATACATCTATATCCAGAAGAACCAAGTAGGATCTGAAATCTGACAAACTTAATGCTATCTTTCATATGTATTTAGGTTCAAAATTATTAACTGGTGGGAAGATTCCTACAACGTTTTCCTTATTTTATCTATTTCCTGACAGTTTCTCTTCTGGTATTTATTTCAGTAACATTATTGACTTTGTATCACAGCTGACAAGTACATTCTTCCACCTTTTTTAACAAACAAAAATAACAGAACAAACATGTCAGGAGTTCCTGAAGCAAGTAACTAAACTTTATCTATGATGAATGAGTGTATTCTGTTCTGTTTTCAAAATAAAAACTTGGCTTCTGTTTGTGTGGAATTTATGATAATTTTATGACATATAATGGCTCTAAAAGTAGTACATGTGCACCACTTGAAATATTAACAGAATGTAGTTGATCAGGAACACTAAGCAATTTCTTTGTCATAACAGTAATAGTTTTTGAATGAAGCTATTATAATTAAACACTATTATAGCTACACTAGACTTTATGTACCGATGATTTTATTTCTGTAATACTGTGATAAGATACTGCCTTTCATTTGAAATAACTCTTGAGATGCTTACATTTTAATGCATAATGAATATAAGTGATGATCCATGATTCCCTGCCATAAGAAATAACATTTATTTAAAAATAATCTGCCTTTAAATGGAAAAAAAATTAAAATAATACACTGATAAATTTATTTAGAATTATTAATTTGTAAATAGCATATACTCTCCAGCCTGACTAGATGGTCTTATTATTTCTGAGAGCACAAAACTCAAATAAATGAAAAGGAAACACTAGAATAAATGCCTTCAAAGAATTAAGTCAACAGCAGCAAAGCCATCAGCTAAGAAGAATATTTCTACCTGGCTGTAATAGTTTACTCTTCCCAAGTTCATATTTAACACCGAAGGAGGATACTAACTCACTGTGATATCTCAGGCCTACAAGAGAGTTGCCGTAATTTCTGCTGTTTCACAGGAAAGCTTCTTCACACTTCAGAAAATAACAGACAACTTGAAAAATCACAGTGTTTAACCATGTCATATCTATTTATCCTAACATTATATTAGTGGGAAGCATGAAATAATTTATACAGTTTAAATGTAATGAAAGTTCAAAAATCAGGCATTTCCTTTGGTTTAGCTAGATGTTAATAATCCAAAGAATGAAAGGGGGCAAAGCATTTTCCATTGAGTTTAAGAGTTTTTCTATACATGTGCACAAAATGTAATTAGGTGGGTACAAAACTAATTCATTTAATCTGATCAAATGTCAGCAAAACCAGGACATTTATTTTCATTTTCTTTGACACAATTACTAGAGGATATTGCTTGCTGGTATATACACAAGTTGCTTGCAAAGGCATAAATATTTGCAGTTCAGTTGAATAGTGAATTTTTTTTCCTCCTTCGCTGTGTCATATACATATTTATGTTACCTTCATTGGCTTTCTAAATCATAGGGAGGACAGTTTTGTCTGTCCGAGATATAATTTACTCATGTCCTAGGAAAAAAAGAAATAAAAATCTGTGCTGAACTTAGCTAAAGTTTGTTTTTAATTTATTTTCTTTTTTATTTTTAAATCTTGTATTTAAATCTTGTATTTATTTACAAGATTTTTTAAATCTTGTATCAGTTTTCCTCTTGGGTATTTGAAGTGGTGTATACCGTCCAAAATGGAAGGTAATGAGTGTTAGTGGCTAAATTCTGAATTCAAGAGAGACTGTGTGCAGTAATAACCACTTGCCTCCAAGCATTGCTGTCTGGTACAGCTTTGTGGACTGATTCCTCAAGTGATTCAATGATTTTATTGCTGTGCTACAATGCTATGTTATTTGCAATAATGATATATTAACATGTACGTATTTTTTATTATATAAATTTTATACCCCTCAACTCTGGAATTTCACTACTGACCTGTATTTTGAAGAAGCAGAATCCTTTCTACTGTTCATATTGAACCTCTTTAGCTGAGCTATGAATTCAATATCTGACATTTTGAAAAACATATCACTATCAAATGCTGTCTGGCTACACATGAAAATTTGTTTGTGTTGTTCCAGCAGCCCTAACCATTAGCTAGACTCTACTTTTAGCTTTGCAGCCGTGTTGCTGTATACCCATGAGTGGATGATATATATAATAATATTTGACTTAAGGCTGTAAGGTATTGAAGCTCATACTCATGATATTCCATTAGAAATGAAAAAAATAAATAATAAAAATTTATGATCACCTTCAAAAATAAATGAAAAATAAATGAAGAAAAACAAAGGCTGTCCATATGCCTGAAAGCTGAAGGGAGTTTTGAGAAAAGATATGTCTGTAATGTTTGTCAAAACTTTGCTTAGCTTGTTTGAGAGTTTATGCCCATGCTGATACACACCAGCCCATAATCAAACTTCTGTTTAGGTAACCCTTGTGAATTTGGAAAAGAAAGAATGGGCCTGTATTTGTTTAGGATAGATCTAATGCACAGCACTGTGCTGTCTGCCAGCTTCCATTGTCTCTCTTACCTTTTCTTAGGGCCACATATGACAAAAAGAAGACATGTAGGAAATTTTTGACAGTATAACCGGATTTTGATAGTGGATGTCTGAGATTTGAGAGTGCTGACATTCAGGATGCCCTGTGGACACGCATAGCAAAACTTCCAAGTGATAAAAAAGGCAATGTGGATGCATGAAAACAGGAGAAAGAGAATGCATTAAGTGCTCTTTTACTGGCCTGGTAGAATAGAGCTATAAAGATCTCTGTTGTGGTAAGTTCTTGTTAGATTTTTGAATACTTGAATTTTCAAATGAATGAGGAAAGACTGATTACCTTGCTGTAACTTTACTAAACGTACATAGGGTTTCCACAATCTCGCAACATGCAAATACACATAACAATTAGGCTATTGCCTAAATGTAGTAAGAAACATGAAAAATGTTTAATTATTTGTATCTGAGCTGAATGGCTTTGTTAGTCAGCCTGATAGCCTTATCACAGTGAAATGTAGTGATTAATGCATTGTTCTATCAGAGAGGAAAAATAGGTTGAAAACCATTCAGGGAGAGAAAAGATTTCTCCCTAAATCTGTTAAGTAAGCTATAAGATATTTTGTGAAAATTGAGTTTTTTTTTTTCCCCAGCAGCATTTTGTTTTCAGTATATCCTTGATATACTTCAGCGTTATATATGCGCACATGTACATGAGTGTGTGTGTGCACGCATATATATCAGGGTATATTTTGGTAACTGTTACATGGATCTGAGCAACAGAAGTGGGATTTATCCTACTTTCAACCAGTTACCTAAGTTATCTTCATTTCCAGCGTAAAAAAAAGAGATTATGTGTCTCTAAATTAATATAAATGCCACCCTAAAATAGATGTCAATATTGGTTACTGAGATTTTACATTTTGGTCCTAGTTGTCTAAAGTTGTAGCTAAGCTTTGAAGTTGTTCTGTGTCTCTCTCTCTAAAATAAATTCCCAGGGTCATGGAAAAAGTTTGAATGGAAAAGAATCTGAATCCTAAACTCCCGAAACCCACACTGTCTGATTAACTACTGCCCTTCAAATGTGCATAACAAAAATAATAAGAATGATGCTAAGAACAGGGTGACAGTACTTTCTAGCATGATGTTTGGCACAAAAATGACTACTGTTTTCTCTTGAAGCAATACATGATAAACTAGATAATTCTGACTGCACACTTTACATCAGGATTTGTATTAGATCTTCTGTTCAGAAATGTGGGACTTTTGAAGTCTTCCTTTTCCTTTCTTTTGCCTTCCCTTGCCTTTCCTTGCTTTCCCTTGCCTTCCCGTCCTTTTCGATTTTTCTCTCTTCTTTCCTTCTCTCGTCTCTTGGGTCAGATGAAGTATAGATCCAGGTACTACTTTCATACCTGTGAAAATTGCTGGTAAGATTTGATGCTGCTTCTCTTGTTGGAAAAGTATGCTATCTTTATCATTACATATCTTATTTGTATTTTAATGATGCAAAAATAATATTATTATTTTGTAAGTAATTGAAAAAACGCAACTACAATTTTTTTGTAAACGAAATGTTTTCTGGAAAATTCTGTATATAGTCACGGGGTTTTGCAGAAACCTTTAATATTCACTAACTGACAGCTATGTGGATAAGAATGATTAGCATGGATTTGAACTCTTATTTCTGTCATTTTTTAAAGTGAAATTAGTGTGATATGTTTTGTAATCAATTTGAAATAATCACACGTCATTTCTCACCAATCTGCATGCCAATACTTTGACAGAAAAACAAACTATATCCAATGTAAACAGAGTTCTAGGCAGTGATGTATCCATACTGCTATGGCATATAAAATAAAAGAGAATAAGCAACTTCTACTGTGAAGGCAGAAGCCACAAACAGTTATGGAGCCACAAATAAAATGACAGGCTGTGACATGGTAATTGCTAAATATCTCTTTCTAGTTAAACACAAGCAATGCTAAGAGATGGTTGGTAGTTTCTAGCTGACATTTCCATTTCATGCTTCATATTTTGCTTTCTGCTCCATCCATATGTCATTTCTAACCAAGCTATAATTTTTCAGTTGTAAGTCTTGTAAGAGAAAGAGAAGTCTGAGAAGCAAAATAGCATATTCCATGAATTACCAATAAATGAAGAATTTTATAGAACTCAAGTTTAGACTATTGTCAGAAGGAGTGCCTTCAGGAGAAAAATGATGTGTTTCATTTTGTACTAATAAACAACGTGAAGTAGCTCAAGAATTTATTTGGTCCTGCACCGGTAGTGGAAGACTGACAAATCCTTTCCACTTGATTTGAATTGTGATCTTGTAAGTCTTGAAGGTAAGGCAATCATAACCGGCACTCGACAGATCTGGTTTCCACTTACATGTTTGGAAAATGTATGTTTTACATGTGGTGGTCAGAAAGTCAGCTATAATTCAACAATGACAATCAAAAAAAGAACAAAGATAGTAGAAGGAATAAGATGAATATACAAATGCATATATAAAGCTGCATCATGAATATACAGTGTGTTTGGCAGTTGGTTTTGGTGCTGAGAGTCCTCATTCATGGGGGATAACTAAAGCTGATTTACAAGTATTTTAATTCTTTCTTTTTTGAAAGATTTCTAATAGCTTTTCAAGATAATAGAGTCCTTCACTTTGTAGTTGATTTGAGATTGATGTTTACAGTTAACAATGAGGTTTTTACCTAATTTATGCATTTTTTTGTTTCATGAAACTGAATTTATGACACACTTTTTGATGTGCTCTTTAGATTAAAAAAAAAAAATCATTAAAAAAAAGAATCAATACTATACTACCGATGCCTGAGAAGTAAAACAAATCAAATTAAATTAGTTGATTGCTTTCTACACACAATTCTACTTAGTTTCTGCCTTCACGCTAGACATTTTATTTTATGAACCAAAACATTCATAAGTTTAACAAATAAATCTAGAGTTCAAAATTCTATTTTGTTAAAGTGAATTTTCCAAGGAAAAAACCACACGATTGTACTTGTATTCTTTTTATAAATATCTGCATTAATGAAACAGGTACTAACAATCCCAGAAAACCAACACAACAGACTTGCAAATATGATAAAAGAGAGGTTATTTTTCACATATAAAGGAATGGTTGTCTCCTCTTTCTTGTAAATCCATATAAGCTGTGTTTTCAACTCTAATTTAGTATCTTGTTTATGTATCTATATACGTATACTAAGATAAGTTAAAATTCATGAGAGCTTGATTATTTTTCCTGCTTTGCTTCATGCGCATCAAAAAATATATGCATGCATAGGTAATCTAAAATTGTTTTCACCATTTAGAATAAATATATACTTGTTTTCACACCATACCATTCATATATCTTAAAACCTGTATATTCCTAACATCCCTTGGCCCTGTAACAAGGTATCTTTCACCTCTAACATGAAGATAATACCAATGCCAAATACAACTACTGTAAATGAACAATATGTTAACTTTTGCTATGTAATTGTATTATTTTTTCCCTTGCCTTGCCTTGCCTTGCCTTCCATTCCCTTCCTTCTCTTCCTTTCCCTTCCCTTCCCTAAAACCCAGCCAAGCTACAGATGATGGTTTCTCCCGTGGGTTTCTCTTCAGCATCTCTGAGTGTGTGCCAATGTTTCAAACACTGGGAGTGCTCATTAGCAACACTACTGCTTACTGGGATAGGAAACAGGGAATGACCAGAAAAGTTTACTTTGAGCTGCACATCTCATTAAGTAATTTATATTGTTTCGCAAAAACTGCAGGGTAATAAGGAGGCAGTAAAGGTGCCAAAGAATGACTGAGAGGTAATAAGCATATGTACCAATATGAGGATTTATTTCAAATAAAGTTGCCCATGAAAGGGATACTGAAATCTACAAACTATGGCGCAGCAGTTTCATAAGATTAATTTCTTTTTTTTTTTTTTTTCATCCAAACCTCACTGTGGTGTATGTGATATAGCTGTGGTATTAATATGACATTAATCCCTAATTTGAAATGGAAACATTGAGAAAATCAACCTTGAGGCAATGAAAAGGAAGGAAATATTTTTTCTATAGAAAATTATATAAAGATATTTTACCCAACCAATGATTATGAGAGCAAAGGTTAAAAAGCCATCCTTAAATGACAAGTGAATAGTTATGATTATGTAATTGTTTCAAATGTCTACAGGAAATTCTCTTTCATGTGATGTATTTGCATTACAGAGATAAACTGGAAGCATTGTTAAAGAAAATTAAGGACACTTCGACACTTTGACACTTTGAAGTCTGGAGTATCGCTACAATGGTTCGCAAGATTATACTCTGTAAAAGTATGGTAATTATGTAAATAAAATTTACCTATGATGAATTAAAATTATACACCTAAGAAAACATAATTCTAGAAGTGTAAGCTATAAAGGATAACTAAGTAAAAGAAACAAAATAAAGTGTCCATGATCTGTACAGTGGAAGTTTTATTGATGTAAAAGTTGTTCAGCACTTTAAGTCAGTGAGAAGCTTAAAAATATAACTATTTTAATTTCTTAAATACTCTGCTGAGAAAAATTTCAGAATGACAGTCTATGTCATCAGTTGTGATCATTCATCTGTTTTCATCTCATCAGTGATAAAACCTAGTGCTCTGAAGGAAATGAACACTTCACAAATGTGCAGCTGTCCAGCTCTGCAATATTAATCCCCTAGGTCTCAAAATCTCTGATCTAAAAATAAATGTTTACACTCTAAATTTCTCAGCATTTTTGAGGGGGTGGAGTTGTTTTCCTTTCATTTTCATTGATGAGACAGTACTTACTATGTTTAGTATGTCTACTTTGACCTTGCAGACCCAGAGACAGTTTTATGATTAATGTTTATGAACAACTGCAGTAGTTAATCAGTTCGTAATTTAACTGTTTGATATAAACAAACCAGTCTCTTTCCTGTATCCTTTATGTTCTGGGTAAAGGTTTTCATCAGTAGTCTGTCAGACCTTTGGACTTCAGGATTGTGAGGGAGAAATATCTCTTGACAGGAGCCTGCTTCTCCTCAGTGAAAGTTGTTCTTTTTAGGCTGTTTGCTATTCCAAGGAGATTTCGGCTGTCTTTTGTAGGGGAAAAAACAAAAAAATAAATAAATAAATAAAAACCAAACAAAAAACCCCAAACAAACAAAAAACCCCAAAGAAAACCAACCGTAAGCCCCCAACCAAAAACCTCCTTGTTTATCCAGATGCCTAATATGAACTATTTTTCCTCTAATCTCAAAAAAATTTTATGGACAGACAGGAAACATAGAATCATAGAAGCGTCAAGGTTGGAAAAGACCCTTAAGATTACCAAGTCCAACCGTCAACCTATCACTGCCAAGTCCACCTATACCATGTCCTCGAGCACCACATCTATCCGTTTTTTAAATACTTCCAGGGATGGAGACTCAACCACTTCCCTGGGCAGCCTGTTCCAATGCGTGACCACCCTCTCGGTGAAGAATTTTTTCCTAATATCTAACCTAAACCTCCCCTGGCGCAGCTTGAGGCCATTTCCTCTCGTCCTATCACTTGTTACTAGGGAGAAGAGACCGACCCCCACTTCGCTACAACTTCCTTTCAGGTAGTTGTAGAGAGCAAGAAGGTCTCCCCTCAGCCTCCTCTTCTCCAGGCTAAACAACCCCAGTTCCCTCAGCCACTCCTCATAAGACTTGTGCTCTAGACCCTTCACCAACTTCGTTGCCCTCCTCTGGACACGTTCCAGCACCTCCATGTCCTTCTGGTAGTGAGGGGCCCAAAACTGAACACAGTATTCGAGGTGCGGCCTCACCAGTGCCAAACACAGGGGCACTATCACCTCCCTGGTCCTGCTGGCCACACTATTCTTGATACAGGCCAGGATGCCATTGGCCCTGTTGGTCACCTGGGCACACTGCTGGCTCATGCTCAGGCGGCTGTCAACCAACACCCCCAGGTCCTTTTCCACCAGGCAGCTCTCCAGCCACTCCTCCCCCAGCCTGTAGCGTTGCATGGGGTTGTTGGGACCCAAGTGCAGGACCCGGCACTTAGCCTTGCTGAACCTCATACCATTGGCCTTGGCCCATCGGTCCAGCCTGTCCAGGTCCCTCTGCAGGGCCTTCCTACCCTCCAGCAGATCGACACTTCCACCCAACTTGGTGTCATCTGCAAACTTACCGAGGGTGCACTCAATCCCCTCATCCAGATCATTGATAAAGATGTTGAACAGGACTGACCCCAATACTGAGCCCTGGGGAACACCACTCATGACCGGCCACCAACTGGATTTGACTCCATTAACCACCACTCTCTGGGCTTGGCCATCCAGCCAGTTTTTAACCCAGCGCAGCGTGCACTTATCCAAGCCGTGAGCAGCCAGCTTCTCCAGGAGAATGCTGTGGGAAACAGTGTCAAAGGCCTTACTAAAGTCCAGGTAGACAACATCCACAGCCTTCCCCTCATCCACTAAGCGGGTGACCTTGTCATAGAAGGAGATCAGGTTAGTGAAACAGGATCTTCCTTTCATAAACCCATGCTGGCTGGGCCTGATCCCTCAGTTGTCCTGCACTTGCTTCGTAATGGCACTCAAGATGATCGGTTTTACCTAATAATATAACATTTACTTGCACATTTTCATGAAACTATCTAGGCAAAGGATACATGCTGTACATTTGAGTATAATATAATACTTTTCCCAAGACTCAAGAAATTAAGTTTGGGATAGTGTCATAATCCTTCATAATTTTTAATGTTAGGATTTTTCTTTTTGTCTTTAGAATTCTTTTACCATTATGTACATTTTGTCTTTCTACTTTCAAGGCCTCTTATTTAAACAGAAGAATTTTTTGTATCATAATCAACATTTATACTTTTTTTTCTCCTTATTTGTATATCTTTTTTGCTACTTAGGCTTACTAAACAGAGATCTCTGTCTTTGCTCATTTCAACCTGTATTTTATTATTATGTTCTACCAGACGTCTTTTCACTGGTGTGTGTGGGTATGTCTAGCTCAGAACTGTTATATTTGTAATATTTATATAAATGCATATATGTATATATTCCTGAGTAGTAAATTGCTTATTGTATTCTAGGCAAAAAGCAAATTAAATTTAGTAGACAGCTTTACTTCCAAAGTATAATTTTATTTCTATAAATAAATTTCATCACCCATGCACAGATCCATCAATAAAAAGTCTAAAATTATTTAAAGTAATTAAAATTATTTAAAGTAATTATTTCAATGTGTCCTGGTTTCAGCTGGGATACAGTCAATTTTCTTCTTAGTAGCTGGTATAGTGCTGTGTTTTTGGTTTAGGATGAGAACAATGTCGATAACACACTGATGTTTTGGTTCTTGCTAAGTGGTGCTAAGTAGTGCTAAGTAGTGCTAAGTTGTTGCTAAGTTGTTTCTAAGTAGTGCTTACACTAGTCAAGGATTTTTCATCTTCCCATGCTCTGCTAGGTGCACAAGAAGCTGGGAGGGAGCACAGCCAGGACAGCTGACCCAGACTTGCCAAAGGGCTACTCCATACCATACGATGTCATGCTCAGTATATAAAGCTGGGGGAAGAAGAAGGATGGGGGGGATGTTTGGCAATCGCGTTTGTCTTCCCAAGTAACCGTTGTGCATGATGGAGCCCTGCTTTCCTGGAGATAGCTGAACACCTGCCTGCCGATAGTAATTGAATTCCTTGGTTTGCTTTGTTTGCATGTGCAGCTTTTGTTTTACCTGTTAAACTGTTCTATTTTATTTTACTTCAATTGTTAAACTGTTCTTATCTCAACCCACGAGTTTTCTCCCTTTTACCCTTTCGATTCTCTCCCCCATCCCACCACGGGGGAAGTGAGCGAGTGGCTGCCTGGTGGTGCTTAGTTGCTAGCTGGGGTTAAACCATGACACAATGTTAATTGTTATTAGCTCTTATTATTTTATTTAGTTTATCAATGATCAATTAATATATGTTTAAATTCATGCCTTTCTGTTCTTTACTTGAAAAAAATCACATGATGACTTATCCATGTACACAAAATAAGAGAATCATCAACAGGTTTTGGGCAGGTAGATAAGTTTGTTTACACAGAAGTAAATAATTTATCAAGAAAGAGTTAATAAAAGCTATGAAGGTAGATGGAAAAATAACTTATTTGGAAGCATATTCAATGTCCATTGCCTGTGAATGTGGTAAAAAAAATAATAAAAATAAACCAGATACTTCTTCTTGTACAATGTTTTCAGTACACATTAACATGTTTCCTTGTAAATTAAATCTTGCACTGTGGAAAATAAGACTGCAGAAAATATTTGGCTCATTCAACAGGCCTAGTAATTCTTTATGTGCATTTAATAAAATAGGAATAAAACCGAGTTTGAACCTGAGCCTGTGCATACTGCACAAGTCCCTCACCAGCACCACAGAAAAAACATACTAGCAGTGGAATTGATTATCTGATTGTAATACAAAAATTGGCAAATACCACATACAAAAGTAACCAACGCAATGCTACAATAAAAGTGCATCCTTATAGAGAGTGTACATTTCTTGTACAAGTGTATATGTTTATTATTTTATTTTCTCTAAAGTCCATAAATTGTCATCAAGTACTCTAAGCCCATGTAAACATGAAGAAAGAACAGGAAAGAGTAACTTAGGCTGAATGGTCTAGATGTAGCTAAAAAAACCAGGGATAATAATTACTAGATATTCACGATATCTCTTAAAATTGCACAAAGTTTCTTTTCAGAACAAGTGTTTTTGTATATCCCATAAAATCAGCCAGAAGGAGGTCATGAGATGAGGGTTATATATGTTTTGGTGGGATAGGTACCTGAGTACATGTAGGTCAGTCAAAGAATTATCTGGAGTGGTGCCTGCTCTAAGGATTGTGTCCCAAATATTCATCCTGCTTTGCATACAGATTATAGGTTCCACATTATAGTAGAAACTGAGAAAAAGTCTAGCCTGAGGACTAGAACTGCTACTAGCTGTTAGGATAGTCTAACTTTCTTTTACTAATGAAATTCTGAGTCACTTAGTAAAAAACTGAAAGTCTGCCTTTTTCCTAGAGCTCTTCAGAAGCCAGATGACATGCATACATACATTCTGAGGCTATAAAAGAAACTGAGAGATCAACCTGATGAGATGATAAGAAAAGGATCTGTCTGCATGTAATTAAAGTATAGAAATGTATATGTTGCATTGAAAATGCACTGTTATAAATGCAGCAGCAGCAAAGTCAGAGAATATGAATAAAGAACACCAGTGAGTTTGCTGTTTTGGCATTTTTTTCCCTTCTTTCTTTGTTGAAAAAGTTTTAAAACTTTTAAACCATGTATTGTCTGTGAGTCTGATGACTATATATAAGTATATAGAAGAGTTTGTTCAGAAATAAATTGTGTGATGACCCCTGCAGCTCACGGATAGCTCTTAATAACACCTCCGTACTGGATTTTCCATGTGTTTGCTTTGCAGTTTAACCTCATTTAGATAGCAAGTTTCCTGAAAAGTCACAAAATGCAGAAGTCCAGTCAGTGCATAAATATGATGAGATGTAAAATATCACAGAGCAAGGGAGAAGACACATTTATATAGACGAGTGTAGGCAAACAACATTTCCTTTGCTTGTCATATGAACGCGCTGTACACATGCCAGTGCCAGTCCAGAAACTTCACAGGACTATTGTCACAGCGTTTTGTCTCAGCTAATAAACCCCTCCTCTCAGAAGGCACAGTGATGTGCTAATGCTGCCACGTGGCTCCTGGGTTATGGCCAGCATATGCCCTGCCAGATTGGATTGTGGGCAGAGCAAGCTCATGTCATACGGCACCTGCCCATGCAGACACAGTGCCTGCCTTCTCAATATTCTTGTCTGTTCCATTCTCACTGTGTCTGTGGTGTGAGAAGCTGCCACTGAAGACTTCAGAAAAATTGCACTGAAGGTTGTGGAAACAGAAAATGGAATTTGATATGTTAAAAATTTCATTTACTCTTTAATTTTGAAATACTTTTTAAAATGTTCAAGCAAATTATCCAAGCTACTTCAAACTTAAAAATTAGCATCAGACAATTTCCACACACTGGCAAAATATCTCAATAGATAGAAATTGCAATAGTTGAGAATATCTCCAAATACGTTTCTTTCTCTGAATATTTGTACCACATTAATTAAAATTTTTTCTTCCTACCATCTATGTTTTGTTTGTTTGCTTGCTTGCTTGCAGTTTTTAGCATGTACTTTTTCACTTCTGCATGGTTAAGGTTAAGGCATTTACATAATTTCTATACTTATGTCAGCAAGTATGTCAGTAGAATAAAAAGGTTCATTAAACACTTCCAAATCTTTGTACTATGATTGAAGTCTGAGAAAGTTTTTATCCTAGGTATTTTTTGAGGATAAAATTCTTTGAAAACATTTTCAGGGACCTACAGAATTAGACAATAAACAAAAAAAAAACAAATGCTTTGATGTATAAAATAATGTTTTGTACTTTTTTCCTTTTTCTATATTTTTTCCCTTTTCTATATTTTTTCCCAGATCCATTAGTTTCCAAGGAAACTACACTAGCTGCTGCATATCTTTTAGTTAAATGTAATATGGCTTGCTTAAAAATTAAAAAAGGTACAGTTAGAATTTTGAATTACAAATTTTTCTTATTGCTTTTATAACAAAATATTTCATAGATTCACAGAAACTTAGAAATCACAGAATGTTTTTATAAATCACTTTACCACCTGAGGGTCTTTTGCTGTAATATTTTGTAAAAAGTATACTTATGCTGCGGTGTCTTTTTTACCAGTTATAATCATAAAGAAGAAGAAACTTGGAAAGTGGGGCCAAAAAAAAAAAAAAGAAAAAAAAAAGGAGGACTTGAAAGTTTGTCAAAATAACAGTTTGTACTACTTATTGACAGACCCCTAAAACCTAAAACTGGTTGAGAGGGATTTAATTTGATTGACAGACTCATCTCACACTGGATGGAATTCTTTATAATAAATCCAAATTCTTTTTGATGGGTTTATATACACCTGCCAAAAATCTTATCTAATACTAAACTCCCAAACAGTTTAGAAAAAAGTTCCAGCCATTGTAAGTTTTAAAAAGTGAGATAGATATACATGGAGCACCTAAATGGAGGTAGGAGCAGATGAATAAGAATCAAATGCATACTCCATATTGCTTGGAAAAGCTTGCACTTTTCTGTCTGCTTGGGAACAAAGATCACATCTTTTTGAACCATTCTCTATGCAACATATTTTTCTGTTAGATAAAATTCTACCTACATCAGAGATGAGGATGTCATTTTATCATCTTTGGGGCTGTCATCAAGATTTTCCCTTGTCAAAAGTAGTTGAAGAATAATTACCTACATTAAAGTTTTTAATGGAACAACTAAACTTGTCATGGAGATTTTAAGTTCTCATCATGTTTGTCTTTTGAAAGAAAGAGTATAAGTGTTTCTCTTGAACAATGTATCCCTGACTGTGAATCCTGAGTATTCATGTGTATCATTCTCTAATGATACACGTTCCTGTTATGAAGAAGACCCTTAAACTTCAGATATTTCAATCTTCTTGTCAGTATTTCCTGTTGTCAAAGCCATTTGATCCTTTCAGGCATGTTTAATCTCTTTATTGGTTAAACGTCATGTTTGTAAAGTAAACATTCCTAACATGAAAAAGAGGAAGCAGAAAGAGAGACAAAGGTATGTCAGCAGAAATGTGTTTGAAAGTCAGATGTTATAGCATGCAGTACAGCAAATCCTAAGTTTTTTGTAAGTTTGGACCAATTTTTTTAGTAAATTGTGGCAGGCACAAGGCTGGTGAAGGGCTTTGTGAGTGTATTTGGTTAGAGAAAGAAGTGTCATTGATATGAAGAAAACTATATGAATTTATAATTTCATTTCGTAACATGAAAGTTCATTGGGATTACAGTATCAGTGCTGGAGGACAAAAAGGAAAGTTCATGAATTTTAGATAGTCGATAGTCACGGAATTAAAAAAAAAAACAAAACCAAAACCAGTCCACGTATTAAGTCACAGGTGATTTATGGCTTTGACAATTTTTTTGTCAACCTTAGTAAATTGAATTTTTCCTTCAGTCAAGAAACAGTGCCTACTGCAACCTGTGAGATGTTGGAACCTGATGATATAATGCCATAATCAATGTAACTGAACAAAAATGAAGTGCAGAACAATTGATATGAGTCAACAGAAACATATATCTATTCTTTATATAGCAGCTGATCAATTATACTGGGTCAGAATCTGGTCTAAAGCACAATAGATTTGTTTGAAATACATTATTCATTTTAAATTGCTTCAAATGATTTTAAGTGGCTTGATTTTTTTGGGATCTTTTTTAACTTTACTCCAGGTTTGCAGGCATTTAATTGTGGTTAGTGAAAATTCAAATACTTAGAATCATAGAATCATAGAATCATAGAATCATAGAATGTCCTGGCTTGGAAGGGATCCACAAGTATCATCAAGTCCAACTCCTGTCCCTGCATAGGACAACCCCAAAATTCACACCATATGTCTGAGGGCGTTCTCCAAATGCTTCTTGAATGTTGTCAGGCTTGACACTGTGACTACCTCCTGGGGAAGCTTGTTCCAATGCTCCACCACCCTCTGGGTGAAGAACCTTTTCCTATTATCCAGCCTAAACCTCCCCTGGCATATCTTCCTGCCGTTCCCTCGGGTTCGATCATTGGCCGTCAGGGAGAAGAGATCAGCACCTTCCCCTCCTCTTCCCCTTGTGAGGAAGCTGTAGACTGCAATGAGGTCTCCCCTCAGTCTCCTCTTCTCCAGGCTGAACAGACCAAGTGACTTCAGCCGCTCCTCGTACGGCTTCCCCTCTAAACCCTTCACCGTCTTCATGGCTCTCCTCTGGACACTCTCTAGTAACTTTGTATCCTTTTTGTACTGTGGTGCCCAAAACTGCACACAGTACTCAAGATGAGGCCGCACCAGTGCAGGGTAGAGCGGGACGATGAGGCCGCACCAGTGCAGGGTAGAGCGGGACAATCACCTCCCTCGACTGGCTAGCAATGCAGTGCTTGATGCACCCCAGGACACGGTTGGCCCTCGGCTGCCAGGGCACACTGTTGGCTCATGTTCAACTTGCCATCGACCAGAACCCCCAGATGCCTCTCCGCGGGGCTGCTCTCCAGCCTCTCGTTCCCTGTCTGTATGTACATCCAGGGAGGGGAAAGTGCTGCTTAACAAACTTAATTTTCTTCTATGACAAGGTTACCCACATAGCTGACCAAGGGAAGCCAGTCGATGCAATCTTTTTGGACTTCAGTAAAGCTTTCGATATACTCTCTCACACAGTATCCTCCCGGACAAAATGTCCAGCATACAGCTGGATAAACACATAATGCAACGGGTGGGCAATTGGCTGATGGGTCGAGCTCAAAGGACTATAGTAAATGGGGTTACATCAGGCTGGCAACCAGTCACTACCGAGTTCTGCAAGGATCCATCTTAGGGCCAGTGCTCTTTAGTATCTTCATAAATGCAGATGCAGAACTTGAAAGACTGCTATCTAAGTTTGCACTTGAATGGATTTGTTTAGCTAGGTCTAAATAAGAAACAGTAGCAGTCTGATCCATAACCCAATGAAATTTATGCTAAGACTCTCTCTTTTGTTTTAGGATGATCTTGCTCAAAGCCTAATTCATTTGAATATTTTACCTATCTTCCTATAATTGTTTGGGTTAGCAAGATTTTCATAGAATCATAGAATCATAGAATTGTTAAGGTTGGAAAAGACCCATAAGATCATCGAGTCCAACCGTTGTTGTTTTCCCAGGTGTCATACTGTATTAGATTTCTACTTAAAGTCATCAGTTTCTATCAGCCTTATTATCAAACTTTTTATTTTACTCTCCCCCAAGGATCTAGTCTGCTAAATTTAAGCATCTAGCTTAGATGTTACATTAAAGCAAAGAGATTTGTTTTTTTTTTCTTTTTTTTCTTTTCTTTCCTTTTTTTTTTTTTTTTTCTGGAGGCATTCAAAGGCACCTTCTCTCTGCTGTCTGGTGAATTAGCTTTATGAAGACTAAGTCTCTAAAATCTAAGACTAAGACTGTCTCTAAAATCCTAACATTAGACAGAAATTAGATGCTTTTATTAAGTGTTCTGGGTCTCTCATAAACTGCAATTGCTTACTTGCTTGTGAAAACAGAGAAAGCAAATCAAATTTTACATTGGTAAAATCTACATTTCATCTCTGTGAATGGAAGTCATATGAAAATAGAGATAATAGCACAAATTATAATAATAGGTAAACTACTAAAAAGTACTGTAAATGTTACAAAAATAAGAAGAGGAGGAAAAAATACTAAATCTTCAACTTTGTGCCAATAAAGAAAAATTGGACCAGTTGTACTGCAGATATAGCTAGTCAAGCCGTTAATCTTCAACTATTGATTTTAAGAATAAAAAAAATGCAATCACTATAAATATAACTTTTAACCAAATTTCATAGAAACTGTACTGCTTTGATGATTCATGCCAAAATGTTTTCATTTGCTAATGAAGTGAGCTTTAGATGTACTTTACCCAAATCAGTTAATCTTCGTCTCCTTTACAAAATCATTGGAATAGCACCAAACTCTGCTGATTCTTGAATTTCCATTGTAGTAATAATATGTTGATATTTTTGAATAGTCAGTAATGTCAGGTCCCTTACTAAAGTCTGATTGCCTGTGCCTATTTATAGTTCAAGTTATAAATAAACTACACTTATTACTGAGTACAGAAACAGTTGCAAAAACTCTAGCATTTTCACAGACAGTAGGATCATTATTTAAACATTATCCAGAGTCGTATAACTTTTTGTTTTGACTGAAGTAAAATTTAAGTTAGGAAAAAAATAAATGCTTCTTGAAATTTAATTATACAGAACTAAGTTTTCTGTCTATCTATATCCATATCCATATCCATAACTGTATCTGTATCAATATAAATGTATATGTATATGTATATGTATTTGTATTTGTATTTGTATTTGTATTTGTATTTGTATTTGTATATCTATAACTATATCTATATCTATCATCTGTCATCTATCTATATCTATCTAGTCTGCTGAGGTAATCTTATTGTGCCCATTCAAACATGCTTAAGAACACTAGTCCTTGTTTTTTCCCAGATGTATTTTGAAAAGTGCTTATCAGCTACTTTTTTGTAGTCTGAAGATATTTTTTGCCTTTGACGAATTTGAAAATGTTAAAAACATCAAAGAGTGATTGGCTTTGTGTTGCCTGCAGAACTCAAAAATTAGGTGTGAAGCTCTGGAAGAGGAATTTTCAAGGCAGACAGATGTCTAAGTTCACACATTGCATTTTCTGAGAGGCAAAGTTAGAGGCAAACTTTGGGATCTGTAACAACTAGTGTACTGACCAGAACTCCATTTCCTGCAGGGATTTTGGCATCTGTCTCAGGATTACACGTCCAGTCTCCTTTCTGAACCTAGGATTTTGAATTTGATAGTAAGTTGTATGCTTCACAGTTTATATCACTCTTAGATGTGGAATGAATTTTCCGGAACAAATATTGCCCTGTGAACCTGTTGGAGCCAAGACACTGTGCAGTAAAGCATTCAGGAGTCATGGATGCTGTAAAGGAAGAAAGGCTTAATGCTGTAAGAGGGTCAATGGGTAGCTTTGGTCCTGATTCTTCACTATGAGGGTGGTGAGGCATTGGAACAGGTTGCTCAGAGAAGCTGCGGATGCCCCATCCCTGGAAGTGTTCAAGGCCAGGTTGGATGGGGCTTTGAGCAACCTGGTCTAGTGGAAGATGTCTCTGCCCATGGCAGAGAGGTTGGAACCAGATGATCTTTAAAGTCCCTTCCAACCCAACCCATTCTATGATTCTATGATTCTATGATTCCTTCTTCTTTGCATTGTGTCTCATTTTATTCAGTGGTTACCTAAACAGCTTATGAACTCAGGAAACGTTTCCCAGCTCAATGTCCTAGGATGGGATTATATGTGCGCACAAGACATAGCACTTTACTTTCATAGCTCAACTGACATCTAGATGCTTCCACAGCAATAAAGATGACAACAACAATAATGATGAATACTAAGCGTTATGCTAGCATTTTAATTCTCATTCAAAGTATTCGGATAGAGGCTTTTTACTACTTTAAAAACTAAGTAAATGGATTCCATTAGTGACAGAATTCTACAAGTTCACTGCATTTTCTCTAAAAAATCTTTTCAAAGTAGCAGTTCGGTCTCCATAGATACACATATTGCAAGCAACTAACAAACACCCCAAGATAAAATGAAAACACCTTTGCTTCATTGGTGATACAGTGTAAAGAGAAGTCTCTTGGTTTTGTCTTTGATGGGTCCTAAAATGTGGTTTCACTGTTAGAAAGATTCTAATATGTGATTTCACTGTTAAAAAGCAACTTTGTGTTCCAACTTTGTTTTACAATAACCTCGAAAACTGCAATCACCTGAGTCCTTTACTGCTCAAAATCAATCAACCCTGAGTGTATTTGAGTGCATACAGAATTACAATTCACATATCAAATAAGAATATATATATATACCACAATAATTTCTTTGTGCCCACATACCCTATAAAATGCATATAACTTTTCCTGAATCCTGTGGAGAAATAAACAGCATCTTTCCTTATTATAAGAAAAGTCAAGCTTAGCTTAAATTTGACAGCACTGTTATTTTTAAGTATTATATAAAATATGCTCTTGCCCATAACATCTACTGTACTTAATAGAACTAATATGTGTGAATCAAACAGATAATGCACCCTTCAATAAGAAAGAAGACCATTTTTTTAATTAATGTTTTACAGGTCAGAGACAGGATGCTGACCTTGAGGAAGAGAATCAATTTCATTTTAAAATAAGAGAGAGACAAAATTAGAAAGAAGAAAAAAAAAGAAACCAAACACCTAAGTGACCCACTGATCAATGGTGGGAACCTGAGGCTGTATGCTAATTAGCTCCCTTAGTTGACTGCTATTTCTAACTTGAGGGTAAAGTAATAAAATCATTCTTGCTGTTGACATAAGAGGCATATTAAATTACACTTTTTAGCCTCTCTTTTCCAGTGCCTCTCTTTTCCAGTGCTATCACTACTTTTTGTGCACATGCACACATAGACTTATCTCATACTTTTCATGTGTAACAGGATAAACCTGATAAACCTCATATTTATCAGATTTATTTATATTACACATGATGTTTTTATCCACAAGGCAGAATGATCCTTTCTGTTACTGTTATTTTAAAAGAGTTCATTAATTCTTAACTGACAAAATATCAACATGCAGCACTGAAAACTATTAGCCCCAAGGAGTCTAATATAAGCCAGACTTCTGGTGGCTTACCCATAGCAGCAAGGAAGTTTTAGACTCAGTAATGTTATACCTATGTTATCAGTGCTCAGGCTAAGTATTTTCCCTTGCCCTCTAGACAGCAGTGTAAACATATCCTAGAATCTTTCATTTTCTTTTTCCATAATATGTGACCATCGTTTACACTAGCAAACATATTTGTGGGGCTTTTGATTTTGTTATAGAAGATAAAACAAGAGCACATGATTTCTAATACGGTGACTTTTAATGACAAGTTGTTTACTGGAAGCAGCTACTTTCTGTCTGGTTTTGGTGCAGAGAGATAAGTACCTTAGAATGCAATTTAACCCATCTGCCTTAGAGGTTTATCTTAGGATGGACTGAGTCACAACATGGAAATTCCTAATTCTCCTTATATGTAGAAGTAGACTATAGAAATAATCTGATTTTTTTGAGAAAGAAGCCCAGTTTTCAGACAGCAAACTAAGATGAGACCAAATAATTTTGTTTGGTAAGTACAATAAATAAAAAATTCAACAGAATGAAGAATGAAAAAAAATCCCTAACCAAACAAACAAAAAAGAGCTATAAGCTATTTGGGAGTTCCTGAACGTAAATTATCAGCAGTTCTACCTATGTCCAGATCACCAAACTTCACTAAAAATTCCCAATCACACAACCCTCCTTCTCCCTAACATTCATATATTTTACTTGGATATCGTGAATGTTAAATGTGATTGAGACTATAGTCCAGGGTTTGGAAAAGCCCAATATTTAATATCAAAACTAATTTAGAATCTTTAATTTATTTTCTGTGCAGACTGGAGTGCTTGGAGTTTGATAGTAAATTCTGTCTCTATCTACTTAGAAAGAGAATTATTTATTCAATGAAGTTTGGTAATCAAAAGTTAAGTCTAAATAAAGACACAGAGAATGAAACAGAATACAGGTATTTTAAAACTGTGAAATTATTCAGTACGCCTAATTTGAGACAAGCAGCAAAAAGAAACAAATATACAAAGAAATTCATGTATTGCAATTGAATCTGCTATTATCCAATGTCATAATAACAGTCTGAAGTTACAGTTTGATTGTTTAAGTGCATCTGCTACTGGCATAAATGAAAGTGCACAATTAGTAAAGCAAGCATTTTTTTTGTTGAATTCCACTCTGTTAAACATTTCATTGCATATTGCTTCTGGAATCAAGATGTTTTTAATCTGTCTGAGTTGTCTTTTTATTGGGTTGTTTGGTGGGGTTTTAGTTTTTTTGTTTGGTTGGTTTGTTTTTGGTTTTGTTTTTGTTTTTTTTCTTTTGGAAAAAAACAAATACAAATCAACCTAAAACCAATATTTGCAATGAAGTTTCCTAGAAGTATATTTTCTTCTTTTTTTCAGTCCTTTTGAAATATTGTATTTTGCATAAGCAAACAGTACTATTCAGTACTGATTATAAAATGCTTGTCCCTGTTTTATCTCAAACCTCATTGAGACAATTCTCTATAATTAATTTCATTCATGTTTGACACAAGTGCTTTAGTTATCTGGCTACCTATTGATTTCTTCTTGTAGATCAACTTTCTAGATACTACATACCTAAAAATAAAATAAAATAAAGAAGCAAATATTTTTTCTGCTTTTCCTTTTCTTGTTCTTAATTTCTACTGAATTGATATAATTACTTATTTCAGCAGCTTAAATAAGATTAAAAAAATACAGAAGTCTGCTCTACAGAAGCCAAAAGAAACATAATTCTGAACTCCATAATGCCTCATGCCTTTATGAATATACATAGAAGTACAATGAGACAAGAGGAAATGGCACCTTTGCCATTTAAAGATATCTAATATTCAAAAAGATAGCTCAGATTTTCATGTACTAAGAGTACTCAAAAATAAAGTCATGACAATTCATCTTGTCTTCCTTCTGTTATACATATAAACTCATGTGAGTTTGGGACCTATATTGTTTAGGTTGCTTTGACTGGTTAATATTAATATCATTGTTAAGAAATGTCCAGAAGTTTCTTCTTTCCCCAAACTTCCATAATGGGAACCAGATACTGAGTGTTATCTAATCTTGTTAACTATTATAGCCTCTTACAGATGCCAGTGTTATGCTCTGAAATATATCTTTATACTCACTGTGAAAGATTTGTCAGTGTCCTCAATTGCCAGTTTCAGCTTTGAGAAGTTGCCAGAATGCTACTTTTTTCATACTAATTTATTGTATCATATTTTGTTGCATATCAATAGATTTTGCACTGTATAATATTATAAGAATTTTCCTAGTAGAATTTCTGTTTGTCTTAGACCACTTCCTTTTCTCTGGATCATCACAATGGAAAGAAGACAGCAATGACATTTTTAATACCTTTTTTTTTTTTCCTTCCTGAGGATAAGTGAGTGTATATGGGAGTTGACTTTTTGCTTTCTTTAAAAATCTGCAATCTATAATTTTATGAGCATGGGATGGAACCAGGAATAAAAATAACTCCCCTTTTCAACTCCCATCAAGAACAGAAAATGGGAAATTTAATCAACTTGAACACTGCTAAAACAAGATGTGGTTTGATTGAGACTCCCTAGAATCTCCTTTATATGATATATATTAGAATTAAATTCACCTTAATTTTACAAGAGGGATATTATTTGACAAAGAAGCATGAAGCATGCTGAAATTATCTCTCTTTTGGGTCTGATCATTTTGATCGCTTTTATGATGTAAACAGAAGGCTCATCTAAAATTTCAGACTACGGATAAAATTCTCAAAAAAATCCCCAAATTAAAAAAAATCACAAACTTTTCACAATCTTTTTCTTAGTTATAAGTGATTGAAAACCAAAAAATACAGATCCAAAGTATTTTTCTTAAAATTCAAAATAATTAGACAAACCCCAAATATTTGTGAATTATTTAATTAATAAGTCAGTTTCAACAAAAGTAAAAAACCTTCATGAAATATGTATTTATGTTGAAAATATAACTTAATTCCAAAATGCAATTGACAGCTCATACATAATAGATATAACTGATCTTTAAAGTAATGGCACTCAGTATGGTTAAATTATAGTTATAACGTACTACACATTCTGATTTTTCTTTATTGTTTTCCTTATTAGATTTCTCTCTGCTTAGATTAGCATTATTATAGCTGTATACCTCTTGTATAATATGTAACTATACATAACCTTCACATAATTACAACAGATTTTTATTTTAGAGAATAAAAAAACAGAGTTTGTGTTTTGGGGAGGAAGGGGGAAGGTGGAGATGTAAACAGTAATTATTTTCACACCTTTTTTGTCTTTTTTGTAAATCACCCCTTTTGCACAAAATCTCATAAACCACCTTTATGTTAATAAAAAATATGATATCAACATTATTAAGCTATTAAAGGTAAAAGAATTCCAAACTGCGTTTTTCTTTCAGTCAGTGGAATTCTGTATTGTTTCAATTTCAGCACTTACCATTTCTACCTATACATACTCAGATAAATCCATTTTCTTAAGGATAGGCAGAAATGCTTTCTAAGGTCTAAATATACCAAAGTTCAACCTCATTATGTACAAGTAGTATTCAGTGCTTGAACATAAACCTGCATAATAGCAAACGATGACCCCAGAGTTTTGCAGCACTGAGATTCTCATGATCATTTAATATCCATGGCTAACTGTCTGTAAGTCAAGCACTGCTGGCCTCCTGGGATTCATTTTAAGTGGACTGCCAGCTACCACAGCAGATGCTGCAAACTCATGATGAATGTCAAATCATTAGTATAGTTATTTTGCAGTTCTTACCATCATGAGAGAGAAGGTGGGTTTTTTTTAATTTTGTTTAGGGTTTTTATTTTACATGTGGTTTGGTTTTTTTTTTTTTTTCAAAACCAAAAATGTCTTTGTTGCTAGTTCTGATAATTGAACACCCATCTCCTTTTTTTTTCAGGAGACACCAAGAAGATTGAGGAAAAGTTTTTGTGGTGGTAGTGGTGGTGTTAGTTGGTTTTAATTTTTATAACGTACTATAAGTTGTAGAAAAAACTCTGGAATTAATTATTTCAAATTACTGTAATGATCACATGCCTATAAAATGCCTAGGTCCTCCAGCATCATTAATAACAGATTATACTAACCCCCCCCAAAACTTAAGTCAAATCATTTACATAAAAAATTCAGGCAGGCAGACTGCTTTAGAAATTCTTTCTACTGCCATGTCATAGGGCTTCTGAGAAATTAGGTTTTCCAAATAAAGCATGTATCTCTTTTTTTGTGCCTCCAAGTTCACCTGTTTCAGAGGTGGGAAATTTTTTAACAGTTATCTACTCCATTTTGGAGCAGACATCTCAGATACGCCTCCTGACCAGAAGTGTGGTAAATCTAACAGATGGAGCAGGTTAATACCTCCCAAGGTACCTCAAGTTTTACTACTCAAAGCTGTTAATTCTAAACATTTATTTATTTATGACCAATATACAGCCAGAAAAAAAATGAACTGTATTGAAATCACACATTCCCAACAACATGAGTTTTAAAGGAGTAAAATTCTATTCTATATGTTAGTGTCAGTCTCCATATGGTTTTAAACTAAAGTCCTATAAGAAGTGAAATCTAAGAAGTCTAAGTAAATTTCAAATAAATGTTAGCCTGAGAAAGTATTAATGCCACCACACTTTCTGGGTACCCTCAAAAAAAAAAAAGATCACAGTTTCTAGAGAGACGGAGAAAGTAAAATACTGTGTTATTACTGTAGTATTCCAGTCAAGATATATAATGACACCTAAGAAATACCTCTGAATCAAAGAGAAATATTTTTCCTGTTTTTCAGATTTTTCCTAAAAGCAACTCTCCCTTCCCAGTCTTACTGGAGTTTGAGCAAACTGAAATCTGTCTATGACCTTAACCTACTTTAGGATATTACATAGACAGCTAAATGTTATATGGCATGAAAACAACACATCCCATTCTTCCATGTGGTCCCAGATATATGTTGAGCAAGAGGACAGACAAGCTACCACAAAGAGACACCTCATGTGTAACAGCTCTTCAGGAAGATTAATATAATACAGTTATATACAGATCACATTGGAAATATCAACAGTATTGACAACAGTTAATGAATCTAAGAACAAAAGCACCTGATTCCCATCCATTATTAAATGGATTCTTTGGTGATTATTTTTATATCAATACTGTAAAGTTCTTAATGTAGCTGAATCAATCAAATTTGACTAGTGTTGCAGTACTATTAAACAGTATTATTTTAGGAAAATAGAAGGCAACTAACAAAAATTCAAGACTTTATCATTATTGTGAGAAATGTATGGTCTTACACCCAAAAAACCCAGTCTGAAGCACCTTTCCTGGTATGAAATCCTAGTACAGAATCACAGAATCACAAAATGGCTGAGGTAGGAAGAGATCACCTTGGAGATCACCTAGTCCATCCACCCTGGTCAAAGCAGGGTCAGATACAGCATGTTTCTCAGGGCTGTGTCCAGTCAGGTTTTGAATATATCTAGCAGTGGAGACCCCATAATATCTCTGGGCAACCTGTTCTTTTATTTCATTGCCTTCACAGTAAAAATATTTTTTCTCATGTTTAAATGGAATTTCCTGTTTTTCAGTTTGCGCCTATTACCTTTGCCTTTTCACTGGGTACCGCTCAAGAGTCTGACTCCATCTTCTTTACTGCCACCCATCAAGTATTTAGAAACACCAATAGGATCCCCCTAAGCCTTCTTTTCCCCAAGTTGAATAGTCCCAGCTTTCTCAACTTATCCTTGTATGCCATATGCTCCAAAACCTTAATCCTCTTTGATACCTTTCATTGACTTGCTCTAGTAGGTCCATGTCTCTCTTGTACTGAGGAGCCCAGAGCTGCACCTAGCACTCCAGAAGTATCTTACCACTGCTGAGCAGAAAGGATCACCTCCCAGGAGGCTGTTCACCTTCTTTGTCACAAGGGCACATAGGTGGCTCATGGTCAACTAGCGCACCAGGAAGCCCAAGGCCTTTTCTGACAAGATGTTCTCCAGCCAGTTAGCTGTAGTTTGCACTGGTGCATGGATTAAATGGTTTACAGATTAAGCACTTTGCATCTTCATGTAATCAGTCTAGATAAACACATGCTGATGTATAAACTGAGGTATTGCATTCATAGATAGCTCCAGACTACCTGGAAAAGATTTATATGTTGATGAGGTAGTTTTAATACAATTATTTTAGATAAATAACACTTTTGAAATTACCTTTTAGGTCTGAACATTTTAAAAGTTTTATTACCACAAATATTCCAATAAAGACAATAGGCATGTTTGTTTAAGTTTATAAGACTGCTATGAGAATCAATAACCCAAGAATGACAATGTATTCCAAAGATGAGAACTAAAACTATTCACCTGAGGACATCTTAGGAGTAATGTGTTAAAACTGTTATGGTTTGGTTTTGAGGTTTTTTGCTATTTAAAGTTAACCTTTGTTCCTCTGACCACAATTATGTTGAATTCTATACCAGCAGAAATGCAACTCCATCTTTTTACTTGAAAACATATTCAAAATTTACAAAAGACCACTTTATTCTGCAGAAATTTGACTTAATATACTACCCTTTTACCAAAAGATTTCAATAACTTTAAAAATAATAGCTTTGGAGACTACCTTGCCTTTTTTACAACAAAACATTCTGCCAACCTCCAATCCAACATCTTTTCCCCAGAGTCTTAGAAAAAGTTCTGCTTATCCTCAAGACAGCCATCTCTCAATGTAATCCCTTTAAAAGAAATCACTGTTTTTCAGAATTCAACTCTTTATAGTTAATGCAGAACTGGCTAGTTCCTTTAACCATTCTAGGCTAATAAAATAAATGGCATTTTCCATCTGAAGGTTCACTAGTACTGTTCCTATTGCAGAAGGCGGCCAGCAAAGATGAGTTTAATGTGGGATTCATCCAAACAAACATAGATATACATACCTAAATTAGTTATTTCAGGCTCCCTTTATAGCCATTACATAGAAATAAGAATACAAGGGCATGATTTCTCTGACCTATTTTAAATGCCTTTGGGATTATGTCCAAGAAATATTTCTTCTTCTCTGGCATTTATAAAGGGAGCTGAGAGTCACTAGTTCATATGAAGATGTCCACATGGTAGACATTTATTCCTACATGAGCAGAATCCCATGAAGAACTCCTACTGTAAAAACAGTTCTGTTGTTAAAGGCTCCTGGCTGTTGATAGCTTACTGGTGCACAGCCTTTGTAAATGAGTATATAGCTGAAGTGATACAGTTTAGGAAATAGAGGAAGATTAAGAGAAAGGTGGCTGGAGTGGAACAGTATTTAAAACCGAAGTTTTCTCCTTAATGGAATGTTATATTACAGTGGAAACTGCATTACCTTATGGCTGTCTTAATACCACCTAACAGTATTTTGCATAAATTTTAACTTATTCTTTCATGGGAAGGCCATAGAAGAAGCCTGTGTCAATATTAATGGTAATAAAGGTTTAACTCTTTTCATTAATATATTGGATACCCTCTCAAAAAAGGAATGTGTGATCACCAGGTCCCTTCTTTTCTTCTTTCCTTCATGATTTCATTTACTTCTCCTGGCCACTTCCCACTAGCTTGGATACTTCTGAGAAAAGAGGGAATGAGAAAAGTCTATTATGTCACAATCAAGAGTTCAAAGAAAAACCTAACTTTTAATAGAATAGAGGAACAGAATAAATATAGTATTTCAGAAGAAAGCCCAGTTAAAAAAATAGAAAAAATATTGTAATAAATTTAATTAAATAGTGAAAATTTAATATAAATTGCAGAGCAAATAACTTTATATTGATTCACTCACTTTTTTGATCTCATTCTTCTTTTGGCCTTGACCTCATTGAAATCAATGAGAGGCTTCTTAAATCAAAAGAGAAGAAAATGTGTTATTTTCTGTCCCTTCTCTCACTGCACCTCTATGTTCTTGTTTTTATGGTTCCTTCCAATCTTTCTGAAACAGCTTTTTACAATTTCTGTTTTGTTTTATTTTGGTAAATGCAGGATGTAAGAAAAGAGGAGGAAGAAGAAATTTCAAAACAAGATTTGTTTTCTCATACAAATTTATTAGTTCTGGATTATAAATAGGAGAATACTAATAATTCCTTTTAAATACAAGGCATGTAATAGTACCCTAGTACTACAAACCTTGCTTAGATGCATGTTTTATCAAAACTTTTCTGAGGAGAAAATTAATGAAAGAGTAGAATATCAATTTATGCATGACTTAGTTTATATACATTTAGTTAGCTGCCCACATAATTATAGTGCAAAACTGTAACAAAGGTAAATGAATTATTGTTTTCATGGTTTTAATTGTTTAAAGAGATATTGTTAGATTTGCTAGCAGTAAAATACAGACAAGAATAGATGGTTTAAACCTCCTGGATGTTAAAATCTTTGAAAGTTTTGGGTTAAGCAGGAAAAAAGAAATAAAGCATTAAATAAATAAGAAAAAGCAGCCAGTAGTTTGTATTATTTACATCAGTGTTGCCTTTAATTAGGTTATTGTTTCAAATGTGTTGTCCATTTATTGTTGATAACAACAATATTTTGCTTTATTGTATTGTCTTTCTCCAGGTAAAATGTCATCTCTTTCAAAGAAATTCAGCAGTTTTCTTTACCAATTTAATAAAACCGTAATAGCAGTGATCCATGACTTGTAGATCAGAAGGTGATTGATGGCTGCCTGCAGGTATAATAATGTCATTGCCTGAAATAAAAATGTAATTCATCTAGTGTGAAACACAGATTGACTTCTAAAGTCTCTGAAGTGTCACATGGATGCTATATCCAGTGAAAATGCTAACACTGCTAATTATTATTCATATTTTTCACAGTTAATGTTTGAAGCAATTTTTAGTACATTCCTTAATACTTTTGTTATATACTACTGTATCCACCAGTTGAATTCAGGTCCCACCAAGAGAGTCCTAATTTGTAAGTTTACTTCTTACATCATCAACTTCTATAAGCAGCTTAGGGAGTTACGATTTACTGTCAGTCCACCAAGAAATGTCAATACACCAGAGTAGCAGAGGCAAGTGCCATATAACCAGCAACGTTACAGTTAAACAAGCATAAAGGTGATTTATGTCAGCATTGTCATTCTTGTATTTTATGCAAATAAGCTTAGCTATACAGTGTCTGTGTCTAGACAGATTTTACTTGACAACTAATCATAGCTTCACATGGTTCTACTTATGCAATATTTCAAGAAAAAAAAAGAACAGAAAACCAGAAGATTGGTCTTATTAAATATAGATATATATGCAATGGCTATATATGGCACTTGGAAGGTAACACAAGAAACAGAAAAAGTTTCACAGAATTCGAGTAAAAATTTATGGGGAAGGAGAAGCGTGCTAATTCATTCTTAAAAAAAATCATTTGGATTTGCCATCCATAATTCTGTATGAATTTTATCCCAGTGGAAGAATTCTGAAAGGAAAATCTCCACGGGAGGAGGAAAGGAAGACAGCTTTACTACAGAAATTAATTGCAGTATATTAAATTCATGGACAACGTTGCAACATTACTGGCAAACTCTGGTATAAAGAGACCTTATCTCATTTCCTACCTTCATAGCATTTCTACAACTTTTTAACATGAACAAGAAATTTACCCCTACAACAATATGTTCTTACAACTTGTCTGTAATTTGACGGTGTTACAAAACCTACTTAAATTACTTCATTCTGTTTTTCTGTGTTAAAATAAAGCAACATTAGTAAGCAGAGAAGCTTCCTATTTAAAAAAGGGACTAATAATTAAGTTTGCATTGTGAAATAAAATTTCTATTCCTACATAGTAAAAACACTGTGCGCTATTTCCTTTATAGAGAAATACTGAATGTAAGTAGGAAAAAATGACAGTAAAATATATACATACATATATTTGTAGGTAGACTATTAAGTATTATAATTAACATTGTTCTCATTATTATTGAAAAGATAATGAGAAAATAGAAAATATTTTCAAGCAGAATATGAACATTTGTAAGTTAGGTGTTTAAACAAATTTAAATACTGAAAAGTAAGAAGGAGTAATACTAAGCTGTAGGGGAAGCTGGTCATTTGACACCTAAACTTAGTATCCACAATATTATTGTGTATATGCAAGGTGAATATCTAAGCTCTCATTAGTGGAGATCTGGGACTTTGTCAATTTACATAAGGACTGGTGAGTTATACGATTTGAAGCAGCATCCTTCATCACAGAGAACTGCTTTCTGTGATACCCAAAAGGCAGTGGCTATGGCAGGACCTCAGGAGATGCACACTCTGTATTAGCATCTTTTAGTACTTATATAAACTGTATCATTTCCAGCTTGCCATTTAATTACATGTGTATTTATGTAATAAATATATCCTCCTAAAAAGTGTCACTTTAAGCTGTTTCATCCATCTATTTTTGACTGCTTTTGCCTTTTTATTTACACTAATGTATGTTTATTGACAGTGGTAGTGGGATTCATCCCAACTAATACTAAATACTACTTATTAACAATATTAATTAATAATTAGACACCTTTACAGCATGAAACCAACTCAAAAGCACTGACCTGATGAATTAAACCTTGAGTACATCTCCTCAGCTCTAACTAAATAATCTACCCGGTATGAGCTGGAAAACAAAAAAAAGCAATAGATGAACTTTGTTCCACAGATGGTCCTAACTTTGCACTTTTGTAACATATTTGGGACAGGAGATCACAAGGTGAGAAAAACCATGGGGTCAACTGGGTTCAACATGTCAAGATATCAAGAAAGTCCAGAAGTTTGGCTTGCAGCTGTGTGATTAGCAAGGCTGTTGGCTGTTTATGCCACCAGTCTAATTTAGAAAGCAATAAATGATCAAAACAATGGCCTCTGAAGAGGGCAGGGGGAGACATCCTGGACATCTGGTGCTGTGTAGAAGGCTGAGCTTGAGGTAGAGCCATTACAAGAACAGCCAGGATCTGACAAGTTGTCTGATCAGAGAGACTGTCCCATTTCCCTGCATCCATGACATCAGTCAGAGATAGACTGGAAGCTCTGGGTCTCTGAGGTGTCTGAGTTGGGGGTGGGGGGAATAGAAATTCTAGAAGTGAAATTGCTATCCACCCACTAACCCCATCCTGCTGAGTAAAGAGATTTTAGACTGTATGTCACTGAGTCGTGTGGTTGTGTCATTGTGTCTACCTCACTCCTAGTTGCCCTACAACAGACACCTGAGCATAAGCTAGCCTCTGTAAGATCCGTTTATAGTCTACAGAGAAAAAGAAGCCAAAAGAACATTTTTTTCAGCGTATCTTAGATGTTGCATTCCAGAATTGCCCTCTGGATGTTCCTGCTCTTTCCAGTCTTGGTGTAAAGTGAACATAAGTATTTAACTCAGGGCAAAATGTCTGTCTTTTCTTCTGTGCAAAAATTACTCTGAAGTCAGGTAATACATATAAGAATAGATGAGCATTTTGTAATCTGAGTGTCTAGAAACACAAACAATAACTTAGCCTTGCTCTTCCAAGAATCTTCCAGTAATACCATTCCCCACAACCTGTATGACAAATCTGTAAGGCTACTAGGTCAGAAATTACAGACATATCAATGATAGACAAAATTAATATAACTATTAATAGATTCTATGGGTTTTTTTCAGGATTCATTTCTGGACCATGCAGTGGAAAGAAAAATATTTTTCTCAACCTGGACTTCCAATATTTAAATAAACTAATTGTAATCACTAAGTTCATTCAGGTTACCCTGATGGTACAAAATAAGTATAACTGAAGTTTTTCTCAGCAGAAGCAGTGGGTTTAAAAAGCAACTTCTTTACAAAACAGTAGCCTTTGTACAAAAATATGAAAATAAGAATTTAATGGATGGCATGCAGTAATTCATAACTTATTATTCTAAAATAATTTCCAAGTAATGTGTTGCACCCAGCAGTCAAAGTGTCTCATGTTTTAGATACGAAAACCACCAACTCACCAACCATGGACTCAGCGACCATGAAATGATAGAGTTTTCGATTCTTGGAGAAGTAAGGAAGGGGGTCAGCAAAAACGCTACCCTGAACTTTAGAAGGGCAGACTTTGGATTGTTTAGGAATCTGGTTAACAGAGTCCCTTGGGAGGCAGTCCAGGAAGGCTGAATGCTATTCAAGAAGGAAAACTCAAAGGCACAGGAGCAGGATGTCCCCATGTGCTGTAAGTTGAGCATGCAGGGGAGAAGATAGGCCTGGCTGAACAGAGAGCTTTGGCTGGAACTCAGGAAAAAAAGGAGAGCTTACCGCCTTTGGAATAAGGGGCAGGTGACTCAGGAGGACTACAAGGAAGTTGTGAGGATATGCAGGGAGAATATAAGAAAGGCGAAGGCCAAGCTAGAACTTAAACTGGCCACCACCATTAAAGATAAAAAAATAATGTTTTTACAAATATATCAGCAAGAAAAGGAGGGCCAGGGAGAATCTCCCTCCTTTGTTGGATGCAGAAGGTAACTTTGCCACGAAGGATAAGGAGAAGGCTGAGGTACTTAATGCCTTCTTTGCCTCAGTCTTTAATAGTCAGACTGGTCATCCTCGGGGTTTTCAGGCCCCTGAGCTGGGCGATGGAGATAGGATGCATAATGAAGCCCCAGTGGTTGAAGAGGTGGCAGTCACTGACCTGCTCCTCCACCTGAATGCTCACAAGTCCATAGGGCCAGACGGGATCCACACGAGGACACTGAGGGACATGGCAGAGGAGCTGGCCAAGCCACTCTCCATCATTAATCAGCAGTCCTGGTCAACCGGGGAGGTCCCGGATGACTGGAAGTAAGCAAATGTGATGCCCCTCTACAAGAGGGGTCAGAAGGAGGATCCAGGGAACTACAGGCCTGTCAGCCTGACCTCGGTGCTGGGAAAGGTCATGGAACAGATCATCCTGAGTGCCATTACGCGGCACATGTGGGACAACCGGGGGATCAGGCTCAGCCGGCATGGGTTTATGAAGGTAAGATCCTGTTTCACTAACCCGGTCTCCTTCTATGATAAGGTGACCCACTTGGTGGAAGAGGGGAAGGCTGTGGATGTTGTCTACCTGGACTTTAGTAAGGCCTTTGACACTGTTTCCCACAGCATTCTCCTGGAGAAGCTGGCTGCTCATGGCTTGGATAAGTGCACTCTGCACTGGGTTAAAAACTGGCTGGATGGCCAAGCCCAGAGAGTGGTGGTTAATGGAGTCAAATCCAGTTGGTGGCCGGTCATGAGTGGTGTTCCCCAGGGCTCAGTATTGGGGTCAGTCCTGTTCAACATCTTTATCAATGATCTGGATGAAGGGATTGAGTGCACCCTCGGTAAGTTTGCAGATGACACCAAGTTGGGTGGAAGTGTCGATCTGCTGGAGGGTAGGAAGGCCCTGCAGAGGGACCTGGACAGGCTGGACCGATGGGCCAAGGCCAATGGTATGAGGTTCAGCAAGGCTAAGTGCCGGGTCCTGCACTTGGGTCCCAAAAACCCCATGCAACGCTACAGGCTGGGGGAGGAGTGGCTGGAGAGCTGCCTGGTGGAAAAGGACCTGGGGGTGTTGGTTGACAGCTGCCTGAGCATGAGCCAGCAGTGTGCCCAGGTGACCAACAGGGCCAATGGCATCCTGGCCTGTACCAGGAATAGTGTGGCCAGCAGGACCAGGGAGGTGATAGTGCCCCTGTGTTTGGCACTGGTGAGGCCGCACCTCGAATACTGTGTTCAGTTTTGGGCCCCTCACTACAAGAAGGACATCAAGGCATTAGAGCGTGTCCAAAGAAGGGCAACGAAGTTGGTGAAGGGTCTAGAGCACAAGCCTTACGGGGAGAGGCTGAGGGAACTGGGGTTGTTTAGTCTGGAGAGAGGAGGCTGAGGGGAGACCTTCTTGCTCTCTACAACTACCTGAAAGGAGGTTGTAGCGAAGTGGGGGTCAGTTTCTTCTCCCTAGTAATGAGTGATAGGATGAGAGGAAATGGCCTTGAGCTACACCAGGGGAAGTTTAGGTTAGATATTAAGAAAAACTTCTTCACCAAAAGGGTAGTCAGGCATTGGAACAGGCTGCCCAGGGAAATGGTTGAGTCTGCATCCCTGGAGGTATTTAAAAGAAGGGTACATGTGGTGCTTGAGGACATGGTTTAGTGGTGGACTTGGTAGTGTTGGGTTAATGGTTGGACTCGATGATCTTAAGGGTCTTTTCCAACATTAATGATTTTATGATTCTATGATTCTATGAACTATCCCCTACCTATTTGCTAAAACTTTCATTTTATTCTGCACCATCCCTTATGCATTATCAATATATCGATCTGTGAGTTGTCTAGAGCTAAAAAGGATATCACTGTTTTAAGAGTGTGTCAGTATAGTAACCTGGAAACTACATGGTGTCCCTGCATCAGGGTAGAACTGTGAAATCAAGAACTGGGCTTCAGCACAGAGGAATTTTGTAGAAATATGTTCACCTTCCCAAAGTATTTCTAAAATCTGTAAATTATTAAAATAAGAACATATATTTGTATGTGTGTGTATATATATTTTTATATATATATGTACACATGATGCAAAACTCCTGATTTAGAAATTTGAAACTGATTTGTAATAGTTTATTAATGTTAAAATTAACATGAATTATAAATATTTGAAATAATTTCAATGTCCATCCAAGAACACTCAATAGTCATAACTTTTTTTCTAGACAATAATAGGCAATCTATTCCCATAGTTTATGAAATACAGCCCTTTCTCAGCTCTGACATTTCTAGCATATTTCACTGAAGCCTTCCTTTTCAATATAGTTTCAAGTAAAATAACTCCCATGCATCAGTTGAAAATTAATCAGCCTGTAGGTTGTGGATTTGTCAACATTCAACACACTTTCAACAGAGGAAAGTAATAAAACCTGGTTTTCTGAGCTACAAATAACATTTCTGCTCTACATTTACCTTCTTGGAAAAAAGTGTTTTAAAATGTCAACTCTCAACATGACATAGCATAATCACTTTATTCTTGTAATCAAGCATGAAACAAAGAAAATAAAAAGGCTCAATACAAACATACAAATACCGCAGAGGAATGAAAAAATGTGTTTTTACAGTTTCAGGAATGGTAACTTGCACAGGGAGACATGAGAGGATACTGCTGATTAGCCAAAGACTGGTTTCTTCTCATTTCACTGTTTTTCAGTCTGATGCAGATAAGTTCTCCCTCAGCTATTCTGAGCTGTGCAGGCAGGATCCAGCTGTAAACTTGAAGCTGTGTTAACACAGTCCTATGTTTGAGTTAATAAGTCCTGCTGAGATTAAAACACTGTGGAGACTTACCAAACAGGTGTGAAGTACAGGTCTAACCACAATTTCTCTTGCAGGAAGGAACCTTATCTTTGTAGAAGTCCCATTTATATCATATGAAACAGGACGGCCTGTGCAGATCCTAATTAATGCAGTTTCGGGGGAGGGGGGAAAGACAAAAAATCCATTGATATTTAATGAACTACTCTTGTTTTCAGTAAATAAAAAATATTAGCTTTTATTCAGATACATTTTCACTAAAGCACTAGTGGAATTCTTTTCTAAATTCTTTGCTAAGTAGGTTTTACCAGTGAGAAAATTGTATGGAATTTTGGTTCAGTAACTATAAATGTCATTAACCAAATATGTATTCTGCAGACTTAATTACACATTACAATATCAAATGGTTGAAGGCCCAAGAGATAACAAAGTGTAACTGTCATTACCAAGAATGTAATAATATCTTAATAATTTAAAACAGATTATATATACAAAATTACAGTCAAGACATAAGAATTTGCAAGTAGGTTAAATCATGTACCCTGCCAAATGATGAAATGACTTGTGTAAAAACATGACCAATCTATTTCTAATTATTTCTCTTCTTAGTATCTACACCTCTCTTCTAACTAAGCATCAAAATTCACTTTAATTATTCTGAAGCATATGGGTGACTCCCCATTTTTATACAAGGATCATTTGCTTACTTTTTAAATCTATGAACATTTTTCCAGAAGTCTACCTTTGTAGAAGAAAGTCCAGACAACCAAACAAAAATATCTAGTGGACTGGGAAAATATCTCTGATATATATCGTTCATAAGAGTAAAGTTCATCCTTAATTCTATAAAGTGATATGCTCGCATGATCCACCCTTAGCAAATGGCCTGGACAACACCTCTTAAGATAAGTGAGTGTAAACTGTGTGTATGTGAATTGAATAAATGAAACTGTCTGAAAGAATGTTTGCCCCAAAATGATCATGTTAAAGAGGAAGACAGCCCTCAGTAGGATTAAACAGTAACTGATGAGAGAGGCAAAGAGACTTTTGAAGCAAAGGAGACAGCTGGGAGAGAAGTCTAAAGAAAACATAAAAATATTCAACCGGGAGCAAAGGAGAAACCTTGCAGTGGAAGCAGCAGCAGTCAGACCTAGTTTGACACTGCAAGACATCACCCCATGGCATCACAACTTCAGGCTGGGCACAGCAGCCTCCCCAAAAGCTGCCATAAGCCACTGCACTACAGCTAGTTGGGTGGCACTGCAGGGTGCAACACATGGGGACCAACACCTCAGCTGTGTTTTGCGTCATGGGGCACTTGCTCTCCAGTGTGTGCACTTGCAAGTTGTAGGAAGCAGTACAGGTACAGGCAAAGCTCAAACACCCGTGTCTTCCCCAGGAGGGGTGTGTACACCATGCACTCCCAGGGAAGGGGGTTGCTGGTAACCTACAAGGCCTTTGAGAGCAGGGGTACATATGTAACTCTGTGTGTGTGTCTGTGTGTGCATTGGGGGGGAAATAAGACCATTTTGGATTTAGTTATAAAAGAGTGGGCAGGAATTTTTCAATTTTTTATTAACATTTCACATGTGTCTAGTATTGGGTTTATCTGATGTATTGCTCACATTGATCCTGAACATATAGTTCACTGATTGCTGGTTAATTACATGTTAATAAATCAATGAACCACTTCAATTATTTTTGTTTGTTTGGTTGGTTTGTTTAAATATGAGCTAAGGAGTTCTACCTTGCAATAATCATGTCATAAAATGGATTAACATCATACAACACTAGTTAGTGAACTATTAGCAAAAAGCTAGTACTACTTACCTCTACAAAAAATGGTTGTACCACAATGCCACATAGTATATTTTATTTACTTTAAAGAAATTTGAGAGGCAAAACAGATAAATAAAAGTTCTCTTAAAAAATAAGCACATATTATGTAACCCAAGTTCGTCACCTCAAATTTGATACATTTAATATCAATAGAGTTTTCTAAAAATGCCTCATAAAATCTGTCCAACAAGAACAAGTTTTGGGCAATTCGCCAGCATTGAATCACCTTCTATGATGAACACATAATTACAGAAACCCATAGTATATCAGCTCATTTAATTGGCTCTTAATTGACACAGGTTTTTCCAAAAAAGACATTTATATTCATAGATCATTAGACCAAGGATGTTGAACATTGTACTGCACGACTCATTATGGGTTGTGTTGTTAACACGGGAGAAAGTTAAATGGCAAGGACTGCCAAGACTGATGTATCCAGGTCATTCAGGAAATCAACGACATGTCCTGTTCCACCATGGAATCACACAGACTCTAGCGAGCCACTCTTCTCTCTGTGAGTTACTGGCAGAAATACTCCCAGCCTCAGCTTTTGAAATATGAAAATTTCCAAATAGATTTCCCACCTAACATTTTCATCTACAAGGCCTGCCTTTAGGAAAGTTGGCCCAACTTTTCTCTGGACATACTGAGAATTCTAACTTAAGGGTCAGAGTTTCAATAGGACTTGGGTACCTAAAGTACTTGGGTCTTTCTGAAAATCCCATCTCAAATGTATAAACAATGCAGACTAAAATGTGAAACACATTTTCAGTGTCAAAAAAGAGCCTTCCAAATAAAAACTTTTCATGCAATGCAATAAAGTACAATGACTTGGTGAAAATAATTCCCCTTCAGAAATCATTCAGAAGGCCTCTTGCAAAGGAATTAGTATCCAGAAAATCAGATAAATATTTTAAAGCTGATGAAATATTTGAAAATATTGACATATTAAAAAAAAAAAAGTTTCCATTTCACCCTTAACAAGCTGCAAAGCTCCAAACACAAATCTGTATTATGTGTGTGCACTCACACATACACTCATATTTGTGAAGAAAGGGAGTTGCTCTTACAGCCTTCCTTTTTCTTTTTTTTCCCCCTGTGTCTTTGGGAGTTAGGTTCTTTTTCTCCTTCTCAAAGATTGCTAGAGAAGCCTTCCTTTCTTACTTAAGGCTGTATTCTAGCACTGCATTTAAACACTGCTCTGAAATAGCATTCTCCGTCCCTGATTTTTAACTCACAAGCAAGCAAAGTGAATTGGTCAAGGGTTGCTTGCAGCTTTGGGGGAAAGGACAACCACATACAGCAGCCAACCTACTGCAGTGTCTCTAAGAAATTGATCTTGTTCTGCTGTGACAGAATAAGACTTTGATGATAATGACATTTTCAGCTGCAGACAAAATCCTTTTTAATTTATTTGAAAGGAAGAGGCCAAAATGATTTTCTATTCCAGGATGTGCTTTACAGCTTGACTTACTTTTAAGGACTAACTCTTGGTTCAGGGGCAGGTGGAGGTTCCTATACACGACCCTGTAGAAATGGGAGCATTCCAAGGAGTTGGAGTTTTTAAATTATTCATTAAATGATTTTCCTTAGAGATCACATCCTTCAGTCTATTACTTGAGAACTAAATTAGAGGAGTAACAGCAATGCTGCAGAGTGAACTGACAAACTTTAGGAAACTGAGATATAGATGAGGCAGAAGGGAATAGAATCCATTTAAAAAATGTAAATTATTTTAATTTCTCCTGTGCCCCTCTCATATTGGTGATGCCATCATGTCCAGTTCCATGCCAGCCTAACCATAACCTTTTTCTTTTCCCTATTTATTTTTGCAATTTTTTCATTATTTTCATGCAGGCAGCTGTATGCTGTCTTAGTTGAGGATTTGCAGAATGCCCTAAGGTCCAATGTCATCTCCAGATACTTGATCCTATTTCAAAGCATCAGCTAATTTTTCCCTTATATTAAAAAATGCTTCAGTTTCTAAAATTACTGGTATGTCACCTCAATCAATAGAGAACAGGAACTTTTTTCAAATGTAATAACTGAAAGAACTAGATGATTTCTCTTGTAAAAAGTTTTTGTCACTTTAATGAAAACCTGGGAGTTCTGAGAGGTAAATCTGTTTCTGATTCTCCAGACAGCTGTGCCTGTGCAATTATTATTTTCAAGGTTTAAATGTGACATTAAAAAGGTTTTATGTGCTTAAATTTATGGTTTTTAATCCTATCTTCCGACATTAGCATTCCAGCTATGCACCTGCAATTTGCCCATGGATGACCGGTAGTTTAAAAATATGTTCAAACTCTTGGAAGATTTTACGAAATCATATTGAACAGGACCAAATTCTCAAAGATTTTTTATTTTTTGCACAGATTTAAAAAAAAAAAAAATCCTGGAGGAACAACAAATACACAAATGTTATCCAAGGAAGGAAAAGCAATTCTGCAACGACTCATCACACTGCAGTTCTTGTCTCCAGGAGAGCCTGAGGATTTTCTGTAGGAACAGATATCACTAAGGAGCTTTCCTTCTCTAGTCCACCTGATCTGAAGGCAAAGGACAGATAGTACAATCAAGTTCCTCCATGTTATATTTGCATTTTTAGTGTAGACAGAGAAGTGCAAAAAATGCATCTACCTAAGCACCACTTCGTCCAGCCCATGACTGATGTCTGTGTGGTATCATTACTCTTTTCATTCTACAAGTGTTTGTACAGTCCGTCTGGAATTACTAGTGGGGATCAGGCATGTCAAAGTAAATTCTATTGCCTCCCACTGTGGCCCAGTTTCAGTGGGGGCTTGTCTAGAGGGAAGTACAAGATGCCTCAAAGGAAACAAAATGTATTATGACTCAACATAATTGGCAGTCTGTGCATACTGGATGCTTAGCTAGCATTGTTTAGATTTTTTTGCTCATCATTTGAGGAAGAAGTTGTGCAGATATCTGGAAACTTTCTCTCTCTGGTGGCAAGGATATGATCAAGTAACTAACCTTCTGATCTTTGAAAACTCTCTGCAAAAATAAGCATATGGATTTTGTTCCTTGTTCAGAGACAAGAGAGGCTTGCAACAGATTCCTGGCACTTTGAGGTTATTTATGTCTGGAATTAAAGCAATGAATGTACAGAGATTGTTTTTATATAATATTTATGTAAACAACACTGCCATAAAAATACAATTGCATGTTTAAACTTTATATTTGCATAGAAATAAAATTTTCCTTTGTGTCTTTGTGTGCATGCATCTGTGTAGATACAAAGATATAGTTACAGGCAGATAGATATAGATATAGACATAAGCATAGATATAGATATAGATACATGCTCTTAAAGAAATAAAGGAAAAAAACCCCACATACAGAGGACTAGCTCCTCAGCTGGTTGCAAACAGTGCCTCTCTTTTCAAAGACAGAAATAGGCACTGTCCCTTTAAAAAGTTGTGAGAGGAGGACACATGTAAAGAACTGAGGAATTCTGAAAACATTTCAAATTTCAAATAGATGGTTAACTTACTGTTAATGTTTATCTAGGGCAATTGCACTAAAAAGGGAAAAAAGGTAAATAATTTCATATTTATACCAGAGGGACAATGCTCATAATAAGAAATTACCTTTAAGATTAAAAATAAATAACTAGGAGCAAGGTTCAAAGTACCCAAAGCACTGAAAAGAGACATCACTGACCATCAGAGATCACTTTTTCAACTAAGATGCTGATAGATTTCCTAAAAAAAAAATAAGATTGCTGTCTATATAATCTTCAGTATCCCCTACTTAAAAAAAAAATTCAATATATTTGCTCCATTTTGACTTGTGTACTTTAGCTCATAAGGTCACAGCAACCCTCTTATCAGCCAACAGCAGAGCTGCAGCAGTAATAGGAGATGCCATCTTAGATTAATGCAAGTGAAAATTGCCTTCAATTTTTTATACCTCTGTCTCTTGTGTGCACTTTAAAGTTTCTTTGTTATCTCAGAACATCCTTGAACACACGACTCCTGAAACTTCAGGAAAATATTTGAATGCATCTTTAGTTATAATTTTTTTCTAGAATTTGTGAGAAACCAAAAGAGATTATGTCCCAGGAATTATGTGTGGATCAGTGTAAATATATAATTTTCTGCCTTAAATGTACTCTAAAAATACTGTAACTTATATTTCATTTTTACTATCTATCTTGGACATTGACTCCCTTGAAAACCTATCAGCCAAAAATTTTGATTTTTCCTATTCTAACAAAAGAGCAGTCAGAAACTTTTTGATATCCTGATCATTCATGGAGTAGATAATTTTGAATTATGCAAGATGCTTGTATATTTTTTTGTACTGCAACATGAATGTCATATCTTTACATTGCTGGCAGTTTGTATTGCACTTTCCAAACAAAAAAAAGCAAGATTCTTTTACCAACTTCAACAGGCTACATGGACAGTAAGAAGTCCAATACATGGGGGCTTTTGTAGTGCTGCATAAGAATAGAGTAAAAATACTCTAATTAATTTAGCACAAACTTGGGGGGGGGGGAGAAAAAAAAACTCAACAAGAAGACATGTGGGAAGTATAGGAAAGTATAAAAATTTGGGGTTTTTTACCCCCAAGACAAAAACAAAGTGTCTCTCTAGAACAGATTTTTTTTTTCTTTTGTAATACTGTAAATTTAATTAAAGTGAAGAGGTCTTACTAAAGTTCAAAAAAGATAGCTGTTTTCCCTCTATCTTTTGTAATTCTGCCATTATAGCAAAAAATCCTTAACACAGACAACAATACATTAAAATCTACATTATGATCTTGAGTTAACTGAAGTCTGAGGAGGCATTATTCTTTGATGAATAAAACCTTTTAATCAATTACTCTCATATAAAGGAATCATTATTTCCAGAAAGTTAACATTTTTTGTATTATCGAGGGTGAAATGTAAAATAAAATATGCTCAGAAATGTGCCTGAGACATTCCTGTTTCAGATGACTCTACCTGCAAAGTGTGCAAAGTGTGCACAGTAATCACAACAACTACTTTTGTCCATGCCACATCTCATTAAAAGGATCTTTGTGTACTGTGGAGGACAACTGTATCAAGCCTAACACATTCTGAAGTCAGCACAGTCTGAGGCAGTGACAATTTAGCGTGGAAGCTGCCATTAGATTGTATACATTATTCATGTTTTTAGTAAAATTCTCATGTGGAAAGCAAGGACTGGAAAAAAGAAACAATGTGAAGAATAACATAGTAAGCAAGTCCAAATTGTTTGATAGAGTCACAGCATCATAGGAATACTAGACTACATTTAACTACCATATGTTATAAATATATTTCAAGAAGATATTTTCACAATTGTAAATAAAATTATTCACAATTGTAAATAAAAATTATTTACAAAAAAGGAAAAAGTGAGACAATAGAGTGAGAGTCTGTAGTTTGTGGGCAAACAGGAGGTAAGTCTGTATCTCTGAATAGAAAAAAAGTTCAAGAAGCAAATTGTAACGTCTGTAAAGACTTAGCTAAACACTTTGAATTTTTTCTGGTTTATTTAATTATTTATATAAATAAGCTTAGGCCTTCATCAAAAAATAACTGTTGAGAAAAAATCTGGGTAGCTCCACATCGAAGTTCTGATTTACAAAAGATTTTGACAAATTTGAAACCGTTGTAATCTTCCATACAGAAAAGTAATGGTAATCCTCATCATTGTTATCATAGACAGGAGTCTTCTGCCTCCAGAAAACTGCAGAAGTTATTAAAAAAAATATCCAGAAATTGCTGTTAAAACTATATGCTGAGCTTGATGTTGCTGGACAACATATAAGAAATGACCTACAGGATCCAGAACAAATTAAATAGAGCCACCCCCAAGCAGCTGATCAGAGATGATAAAAAGTCCTCCCACACAGTGCAGGAAAAGATTTTACTGAGAAGATTCCAGTGGATAATTAAGGCAACAGAGTTTTTTCTATGCTATTACCTCAAATTTTGATGAGAGCAAAAATATGCACAGTGACAAGTCTACTAAAAGTGACTGGATTTATACCCACATAATGATACGGGTGTAAACAGACTAATAAATAAAAGACATCTCAGTTTAATACCTAATTGTTTTACTCACAAACAGAAAGATTTAAAATCTAAGCCCTTAAACAAACCACACCATATGTAAATCCTGTCTCAAATTACAATAGTACTAACAAAGGATTGAGATAGTACTGGTTTTGTCTGGGATAGAGTTCAATTTCTTCATAGTAGCTCATATGGTGCTACATTTTGGATTTCTGATAAAAACAGTGTTGATAACGCAGGGATGTTTTAGTTATTTCTGAACAGTGCTTATACAGCATCAAGGCCTTTTCTGTTTCTCACACTGCCTTGCTAGTGAGTAGGCTGAGGGTGTGTAACAGGTTGAGAGGGGACACAGCTGGGACAGCTGACACCAACTGACCAAAGGGATATCCTATGTCATTTCACAACAGGAAAATTGGAGTAGAATTCAGCTTATAGTGTCAGAAACTCAAATTTAACTGTCTCATCTCGTTGGCTACATTTGAGCTCAGAGCGTAAACTTCCATTACAATCAATGGACATCTAGTCATAGTTGGTAGAGCATAGAGTTATTCAAATAACCTGGTATTACTTAACTATTTTGCTTAGTCAAACAGCTCTTGACATTCAATTGATTATGCAGAGTGGATTTCTACCACGTGTAATGTCTACATGGTCAAATGCAAAAAGAAGGAATGGATAAAGGAGATTATACATTATCATGCTGAGGTACTCTATATTGGGAAGAGGAAGTTCAAATGACTACTGGGTGAAGAGTAAGCAGAAAGAAGTCTCAGCAAGAAGTGGGATCCTTTAGATGATGCAAAGACTAAGAAACTGTTAAGTAGAGCAAACAGCAAATAGTTATGCTTCAGAGAAGAAAAAAACAGTTTAGGGGACTGTGCAGAGTTGCTGCAACTAGGAAAGTCAGAAGGTTAACAAAAGCAATGTCTGGAAGCAAAGACTGAACAACAAGGGACATATACAATGTTTAAGATAACAGTATATAACCCCTTTTTCATTTTTATTCTTTCCTTCCTGCTCCTTTGAGAGTGTTTTAAAAAAGTTAAGGATTCTTTTATTTTATTTTAATAAAACTTGGCTTTTTAATGTAAAAGTCTTTTAGCCTTCCTTTGGGGAGCTAACTTTAGAAGAATGGCCCAGGAACATCCAGTTCAAAGATATAGTCAATTCGGAGTCCCATAACAGTTCAGCATTTCTGAATATAATTGCTTGAACAATATTCACATTAAAAAGAAAAAGTAAGTTATGCTCCAAGAAAAGTCTTATTGAACTCCCAAAATACAAATTAAATTGAAACAATCTCTACTAGGCAAGTATTACTCCTCATGTCCATGATTTCTTGTAACATCTTTTGAGTAGATTGGACTGTTTAAGAGCTGAGGTTACTAGCCAGAATAACCAGGAAAAAACAAACCGTACATGAAGTTTTACAGATGAAAGCAGAACCTAATATTGACTGTGCACCTAAGTAAAAATGAAATTACCAAGCATAAAAGACCTTGTATTTAGAAAGAATTGTACTAGTATCGTAGTTTTACAATTAGTGGGAAATTAATGGATAATTAGTTTTACAGTTTAGGTGATGGCATCCATAGCCATGACAAAAATTTACTTTCTTAAATGTTCCTCATAACCTGAGTGGTAAGGGATATTAGGAGCAGCTGTTGCATACAGCAGCAGGAGGAATTCTTCCTTCCTGGCTGCTGGAGCCCAGCCTGGTACCTAGGGACCCAGGGTCTCTGCCCAGGCTGAGGGATGTGGCTGCTACTTTCCCCTTTGGAGATTCAACCAGTAGTGAAGCTGAGCAGGTATCCCAGACACACACACACACACACACACACACATAAACACACAGAAGACACTAACAAGGCTCCACAGATCCCTGACTCACCAGCTGGTACAGCTTGATGCTCACTAGCAAACACACACAACTCGCACACTCGTCCCACAGGCACCCCACACTCTCACGTCCCCCCAGATACCAGCACAGACACTCTGCCTGCCAGATACCCTTGCCAAGATCTGAGGCCTCCTACTCCCTTGCTGGTCCATCTTGGAACTTGCTAGTGACTACACTCCCACACACCCCACGCACACCCTGTTTGGGGAAGGCACACTTGTGTCCAGCAGCTGGCACTTATTGACTTAAGTGTTGCTGAACAGATGAAACTTAGTACCAGTGTTTCCATTGCTTAAAATACAATATTCCCAAGGAAACACCCTCTAAATTCAGGAAAATATGATGAGATTATTGCACATAAAGTCAGAGAACACTTTTTGACACACATTAACTCTGGATACTATCCTTCCCAACATTTTAGAAAAAACAATAGTCCACAGAAAGATAATAGAGATACTTTTAGACTGATTGGTAGCTTCTAAAAAATTTTCTCTTAAAAAGTAATCTATAAAATGCTCTGAAAATGACATGAGCTTGTTTATGTGGAAAGGTGAAAGTCTGTGAAGACCCTTAAAGCAAGAAAGCAAGAGGAGGCCACAGAACATATATTCATCTTAAGTTTACAAAATATAACCCAACCCTCTAGCTTAAGTTTATGTGTGTAAGAGAGAGAAAGAGGGAAGGGGAGAGAGCAAGAAAGCAAGCACGAGATAGCATTCAACTTCCAAATTACCAATGATTTTATAAAATTTACATAAATATAAGATTCTCAGTTACAATCGTATTTTTGCATATTTCATGAATGTAAGTGACCAAGTATGGGAAAGATACTCTCAGTATGCTCTGATTATGGTAAAGACAACAGTGTAAGCACAGTCACTGCTAGACAACAAAGAAACAACAGAGACACCTCTTAAAATTACCCCAATATTAGTAACCAGTTACTGTCCCCTGATTGAAGCTTGCACCTTCTTAGACAAAAAGCTTATCACCAGATAACTGCTAACCCATGAAATCACACATCATTAGTTCCAGCATTCATGGAACTGCTTATTTAAAAATTATGATGTTACTTCTAGCAAACAGTAAATATGTATTAGTGTAAAATAATGTTCATATTGTTAATTTCATTCCCTTCTTTTTTTTCTATTTAAACCCTTATTAATTTCCAGCTTGTCAACAAACACATAGAAAAAGCTCATTTATAAAATTAGCTGAATCACTGAATCCTACTCATTTTGCAATAGAACTGTGTTTATAAAGCTGTAATTTGTTAAATTAAAACTTTTAAAATACACTTTGCCTAGAGAGGGTAATTTTTGGCTTGTCTGTGTGAGATGCACACAGAAAATTTTAAAAGACGTGCAACTAAGTGTCATCTTATTGTTTGCTTTTTCTGATTTACCAGTTACTTGTCTTCTGTTTATTATTAGCCCTGTTATTAGTGAGTGAGCTCTTGTATAGTAATGAATCTACCAGCTACCTTTTTTGGTGTATATTTTTCCAGCGTACTATGCTTTCCAAAGACCTAGCAGATTTGCACATCAATGTTTTTCCTTGCAGACCCCTAAGGGACCCATTTCTCAATAGTAACACCAGACCCTACAGTATTATGCTTGACTTATTTTTCTATCAACTATTGTTCTATACCTACATAGTCTTTTCTATTTGTTGCTGTCTAGAGTATACAGCACTAACCCTGACTGCTCAATGTGCAGGGACTTATGCCTGCAAGGACTAAGGCTTTATAAAACTTATCCCTGCGCCTTTACTTGTCATATCAGCAGCTTCATCTGCAGAAATACATTCTGACTGAGTAAGCCTGAGGTAGACAATGCTTAATTCTCCATTACAAAATCTTCCAGGAAGAGAAGAGAAATTCAGCTGCAGGGCATCCATCCTGTCAGCACCCTATTATCCTAACACACCGTTTACTCTGTTACTGGTTTTAAGATGGACTTATTCAGTCTGATTATCATGTTAGAGCCTTGCCCTGGATCACTGTACAGCAGTACACAGCATATTTTTATTCAGCTCCTATGCTGAGATTCCAGGTATTTGTCTTTCTTGTACCTGCTTAATGTCTAGCTATGAACAAATGGAGTTCATATTTCCAATACTTAAATTAGATGTTACAAAGTCAAAATGTGAGCCAGTTGTAAACTGAGAAGGAAAACAAAATGAAATAAAGTAAATCAAAGGAGAAACAGCTGTTAATAAAAAAAGAAACTACAGTTCTTAGGTTTTATTCTTTCATAACTGACAGTATAGATCCATGCTTTGCACTGGTATGTAACACAGTCCCATATAACAGATACCTATGTGTTCGATCACAAAGATCACACATTTACTGTTTTCCTCCACACACTTTTTATCCCCCAAGGCTTGTAGCACCTTACAATAAACTTAGCAAACCAAATAAAACGATCATAGGCCACAGCATCAATATCCAACACAAAGAAAAAAGGAGACATTAAGGGCATTAACAACCTATAACTTATTAAACATACCTCCAATTTTGTAAAATTATTTCTAAGTGTTTTATGTATTATTTGCAAAGCACGTCTGGGTTCTCAAAGGACCAAAAGGCAGAATAAGTAATTCAAATAGAAATTCAATAAAAGTTTGGAACTTAAAAGTGTTTTGAAAATTTCACATTTGAATTTCTGAGAGTTTTTAGCATTCATTAATTTTGTTCAGTGTTCAACTTTTTATTCCTCTAAAATTCATAGAAATTATACAGTTGTCTTGAAGCTGCTATACTCTTAGTTTGTTCTCTTTCCTTTTTTCCACCTGTAAAACAATGTATAAAAATAGGCTAATGCTCTAACAGAGAACACATTTTGAAATCACATTGTCTTTTTAAAATTACAGAATATTAAATAATATTTTAGCCAGCTAACAGTATGAAAAAAAAATTGGCTTCAGACAATAAACCTTGTCATTTTGACTACAGCTATTAATCAGCTATTGAGGAGAAACTGTTCAGTTGATTAAGATATATAGATCTGGTCTCTTGCTTCTTCAAAGTTATAAAATAAAATATAAAGAAAAATTATTACATTCTGAAATGGCTTTTTAATTTATCATGAGACTAGCACCACTTTAAAATCTTGGAAAAAATATCAATATGGAGCTTTACACTGCTTCCCAAGCTCAGTCCGTCAACATTCTTGTGCCATCAATGGTTATTGGCTATGTCTCAAAATGTTTTAGGAATGATCTGAGAGTATCTTCATAGTTTGCATGATTTTGTCCATAAAACCAGCAGACCTGTAAATAAGCACTGTAAATAGGCTCTATGCACAGAAAGTAATTCTCTAAAGCAGGTAGGATCCTGTATGCCCAAGCATGTCCTGTGCCTTAGTGTGGTATGAGTAGAGAATTTCACCTACGCTAACAGGTTTAAGCAAGGTTTCTAAAAACTGTCTATAGGTGTCTATAGGGTGAATTAAGGTAGAAGGAACACCAAGCACCTTAGTTTTAGGAGGCTGGCAGGAATCTGATATTTCTAGTTTCAAGTACACAGAGTTGATGACCATATTCGTTGGTGTTCGAATTTCAAAGAACTGACTTTCCTAGAGATTAACTTCTGTGAAGCCAACACAAACCACATACTTGAGGTGTCTTTTTTCTTTCTCTCTCTCTCTCTGTAGTTGAAGTCTACTAATCAATAATATGAAATGATGATTAGTGTTTAATGACTAGCAAATACCACTATGTGATTTTATGTATTTCAAGATGAAGTGGTGTAAAGTATTTAAATAGGCTACAGTACTGAAGTAACAAGAGAAACAATTCCTGTTAAGTAAAATACAATTGCTGCAAAGTGTTGTTAAGAAGGAAGATAGGGTAGATTTGTAGTCATTAAAAAAAAAAAAAATCAAACATTGATTTATTTGGATCCTTCAAGATTAAGCAATGCTACAGAGTGAGATTTTATCCACTGGAGCGGGAGAACAGAACACTGATGGATATGATGATTCTTCAAGTGAAATAGTTTTGATGCTATTATCACTGAAACATAGCTGTGCTAATAATTTAAGTTCTTGTTCAGGGTCTTCCAGAAGACACGCAATATTTTTTTCTGCTCACCATTATAATCCTCATAGTTGGTTGGTCAAAGGAGGAGAATTGATACCAAAGTTTCCCACAGGGAAAAGCTATTCCACAGAATTTCAGAAATAATGTGAATCTATTCTCAAATCCATAAATATACAGAAGAATATTGGAATCTTACACCAAAGAGAAATAAAAATGTGGGTTTTTTATTTGTAGTTTCTGTATGTCAGAAAGTTATAAATTGCAGAATGAAAACATGTTGCAGAATAAATTTGAGCTAAAATTTGAAAAAAAGTGTCAAGATCATCCGAAAATCCACATGTAAAAAGTGTTAGATAAGATTGAGTTTGTTTTCTTTAGATATGCAATTGTGATTTAGAAATCAACTGTGTTTTGTCATTGTAGTACAATTAACTCTGTAAGTCAATTCTGTTGGGACCTCATATTTACTTGAAGTGGGTATCATATGTGTAAGCTACAGTCTGATTTGTCTTCATTGCAATATTCCTTAAGATAGTTGATTCAAATTAGCAATACACTTTTTTAACAGGAAAGGCAAAACTTGAAAGTAGTTACAGAAGATCCTGATAATTCATAATCAGATTTTTATTATACTCTACTGTTTTACTAATAGAACTATTAATCCATAAAATTATTTTTTGATTGTGTCTCTGTACCTTTTGTACTAATGGATGTACATAAGGAAAATGTATATAATTTGCTGTATAATCTAATTCTTAATATTAGATTTAATGAAGTAACTGAGTATTCACTTCTGACTACACGTTACCAAGAGTTTTCAGATCTGTACTCCAGAAAATGTAATTATATCCATGCAGTTGAGGCTTATGGTAGGCAGGGTAAAATGTTTAGTCTGGTTGTTTGTTTTATGTTTTATTGTCAGGATTTTTCCAACACCTAACTGTAAAGGTTAGCATTAGGATGTCTAGTGAATGACTATTCAAAAAACAAATAAAAAAACCAGTGACCAAGCAGTGATCAGAGAGACAATGACAAAGTTGAGAACCCAGATAACCAAAATCAGCTACTCCTAAGACCATCAGAGGTGAATGATTAAGTTATTGTCCCTATTGCAAAACCCACTAAGATGATTCATGAAAAGAAACTGTGTCCACAATGCTATTCAAACTAAGGATGACTATTGCATAAATGGTGTAGCACTTACTATGAGGTATTTGGGGGAGGGTGTAATTTTGGAACTGAACACTTGGGATTGTACAGGATTTATCATGGGTTGTCTAGGGAATGGGTTAAGGGAGGGGAAAGAACAAGACAGATCAGGGAAGAACAGGTTTGGGAAAATGGAAGGAGAGGAGTAAAAGGAGCTTGTAATCTGGCATCTGATCAGTACATACGCTTTGTCCTGTCTTCTCATTAAACTTTGTTACTAACTTTCTTTTCTGTGTGAATATGCTAATTATTCTGTGTGCACATGTGTGGAGAGGGATGCAGGTGAGGTGATCCACTATTGAACTTGAAGCTGTATCTAGTGAGCAGAAGAGGTCTGAGAGCTGGTATTTGGTTTGATGTCAGATCTTAAAAAGACTGAGAGTCTGTGAGCTAGATGACAGAGACACACCTGAAGGGTTTTCTGTTTTTTTTTGTTTTGTTTTTTTAAAGCATGCTCAGGACTGCTTTCTGGCTCTGAAGGTATCTGGCATTGAATGACACAATTTCATACTATCGAACTTTCAGTTTCTAAACAAGGATGGTTGTATACAAGCTACCTACTATTGAATGGTTCCTGGCCCACGTAAACTTCTGAAACGTGTTCCGGAAATCTTTGGGATAGGACTAGTTGGCTTGTGTCAAAACCATGTCAAGGACCATGCTAACAACTTTACAATACAGACAATTAAGTTCTAATGCCTGGGAATGTTCCTAGCACCATTTGTTTTCTGAAATATGCATAGCCTCACTGACTTCATAGCATGTTGTTCTATTTACAACTGTTTTACCTTATGGATGTTTCTGCTCATTAATTTTGTAGTTTATTTTACTTATTTCATTTTCTACAATGTTGTACCTGTTCATTATTCCTTTCTTTTTTCCTTTTTTTTTTTAAGGCAATTTAACTGTAAAATTATGTATTCAAAATGTAAACATTTTATTCCTTGAAAATCTAAAGGCAAAACAGAATTACTAACAGTTAAAAATATTTAACCTTTTAAAAAGAATTATATATTATGAGTATTTTTCTAAGAGCCTCATTTGTCAGAATCTAAATCAGAGAAATTGTCAGGAGATTGGCTTCTGAACCCATCTTTTCTACATCTAATAATTTTCTAAAAATAAACATTCTTTTTAGTAAATAATTCCAGAGGTATTCATATCAATTACATACACAGATGTGAAAAAATGCCTTTTTAAAATCAGATACCTATCCTTCTATTTGTGACTGAGAGTGTTTCAGTAATGCCTATTAGAAGAGAACCAAGTACCCTTAGTAGCATTCAGAGGACAACACAGAGAACCTTAATTAGGAACCTGCCTTAAAATAATGATCTTTAAAAAGACTTTAGCTGAATCATAATACCATTATTCAAATACATTTTGTCAGTGAACTGTGTGTCTGAATGGGGCCTTCACTCATGTTTCACAGTTGGTGAATCCATCCAGTCAGTGTTCAGAACAATAGGCTGTTTTTTAAGATTGGACAAGAACCTATTCTTTGGCAAAATAACCAAAGGATTAACCCACCTTCCCCCAAAGTGGAATAGCTAGATTTCTGTCTCGCATAATAGAACCCTATTCACAAAGGTATAGGGTATCTTAGATGAAGAAACTTCATCTCTTCTTTTGAAGCTAGTCTCCTATGCAGACAGCAAAGCAAATGTGTAAGGTTGAACTGAGATCAAGTAAAAGTAAACTCACATGATCGTTCAGGTGCAACATAAGGCTCAGGAAGCTTCTTGACTACTGACTGACAGCAACTCAGAGGTTGTACCATTGAAATGATCATCCTACACTTTTCCTATTTCACATAGTTTCCCCACAGCACTAGTTCCTGCCTACTACTGTCAGAGGATGAACAGTGGATTAGCTGGCAGGACCCAACGTATAGTTTTTCTGTTAGAATAATTTTAAGCCATGTATGTGAGAGAGGAGAAAGTTGTGGTTCCTATCACTGTTCCCTGGGTATCTTCTGTTTATATCCAATGGCAGTCTGACTGTAAAATGTGCATCTATTTCTCCAGACTAAAGTGGTTCTAACTGGGCACCTAGAGGCTTCTGTATTTTAAAACATTTACTATTGATTTTAGATACCTTCTGGAATTAGTTAGAGATTCAGAAGAGAGGAACTGAATCACTATATGAAACCACTCCCCCCTTGTGGTTTTCGGATCCATAGTTTTAGCTAAGGTTTGAATTTTATTATCCATGTGTACATTTTAGCTCAAACTTTTACACAAATATGTACAAACTTTCAGTTCCCTGAGAGAGCAACTAAGGTGCAGACTGTCCTGCTGACAGGGTGGACAAACCACATTTAAAATACTGGATTCAAGCCAGAACATAAGCAACAAAACGTACCACAGAAGTTTCTTACAGTACCAGTTTGGATGAACTGAGTATATTTTTCTCAGACGAAGTCTGCCCTAAATTATATATGTACATTTTAATGCAATTTGCATACAAGACCTAGAGATGAAAAGCTGGTATTCATAAGGCCTGAGAAACATTCTGTCTTTAGACACATGCAGTAAATGTTACACCAAACGTCCTACTATATATTTTTTTTTTTTTAATAACAAATTTAAGGACATTTTTAATGTGGTCTTTCTTTATTGATTTGGACTATGAGTGTTAGTATTATTGCAGCTGGTCTAGTAACAACTGTTGTATTTATCAGCTGCAGTTATACAACCATCTCTCCTAACCCAGAGCCAAAGCCAAAGCCAGTGTATTACATAAAAGGCTGGTTCTTGTTTCTCAGTGACTGCATAGGCTTGCTAAACCTCTTCCCATACATAATATTCACAGGACTAAACTAAAATATTATACATCTGACCTCTAGACAAGACCTCTAGAATATCACAGCTCCAACAAGCCTAAATCAACTTTGACCAAGCAACCCCAGAAAGGTCCCAAGGCACTGCACTGTTAGATCATCTCAAAGCCTTTCAGCTTTTTCTAATAATGTCAAAATTAGATTATTAAACAGTGTGAAGCAGGAAGAACTTTATAAGATGATAATTGGTTCAGGTGGTTCTGGAAAAGACAGAAAACATTTGCCTGTTTTCAGCTTTATATCATTTTTTCTTGGCGGCAGCAGCATTTCTCCCATAGTATGTTGCTAATAGAAAATTAGGGAATGCAAAATTTCCTGGATATTGGAAAATACTTTGATTAGGGCAAAAAGGTTGTAAATGGAGATGGGATTATATGTTAGCATTGGACGTAGGAACTGATTCAGAGTCACTGAGGAGCAACAGATGTAATATTTCATTCAGGATAAGCGATACTCATCAGACATGGAAAAATCAATGGAGGTAACTCCAAGGTTAAAGCTAGGAAGTAATCCACACATACTATCCATACCAATATCACTTGTCTCTATTGTCAATACTCTTAGTGTAAAGCCTTTCACGCTATGTTAACGTGTTAAAAATATTACAGATCTTTTGTATCATTCCTTTAGGTATAAAGGAATAATATGACACAGACCCCCACAATATCCTTCTCTCTAAATTAGAAGGATATGGATTTGATGGGCGGACTGTTCAGTGGATAGCAAACTGGCTGGATGGTCCCATCCAGAGGGTAGTGGTCAATGGCTCAATGTCCAGATGGAGAACAGTGGTGAGTGGTGTCCCTCAGGGGTCCGTACTGGGGCCAGTGCTGTTCAATATCTTCATCAATGACATAGACAGCGGGATCGAGTGCACCCTCAGCAAGTTTGCAGATGACACCAAGCTGAGTAGTGCAGTTGACATGCCTGAGGGATGGGATGTCATCCAGAGGGACCTGGACAAGCTGGAGAAATGGGCCTGTGTGAACCTCATGAGGTTCATTTCAATAAGGCCAAGTGAAAGGTCCTGCACCTGGGTCAGGGCAATCCCCGGTATCAGTACAGGCTGGGGGATGAAGGGCTTGAGAGCAGCCCTGCCGAGAAGGACTTGGGGGTACTGGTAGATGAAAAGCTGGACATGAGCTGGCAATGTTCTCTCGCAGCCAAGAAAGCCAACCATATCCCGGGCTGCATCAAAAGAAGCATCCCAGCAGGTCGAGGAAGGTGATTCTCCCCTTCTACTCTACTCTGGTGAGACCCCACTTGGAGTACTGCATCCGGCTCTGGAGTCCTCAGCACAGGAAAGACATGGACCTGTTGGAACGGGTTCAGAGGAGGGCCACAAAAATGATCAGAGGGCTGGAACACCTCTCCTATGAAGACAGGCTGAAAGAGCTGGGGTTGTTCAGCCTGGAGAAGAGAAGGCTGCGGGGAAACCTTATTGCAGCATTTCTGTACTTAAAGAGGGCGTACAAGAAAGATGGGGATAGTCTTTTTAGCAAGGCCTGCTGTGACAGGACAAGGGCTAATGGTTCTAAACTAAAAGAGCGTAGATGTAGATTTAGACTAGATACAAGGAAAAAATTCTTCACAATGAGGGTAACGGAACACTGGAACAGGTTGCCCAGAGAGGTGGTAGATGTCCCGTCCTTGGAAACATTCAACATGCTCTAGTTGAAGATGTCCCTGCCCATTGCAGGGGGGTTGGACTAGATGACCTTTAAAGGTCCCTTCCATCTGAAAACATTCTATGATTCTAAAAGTATCTCATCCAATATTACAGCTTGGTATTAATCAACAAGGGCTGAAGGGGTTTTTTTTGTCGTTGTTTCCCCTATCCCTCACCCAGTGATAGTGCATACATTCTTAAAAGGTAAACAAGTCTTTGTTGGAAAGGGTAATCCAGTAGACTCACTTGTCCTTTGACCCTTCTTTTAGATTAAATGTATATGGCCTGGGAACTGATGATAGGTATGAAAAATATACATTCAGATTATGGGGCAGTGTTTGGTGTTCACTGAAAGCAATTTGCTGCATTACAGTGGCAGATTTTTGTGTGAAATATTCCTATGGATCATATACACACATAATCATGTAGCGTGGAAGGGGTCCAGAGGTCATCTTGTCTAGCCTCCTGCTTAGATCTCATCTATTTAGTACAAGGTGTTTAGGGTATTTTGAGTACCTCCAAGGATGGAGATTACACAGCCTCCTTGGGCAACTTGTTCCAGTGTTTGACCACCTTCATAATAAAATTTTATTTCCTTATGTTGAGTTGGAATTTCTCATATTGCAATTCATGTTGTCATTGCCCTCCCCCTCCCCCTTCCACTTTACATCTCTGAAACCACCTGGCTTTGTCTTTTCTCTGCTCTCCCATTAGGAAGTTATAGACAGCAGTCTCTCCTTGGCTTGGTCTTCTCATCATTGAATAAGCCCAGCTTCTCCTCATATGTCATGTGCTCCAGGTCCCTGAACATTTGATGGCCTTTGCTGGACTTGCTCCAGACATTCAGTCTTTCTGGTATATGGGTGTCCAGAACTGGATGCAGTACTCTGAAGTGCAGTCCTACCAATGTCAAAGAGAAGGGGATGAATCACTTTGTTTCAGCTTGTGTCTTCACCCCAAAATGTAACTAGCTTTATTTGTGCACCAGGATCACAAGGACTTTTTCTGGAATAGACTTTGTATTTACCTTTGCTTGATTTCATGAGGTTTTTTCAGCCCATTTTTCCAGTTTGTTGAGGTCCCTTCAGACAGCAGCCCTGCTGTCCAGTGTATCAATCTCTCCTCCCAATTTAATACCTTCCATGAACTCACAGAGGGTGTACTCTATCCACTCTATCCCATCGTTCAGATAATTCATAAACACATTAAATGATATCGGCCTCAGTATAGATCCCTGAGGGATACCATGAGTAACTGGCTGCTAGGTGGACTCTGTGCTGTTAATCACTACCATTTCAGCCTGACAGTCCAGCTAATTTTCTACTCACCTTATCACCCACTTATCCAGTCCATATCTTGTCAATTTGGCTATAAGGTGTATGTGTTAAAGACCTTGCTAAAGACAATTCAGTGGGCCAAGTGCACTTTTCCTTAAAGACAGGTGGTTAATTTTTGAGTTTTCAGTTAGACGAAACTTAACTACCATAACAATCATGGTAGTTCTCATTCTTTAAAAACAGCTACATGTAATGATATGTAATGATTAATGAATCCAGATGAAAATTGTTTGAGAACTGATTCAAGGATCAGGGAAAGGGAGATTTAGCACACACCTCAGGTCTTTCCTTGGCACATTTATCAATGTGGTCTAAAAAACTACAGCAGAAGAATTCCTCTCATTTTGATACAAGATGCTGGCCATCAGAAGGTGCTATACTGCTGCGTAAGTCTCAAGTATTCATCCTTACCTGCCAGAAAATATTATTTTCTATGCCTAAGCTTTTCAGAAGAGATGGATCATACTTGCCAATAATAATTTAACCATTACCAATAATTTACCATAATTTACCAATTCCTAGAGAGGTAACTTGGATATATTAGACATCCTTGTGTAAGAATGAAGAAGATAAGAAGTGTTTATGACACCCAGAGGTGTAAGAAGTCCAAAACTTGCCTTTGTTTCATCAGGATGTTCAACAATTTTCTTATAAACGTGCATTTGAACAGGACTTAAATGAAGGTTTTTCTCTGTAGAAGCTGAGAAGCAGCATTCAGGCTCCTAAATAAATAAATAACCTGTCATCTATCACCCTTTTCTTTAAGTTTTACACTAGGAAAGATAGCCAAATCTCAGAAATGTTTCAATGGTAACTATAAATATATCAAAAAAAGTAAGAAAATTATGTAAAATTTTCAGATAAAATTATCACACGTGCACTTCCTTTTTCCTTTATTTTCAAGAAAATTGCCTAATAATGCTTACTTCTTTTTTTCAGCTAACATTTAATCATTTCCCTTTGCCTAATCAGAAAATCATTGATGCTTATCCACCCAGTGATGCCAACAGTCTTCTAACTATTGCAGAAAAGAATAAACAAATGTTTCAATTATTTTTCTTAGAAGTATGCGATAGGGAAGGATGGTGTATGAAGTCTTATGCATATTTACCATCGTTCAGGGGAAATAAAATTATGTCAGGTCTGAGATGCTGCCAACTAAAAAAGGTAAAATAGGGCCATGGAAGTTAAGGGCAATTCTAGGCCTTAGGTAAAATTTCATAGATAGCATCTGGGGAACCCTGTTCTGTCCTGTTTCAAAAGAATCAGTTCTTTGGGACAAAGTCAGAAGGGGATTAACTCTGTTACTTGTCTGAGGAAGAGACCCAAGGGAAGCAGAAACTCTTGAGTACTTGGTGTTTCCTGATGAATCCCTTGCTGCTGTAGAAGTTATAACCTGGTGCTTCATAAAACCCTTATAAGGATTAGCTTTTTTCCAGATTTGCCAAGTATGACTAATAAAGCAACACATTTACATGTACTTAGCTCACAGGGGTTTGAGGATTAATCCCTTATAAAGATATCTGGCTCTCAAATGCAAAGAAAATTATTCTAGCAGGAGCAAGCAATTTCCCCTCAAGGTGAAACAAAGACTACAACTAGAAAGAGATTTGAGAGGAGAGAAAGACAACAAATCTCTATCCAGTTTGGTCCTGCCAAAATAGGATGACATGGACGATATTAAAGGGTGTTAGTCTCTTGAAAGCTTGTTTGTTTCTTTTCCAGGAATATGATTTGGCATAATGATATATATCCTGTAGTCTTACAACTGTCTGTTGAAAACGTGTTGACAGAAATAGTATGAAATTAGTATGAGGATGGCTAAAAAGGTTAATTATACATAAAACAATAATTTAAAAACTGTTTTATCAGCCATTTGAGCATCAAAGTAGGAGGTTCTTTTAAGTAAAAAAAAAATCTTTTGCATGTATTTGCAGTTAATAATGATATGTAAAGATGGCATTCAGATCCATCTCCAAATGTCATGTTATGGTTGCATTCTAATTACTGCATTACAAAGTATGCCCAAATGCAGCAACTGGGATCCTCAAAATAGTTTTTAAACTGTTATCTATAGCATAAGAATGACTTTTGAGCATCAGTGAAAGGGAGAAAAAAATCTTACAGAGATAAATGCAATTGTCCAAGATTTCAGAACAGAATAGAATTGCGATGTGTTGCCAGGTCTGAAGTAGTAACATAACTGCAAAAGTATTTGAAAAGTTTGTATTCTTTGGGACTATGGATGCTCATAACTGGCAAATGAGCACCTATCTTTGCCTAAGGACATTTGCAAGGCAGAAAACAGGCTTTTGGATATTTAAGCACCCTAAGAAGATTGATTTATCAGGTATGATATAAGCTTGACTAATTTCCTTGAATTCTGTGCTGCAATGTCAGCCTTGTTTATTATATAATATTTCAGTGCTTAGGATACTCACCCAAGAAATAAACAAAATGCATGGGACTTCTCTCATTCTAATTTGATTTGAAATAAAAATTTCATCATCCTAAAAATGTTCACTAAATACTTGCCTGCTGACTATTATAAAAGAATACACATTCCACCCCTGACCTCAATTGTGGGCTACTGTGCAGACACTGCAAACTCAGAACAAGACTATTAGATGCCAGAAAGAGGCTCAAGAGAGCTGCAATCAGACATATCGGCATCTGGCAAGGAGGAGGGAAGCATCAACACCATCCTTGATTTTTTTAATCAATGATTTTATAACATAAGGTACTTAAACACTGCAAGAAAAGCCTCTGAACTTACCATTCACAGTGTGACCTAAATCCAGGGCTACAGAGTCAGTCATCCATATTGTAGCCTTCCGTACTGGATCCACTGGTGTCCGACAGCTCGGTTTGAACAAGAGGAGAGGGAATATAAATATATTTCCAGAAGATAATACAGACACTTCATAAGGCAGGAAGTCTTGTTTTGACCTTATATAAGCCCTGATTCAACAGGTTAATTACATGACTGCTTAGTTTTATTATATGAGTCTTGTTATGGTATTGCCATCCACAAAAGCATTCACTTGTTTATAAGCAGGTACATGTTAAGTATTACTGAACGAAGTCTTCAGCTGACTAGCTTATTTTCATGCATTTCAATTAACCAAGTTCTCAGATGCTTTTACAAGATCTACATTACTTTCTAATTGCCAAAACTGTTGTTGACTTTTTTGTCTCTTACCAATACGTTGTTTTAAAGCAGCTCTGCTATTTTTAACCTTCACTAATTTCATCCTTTTCCCATTTATTAATTGGACTAATCTTGCCTTATTATTTTCCCACCAATATCTATTGTAGCCCATCTGATTTTCTCTAACTCTCTGACTACATTAATTCACTCACCATATATACCTCACCCTCTGAGGTATCTCTTTATTTCTGTAGAGATATTCTTCTTGTCTTACAGTATCACTTGTTTTTAACCCTTAGCTTCTCAAATAGCATGTTTTGAACTCCTGCTATAAGGTAAAATTTCCCATTTTTAATGTGTCTACCTACATGAGGATTGAAAAGAAGAGAAACATTCACCTGCTAGAAGAGACAGGCTTTGCATAGAAAACTTAAGGAAATGAGAAAATAAAAGAGAAGATAAAACATTTCCTTAAAGCTCTCAGCCTCCAAATTTGGCAAATATGTTAAGTCCAAACAAATTCTGACTTAGCAGACCTTGACACATCTTTAGCCAGATATTATATATTATTCTAGTGTACTCTTATAATGTGGAAGTCAGGGACAAGATTTGTATTTTACCTAACACTGGTTGTTGACATTGTAGACATCTACCCTAGTAAGTGTTTACTTGTTTTTTTTTAATCCATTGACTATAAAATTTAGACAACTAGCTTAGAAGATAAATCTACATGCTAGAGTTTTAAATGTGGTGGGATGAATTGCAATTGCAGTCACACCACTTTCTGTCCCATATCTGTTTACCAGTGCCATCCTGTGAAGAACTATTCACTTTAAAATTATTGAAAAAAAAAAAAATCTCAAAAAGCACATCTTAAGTAGAGTATGCTCCATTTTACTTTGTTTAATATTAGGTTATGTTGGTTCTGAACTTAATATATTTTATATCCTTAGGGATCAGTTCCCAAATTCCTGATGCGAGTGTGTATCCAAAACGATTTTAGGCCTATACTTGGGCATACACAGATCACCTTCTGTATGTCTTCTCTCCTACATAGGGGAAACCGGGGCTCCTGTCCCAAATGTAAACTGAAGTATCACAGGCTGTTAGACTGTTAGGGTGAGCCATGACCTTGTATGTAAAAGAATTAATTAATAGATAGGTACAGGCGTGCTCTTGAAAATCTCCACTGGCTTGTTCTGCTGAGGTGGATTACTCTTGGCTAACAGCCAGACTTCCATCCAGACCTCTCCCCCACTCCCTTCAGTGGGATGTGGTGGGTCGAAGATAGAAAGAACAGGAATGAAAAAGCTCTTGGGTTGAGATAAAGACAGGAACATGACTTACTAGTTATGGTCATGAGCAAAATAAACTCAATTTGGGGGAAATTAATTTAATACCAATTAAAATAAAGATTTTAATTACTACTTTGTCAGGTAATGTGAAGCAAAAAGTCAAACATTAAAACAGCACCTTTCCTCCCCCCTTTCCCAGTCTCAACTTCACTCCTTCATTTCTGACCCCTCAGAGAAAGAGCAGGGTTTTTTCTCACACTCCTCACACTACTGTGTAGCATTTTGCAATTTTTTGAATACCTTTTCCCTGAGGCACCACCACCTTGGCTGAGAGGCTCAGCCATACCCTGCGGTGGGTCAGTTGGAGCCGTCTGGAACCGGCTGTGTCTAGCACAGGGCAGCCCCAGCCTCTCCTCACAGAGGCCGCCCCTGCAGCCCCCGCTGCCAGCACCTGAGCACCTGCAGCCAATCCAACTGTTTTCTGTCTTCAAATCTTGACCACTTCCTCAGTTGTCTGTTTAGCTGTGCAGTAGAAGAAATAGGATATATCCCAACGCTAAGGTCAGACTTCATTTGTGGCAATATGTCTCAAATACTCACAACAAAGTTGTGGGAAAACAGGAAAAAAAGTTTTAAAATAACTGGCTATCAGTTTTGGTTGAGTTAAATTTGTACTGTGAAATATAAGCAAGTGAATTAATGAAATACCGTAAGAATAGAATGCTCTAGGGATACTTAAAGGAAAGATGCCAGCAGAAAAAAAACTTGACAGAAAAGCTCTGTTTTCCTCAGCTTTCAATAATATTTTTTCACTCCTTTTTTTTTCTTTATCCAGTGACAGAGATAACACTCTTGCCAAATCTAACCACTGCCTCTTTGGATTGTAACTTCTGTCAGCAGACAACTCATTTCAAAATCATCTACATATCTGATAATTTCTGTGTCGGGGAAAGGTAGGACACGAAAATATTACAGGACTTTAGGACACTAACTGTTTTGAGGTCCTAAATCTCTGAATATATAAAAAGAAATATTCATGCAACAAACAATATTAGTCTTTAATCTCTATACATTTCCATTAAAAGCTTTAATGTGAATTGAATTTATATTGAGGTCTTTTCAGACCTCCATGGAAATAATGGACTTGGCAGAAACACATAATGAGAGCAGCATAAATCCAGTTAGTCCTTAGTGGTTCACCCCAGAATAAATTGTATTGCTGATCTGATTACGTGTCACTGAAGCTGGAGGTTTAACCACTGCCTTCGTTTAAGATGGCATGAAGGAGCACCTAAATGCATGTAGGATAACAGACTGCAGAAGATCAAGGGCCTTCAATCAAAACATATAAATAAACAGCTACCCAAAATGAAAATATTTCATTCTGACCATGCTTTATGTTTATTAGTTAACGGATACAGACATACCATGGAAAAAGACATAGCTTCTAGGCCACACATATAGGTGGATACTGGCTGTTAAAATGACCATGAGAAAAATCTTTGCTGAAAGATTGTCTGGGCTAAGTGAAGTCTGAGCAAAGAAATTTATTGGCTGGTTTATTTCTGTTTGGTTCAGGGAAACTGTTTAATGTTTTTACATTGTTGCTTATTTTGAATTGTAATTCCAAACTACAGAGAGCCACTCAGGTAAAAGAAAAAGGTGTGTATGGGGAAATAAATCCTAAAAGAGAATGAACTATATTTGAGGATTTTGAAGCCAGATTCTGTTTTATTAAATTCATTATTACCTTATTTCCTAAGTTATCTCTTGGATTTTTATGGCTAAATTGTAAATCTTGGTGTTACTCAGTTGAAATGGAGATGATAAAACCAAGCTCATAGTAATTTTTATAAAAGCCTACCATATAAACAAATCCTTCCCATTTTGCTTAGATTAAGTTTGAATGTAATACTTTTTTTTTCTTTGCTAAATACAAATTAGCTTCCTCATCTACAGTAGGAACGTTTTTGTGAATTTTGTGAATACATTAACATGAGTGCACTGTACAGAATCTGGGCCATGAGAAGTCTGTTAGCATGTTACTAGGTGCTGTGATGCAATGTTATAAGATTTATGACTATGGCAGTATTCAAAGGGGACATAAAACGTGTTTTCTGTCTCAGGACTATTTCTGCACCAAATTAATTTTCTTTGTTTATAAGATAATAAATTATTGTTTAAAAATATTATCTTACACTGAAATAAGATAGTAAATACATCCAGTTTGCTTGTGAGTACATTTCCTGAAAGGGAGCAAAAATATCTATTTCTCTCTTGTCTCTTTTATTACCATGTTCAAGATCCAGTGAAATTCTTTGCATTGATGACTATGTGCTTGTTTTTATTCCCAAGGGAAAATGTGTCTTTCAGAAATGATTAAGAAACACTATTGCTTTCAGAAGCCCACATTATTTCTGATTTTGAAGCATATGTGTCACATTTTGATGCATCTTGTCAAGTTTAATCAATCAAATTGATGCCATGTGAGACATGATCCAATTTCACACGATCAGAATTACTTCATTTGACACACCACCATGTGACATTTAAGGTCAAATTAAAAACAATAACAAACAAACAAAAACTTTGCACCATATTAAAAGATTTTAAGAAAAAAGAACTAACTTTTTAAACCAGGTAAGGTATTTGTGTTCAGATGTGAAATATTTGCATTTTAACTACTTGTGGCATTTTAGTGGCCAGATTAGTCTTCCTGGTATTATGAATTTAACCAGTAATGTAACTCAACAGAGAGCTGGAAACTCAAGACTGTAAGAAAATTTGTTTTGGGTTGATAATTCGTCTGTAAAGACTGATAGAGCAACCTGATATGGAGAATGAGAAAATGTTGGCCTTTCTGTTTGTGAAGGCTGGGTAGAGAAAGTACTAAAGTGTACAGTACGTGCTCTTATTATTCCAAAAGCATTCTCTGTCCTTACATGTATGTTTTTATGAAAAAAGGGTCACATAAAACACAAACTGGTTTATTCTTATTTCTACAAAACAAACCCAACCAAATGAAAACCCCCCATCTACTTACGGAACACAGATAAGGGTGGGGTTTTATATATTAATTTACCCAGTTGATATCTGATTTATGGCAAATAAACAAACAAAACACCCCCCTCCCCCACTTTTAAAGAGTTAAAATTAAAGGTAATCTTTCTTGGCTGAGTTATAGCATATTTTGTTTCATATGTATGTGAATTCACTTGAATTCATGTGAATGATTTCCTGTGAATTAACTTACAGCATCCTCCATCTGTAGCAAAATCTACAACTTCACTTTCAGGTGTGACATGTGCTAAACTAAACTTTTTTTTCTTAAAAACTTTCTGGAATACTCAGTGTCTCAAATTCTTATTGAATAAACTTTACTGATGTGATTTTATGAAGTTCTTTATCAGATGAAACTAAAGGTAGTGCTGGAACTTATTCTGTGCTGCTGAGAAAACTGGGCACTTGTTTTACTTGAACTATCCCTCACTGAGCTATCTTGTCTTTTGCATATTTAGATTGTGACAGAAATGTAGCAATTAGGAAAGAAGGAATTTTTCAATCAGAAATGAGTCCAGGCCCAACATAAATGCCTGGTGCTCTGTGGTATTGGAGCAGGTATTCCCTGCAGCCTGTGAAGGATCCACACCAGAGGACATGGATATTCCTGAAGGAGCTGCACCCCTTGGGGTGCCCACACCAGCGCACAGGGAAAGTGTGAGAAGGAAGGAGCAGCAGAGAAAAACCGTTAATTACTGACCATAACCATAACATCCCTCATCCCCCCTGCACTGCTTGCAGGGGATGGAGGGCAGAGGAGTCTGGAGTGAATGAGTGAAGCTCAGCATGGGAAAGGTGGGGAGGAAAGGTGTTATTTTAATGTTTGTCTCTGTTGCTCACTACCCAAATTAGTAATTAAATTTTATTTTAATTGGAAATAAATAAAGTTACTTTTCTAAAAGTTCAATCTGTGTTACCCATTATGGTAATGGGTAAATGATCTCCCTGTCTTTATCTCGACCCATGAACTTTCTCATCCTTTTTTCTCCCCTGTCCCACTGAAGAGGGGGAGTAAGTGAGCAGCTAGGTGGGTGTTTGGCTTTTTGCTAATGCTAACCCACCACAGATATCCACATTTTTTTTTGTTAACATATCACATAGGAAACATAAGTAGGGATAAATGGTAACTCTTTCCTTTTCCAGTGGCAGAGGTTTTGTGCATGAGAAATTAAAAAGAAAGGAGGTGAAAGGATCATCTCATGGTAGCTGCACAGTTGCAAGGATAAGCATTAATCTGAGGAAGAAAAAGCTCAAATTTAAACACTTGTATAAAACCATCCTAAGCTGTAATGGAGATTTATGTCTGGAAAGAGAAAAAAAAATAAACCTCCAAAGAGAGGTACCTGCTACTTTTTGAACTAACTTTAGTTTCACAACTCTCAACTTGTCCATGCTTCTCTGTATAGGCCGAGGGTTCATGGCACGAGGATTTAGTTTTTATATTTTATTATGTTATGTTATGTTATGTTATGTTATGTTATGTTATGTTATGTTATATTATATCATATTATATTATATTATATTATATTATATTATATTATATTATATTATATTATATTATATTGTATTGTATTGTATTGTATTACATTACATTACATTACATTACATTACATTACATTACATTACAGCTATTATTTATTATAATGCATATGTGATGCTTACATAAATCTATATAAATATTAAAATATCTAACATATTAAACAGTCTAGACATGAAACAAATCTCACATCACTAAAACCAGTTTAATCAGTGGGGAATGCATTCGGATTCTGAACTTTAAAATTGGTAAGATAATACAATACTTTTCCATTGAAAATTTATAGATAAAAATGAAACCTTGCAACAGTCATGTTGTCATCATCCCAGCAAAATTACTAGGGATAATTTTATGACCCGGTCCATCCTACTTGGGACTATATTACCATAAGCCTACAGCCTGTAATAGCAAAACAGTAATGAAATTATTATCAGCAAATATTCACAATTAAAATAGTAAAACTTTTTATTTCAAAATCTGTTGCTAAATTTAAACATCATGTTCTTTTTTTCCGTCCAAATGCCATTTTCCCAAGGTGAATAACATTTTTTTATTGTTTTAGTTACATAACTCAATCCCAGAATAATAATTAAAGGGTAGGTTATGCCCCTTCCAGGCTGCTCAAGCATAAATTAAGTAGATGGATGTATCTCCTAGGGATGTATATATCACAAGGAGATGTAAGTCTTTATAGAATTAGAGAGAAACAGAGCGATTCTCATATTTACAGAATATAGAAAAATAGTGCTGTGATTTGTACTTTGAGAATAATTAAATCTGCTTCTGTTAAAAGCTTGTTGAGAATATGAGGTTTGATTTTTGTCTCCTGATAGCTGAGGTCACTTCTGCAACCTGATGACAATGTTTTTACCAATATAGTCTGAAACAAATTGAGGTCAGTGTACATTTTCTCACAGCCTTGCTCTCAGATTTCTTCCATGAACTGCAGAAGGTTTCAATTTACTGAAGCACTGAAGTAGGTAAGATCCAATCAAAGTAAAAGCAGAATCAATAAATGCTAACCTCAGAGGGCTAAATAGCAGTGACATCAGTCAGGGAAAAAAGTCATTTACAGATCCAAAATACTATTGTTCTGTACACAGAATAAAATGAAAATGCAGCTATATGTTTTTATATTACTTGTTTACTGAGATGTATTTAACATGTTTGACAAACAACAAGATGGATTTTCTATCTAGGATAAGCATGTGCCTATGTGTTTCGGCAAATATTCAGAAAATATAGGCAATCCATGGAAGCCAGCTGAACGGCAATCCATGAAAGCCAGTTGGACAGCAATTCACATTCTGCTTATGTATGTAATATACTTCCCATTGCTTTATCTCCTAGCATTTAATGATTGATGTAAATGAATTATACATTTTTAAACATTATGATCAATAAAACTTGCATAAAATATTCAGAAAACCAGTTATGTGTTGAGCTGGTTACACAAGTTTGGTAAAAATTAATTTTACATTTAAAGAACTCAGTTGTCTCTGATATTATCTTTTTTTTTTTTTTGGTAAACAAAATAACTGTGTAATTGTGTATAAATATTTGAAAAATTTAAATAGTTTATTTTTGTGTCAGCATTATTAAACAGAATATATGTTTTCACAAGAATAAGTGTCATCTATAGTTATAGAAAAGTTGTATGTGTGTTTACATATACTTTTAAGCTTGTTTTTAAAAGAAATGTGATTTTATTTTTTAGCTGAGTATCAGTTAAACTGCATTATGCTCAGTGCAGATCTATTGTGTCAGCATTCATACAAATTCTTTTCTCACTCTTCAAGAATTGTTATAAATCAGCATTAACTGTGATTTGCCTTTTCAATCTCATCAATTATAAAAATATTTTTTATCAAAGGTAAAAACCAGTTTCATACTCTCACTATTCTTCGTTTTTAAAGAATAGACAAAATGTAATTTGACTGAATTATTTTCACTGTAAAATAAAAATCAGAGGATTTTTTTTTTTTTTTTCAGGATACAGCTGTCCTATAAGATGATTTTTCAGTGTTTATGGGTTTGTACAGTTTTTTTAGAAATAGTGTCCTAGTTCTATATAAAGAAATTGTGTGGCACGCTGTGTTTATTCATTTGCATTTTTATTTAAAATTGGAGTCTAATTAATTAAACAAAACAAAACAATAGCAAAAAATAAATAACCCGACATTGTATCACAGAAGTCATAAATGACCAGGTTATCACTTCAATCGCAGTAACTGATAAACCGTATGTTTTGGTTTTTTTTCCAAGATTATCCTGTTCCATTTAAAGAGCTAATCTGGCAAAAGTGCTGCCTGAAATGACTAAAATGGTCCTGCCTAAAATGTTTTTCACTGTGCCTGCTCAGAAAAATCATGAAACAAAGTGGTTTCTATCAGGTACTATGTGAATACGCAGTGATATCCTGACTTTCTTGGGACCCTGTTTTTGGGGTACAGATTAGAGGAACCAAGGCCAAAAGTCCTTTGAAAATCTAGTATCTGGCCATGCTGGATTAAACCAATGGTTCATCAAGCTTAATATACTGTTTTTATAATTGGTCAGTAGTAGTTGTTTTCAGAAAAACATAAAATCAGGGCAAGCATATAGTAAGATTTCCCTGTATTATCTCATATCTGAAATGCATTGTTCCGATTAGTCTGGTTAAGAAGTGCAAAATCTGTCACATGGAAATCTGAGCTTTGATATAGCATAATAAAAATATGAACAACTGTTGTGGTTTAACCCCATCCAGCAGCTAAGCACCACACAGCTGCTTGTTCACTCCCCTGCCCTGGTGGGATGGGGGAGAGAATCGGAAGGGTAAAAATGAGAAAACTCATGGGTTGAGATAAAGACAGTTTAATAATTGCAATAAAGTAAGATAGTAGTAGTAATAATAATAATAATAATAATAATAATAATAATAATAATAATAATAATAATAAACAAAGCAAGTGATGCATGATGCAGCTGCTCACCACCCGTTGACTGATGCCCAGCCAGTCCCTGAGCAGCGGTCCCCCGCTCCCAACCAATTCCCCCCAGCTTATATACTGAGCATGACATCATATGGTATGGAATAGCCCTCCTTTATTGAAGAAGGATGAAACATAACTTGACTAGATATAACCAGAGATAAATATCTATTCAGTTCTTCAAAAATGTATTCTATAATCTCTTTGTCAATGTGTTCACACAGTTCACTGCCTTTATTATAAAGAAAGTTTTTCCTTAATATTTAGCATAAACCTTTTCTTTTACCAACAGAATGAGGACACCAGTTATTATCCTTTTCATGGTAGTCTTTTTAGTCTGCTAATTAAAACAAAACCAATGTCTTTGACCTTTCCTCCTTAGCTATGTTTTCAAATTTTCTTCCCATTCCTGTTTGCTGTCTCCTATTTTGACTGTAACTTTCTATCAAAGTGGGTCCAGATGAAACTTAGGACAGAAAAATTATAAGCTGTATTTCAAGCATATGGTTTCCTAAATGACTTCTTCTTTTTTCATAAAAAGAATCACTTCTCCCACACCACCAATGGTTAATTTATGGACCACTGTGGGCCTGCATCTTTTGAGCAGTAATGTTGCTTAACTGTTTGGCATTTTGTGTTAGTGAATTTTACATAACTGAACTGTAAAACTGTACTACTGTTAAGCGCCATTTTTTTTTTTTCTGATTTCAAAACATCTTTATTTTGTCAGCTTTAAAATCCAGTCATCTTTGATTTAATCAGATTCGTTGATGTCATCAAAAAATTTTGAATATGCTCTGTATTCTACCAGCTAACTCAATAAAAGTATTGAACAAAACTGGGTCCAGACCAGAAACCTTACATACTAATCAATCAAAAAATTAACATCGATTCATTCAGTGTGATTTTCAGTCAGTTGTGTATCTATCTCTGAGGATTTACTCTAGTTATATTTCCTTGCTTTGATTTTGAGAATGTCATCTTAGACACTAACAAAGCTTTTTTCCAAGCAATACATAATTATTTCCATTGTTTCAATGTTATCTGCTAGGCTAGTTATCCTATCAAAGAATATTTGATAATTATGTCTTAATTTGTTAGAGACCCAAACTCTTTATAATTTCATACTGAAAATCAATTATTAATATAAAAGACACTGCAGGTAAAGACTTATGTATTCATAGTAGTAATTCTTGGTTCATACAATCTGCCTTTGTCTTGTCAGTGTCACTTAAATATTGATAACTTCCAGCAGCAGAATGCAGACTTAATTTTATAAGCACAGACCAGGCAGCTAGCTCAGTGAACCACTTTTATATGCTAAAATTCCTTTTTTTTTTTTTTTTTTCTTTAAGCTGTTCAGGCTTCCTATAGTCCAATAGTAGAAATCCACAGAGACAGAGTGTAGTTAATGTTTGTTCTATGCATGCAAATTGTATTGGCTAAGTCAGACATGTTTAGCCAGTTGTATATATGAAAATGTACTCTGTACTGAGAATAAGTGCATCAAATTACTGTAAGGAAAAGACAAAACAGAAATTCATACTGCAGTATTTTTTTACCCTACTCACACAATTTACTACATGTACAGAGAGGAAAAACATTAATTGTATTCAACTATGCATAAGCAAACAGGTACTGTATGCCTGTCTCTTCTCTCTCTTTCTCTGAAATAATTTACTTTCTTAAAGAAAAATGTTAGAATAATTGCTGCTATGAAATGTTTGGCAAAAATCAGAATGATTTGCACTAAAAATCTATTGGAGAGCTAAGGCAACTTTGACCCTAAAACAAGAACTAGTAGGATTCACTTATTATTATAATAATCATTTTCTCACCACTTACATACAAAATGGACATGAAAATAATAATTAGTGTTTTCTTTCCCAAAGCCATTTCAGCTACTAACCAATTCAGTGGTGTCCAAGCAGCACTGACTGTGTTTGTTACTTAATTTGACCTGTATGGTTTCAGCCTCCAAGGTTAGGAGGGACAGTCACATTATCTGCTTATATAATACGACATTAAACATACTATAGAAGTACTACATCCCATTTCACAAGCATAAAGACTTCTGGAAACTCAGGATCCTATTATTTAAACATAAGTCATATTTGGTTCAAAAGACCATTTTAAAGAGTTATTAAAATAAAAATCAGAGGATCCAATTTGCCACTGCATTTATATACATAAAAGATGTGATGTAGTCCCAAATCAGAAATGGTATTTGTTGTATACTAACATTATTTCCAGTTTAAAGAGATAAAAACTGTGGTGTCCTCAATGTGCAAAATGTCTACATAAAATTTTAGTCCAAAAGAAAAACCTGTACACATATCAGGTATAAAAACTGTATAGAGTATCAGGTTTTGGTTTTGGCTTGGTTTGGTTTTTTTTAAAGAGTTTCTTAACAGTAGTTGTTTTGTTTAAATATAAAACTTCTAAGAATAAAATATGTTCAGATGTTGGAAACATCATCTGAATATAAAGCAGATAATGTTCAGCCAAATTACACTCTTTTTCAAGGGGATGGGCAGGGAGGGAAGGTTTTGCAAGCATATGTATATTTCTGCAGTCATAAAGCCATTAGTGTCTTCCATTCTCTTTGCTGCAATTGTATTTTAGATTGTGCAGCAAGCATGGCATGACAAGGGTACCTGAGGGTATAATCACTGTTATATACAGGGTTTCTGTTCAGTGAGGAGGTCTGCATCTGAGATACAAAATTGGTAAATAAGAGAAGGCTTTGTGGAATGTAAACAATCAAACATAAAGCTAGTCAAAGGGCATTGTTGGGAAGATTGGGTATGTCTGCTCAAGACTCTACTTAGCACAGCTTACTTTTTATCACTGTGAAATTCATCAAGCATGAGTAATTTTTTTTTTCTTTTTTTTTCCTGTACAATAGGACCATAAATGCAGAGTCATAAAAAAAGATGATGCATTGTAGTTGAGATATCAGCTAAGGCTGTTTCCAGTTCTATTAAAACCTTTTTATCAGAAGGTTATAACAAAAATTCACCCCTGGGTTAAACCTCAAAGCAGTGGCATCTTATTTCAGTATAATTAAAATCAATTGGTTAATTTCTGCTTGTTTAATGCCATATATTTATTCTGCAATGTCTCAAATAGTGGCAAATTAAATGTCTCTTACGTCTGAATAAAGCAACTTCAAAGCATTATAAAAACAGTACTTGCAAGGATTGTGGATGCATAGTACTTATGGCATCTTGCTACAGATCTACAATTGTGAGTTTAATCCTTGGTCTGGATTTGGGTCAAAACTGCACCTACTATATCTATCTATGGGCGAGAAAAGGCTTAGGAAAAAAAAATCTAAATGTAATACCTATACTATCACATTCTCTTATGTTGCTGGCTTCAGGTTCCACTGTGTGCTGACCTTGACAGGCTAAGGATTGTCTCCTGAACTCCTGCTCCAAGATGTGAACTTCTTATTACCTAGGAAGTCCAGAGAGCACTGAAGTTCCCATCTGACAATGTGCCTTTTTTCCGAGTAATTCTCTTAGTGATTTAACTTTACTCCTGGGTGACAAACTTTAGTTTATGTACCAAGAACCTCTTCTGCTTAATGAGACAAGTAGCCCTTACCTCCCCAAGAGGAAAAGAAAGGTTTATTCTTCCTCTTACTATTCAAGACACATTCAAAGACTGTCCCAGACATACTGCATTCCTTGAAATTAGCTGTTGAAAAACTGTTCTATGGGTAGTTTTATTTTCTCTAGTTCATGCAGGGAATTTACCCATTCATCATTAGAGTGCCTCATTTTTAGAACATGAGGGTGGCCACACCAGAATTTTGTCTCCTAAAATGGCCATAAACAGAAACCTATGGGATGGTAGAAACAGAGCAAGCATATATGACATTTCTCCCTAATGCTTTCCCAGTGTCTTGCCAATGCAGCCCAGGAGGCACTTAGCTTCCATTGTTGCGGGAGCACACTGCTGACTTTTGTTCAACTTGTTTTCTCAAACAAGACTTGTTTCTTTTCTGTAAACCTGCTTTCTAACCAGTCAGCTTCCAGCCTGTACTATTGTGTTATTTTGTCTAATGTACAGGGCTACTGAAGCTGAAAATATTTTTGTTCCCCCATTCCTCCAGTCTGCTGAAAGCCTTATCAATGGCAGCCAGTCCTTCAGCGTATCAGCTCTTCTCCTGTCCAGAGACATGCTGAAAGTGCATTCTCTCTCATCATGCAGGCCATTAATGAGGATGTTGAACAGTATTGACCTCAGTATCAACCCTGAGGAATAACTCAGCCTGACATATAATATCTGGCTAACAGCTGGGTTTTGAACTGCTGACAACTGTTCTTTCAGCATGGCAATTTAGTCAATTTTTCACCCAGCTTGTCCAGACCATTTCTTTCCAATACAGCTACAAGAAGTTGTACTATGGGATACCATGTCAAAAACGTTGGTAACATTAGGGCAGCCACTTCTCTTCCCTTGCCCACCAAGCTGGTCTTCTCATTACAGAAGGAAATCATCTTGGTCAGGCATATCTGGGCTCAGTAAATGGCTATTCTCAGTCTTCCTCTTGTTCTACATGTGCCTTGGTGTGGCTTCCAGGAGGTATTGCTCTATAATCTTCAACTGAATTAGGTTAGGAAAACCAATCTTCAGCTCCCTGCATCCTTCTTTCTTGCCCATCTTGAAGATGAGTGTGATATTTGGGGGTTTTTTGAGTCACCAGGAATCTTCCCTAACTGTCTCGGCCTTCCAAAGATGGTGGATGGTGGTTTTGCAACATTATATCAACCAGATCTCTAAGTGCCTTTGGATGCTGGCATTCTTCCATTACTAATATAAGCACTAATTTTCAGAAACTAGTCTAATGTTATAATTTACTGAGGAAATTCTAAAAGACAGAATATATCTAAATTTTAGATACAGAACTGTTCTTTTGTTTGTTGGTTTTCTCCTGGAAAGAGAGTGATGCCTCTCTGGCACCTGAAAATTAGAATGTGGTTTCATAAAAGATTGACAATGCTGTGATTCACGTCTAAAATCACTTTCTTAAACATCAGTTTAAGAAAAATAAAAACTGGAAGGAGGAAAAATTGCTCTTTTTTATCTTTTTGACTTCACAGATGAAGTCAACTTTCTTCTAAGTCAAAGCAATTCTTAAACAGTAATGCTGGTAAATAATATTCCATTTACTCTGACTTTATTTTTTTATAAAGAACAAAAGGGTTAGCAAAGACTTATGTTTTGTCTTTTACTCACATGCTATAGCTACTAAGAAGAAATCAAATATTCTTTAAATAAATATATTTTCAAGATAAATTATACATGAAAAACCTAAACCATAATTGTGTTTCTGTTTTTACAATACAGAAGAGAATAAGACAAGCTCTTGGGAACTCCTCTTGAAAGGAATATCTTAATTCCTATATGAAAAAGAATACAGTAAGATATTTAAGGGGTTGAGTAGTGCAAGAGTCAATATTGTACCAACTCCTTATAAATAGTTAGCCACTCCCAGCACAAGTACCACAACAAGTACAGAGACAACAGGGTGTTTATATGACACCTCTGCTCATCAAAATTAGAAAACAACCTGAGACAGTTAAATAAGACCCAAACACAAAGCAGGTGCAATTGGCATATCCAGAAGTTGAAAGGTACAGAATCACTCTTGGCGAATTATTTCCCAGGATATCTGGATGTCTCCTACCCTGTGCAGGTGACCTTCTAGAAATCCAGTCCCTATTCAGGAGAAAAGGGGAGTGAATTACTGTTAAAAGTGGGAACCTACCACCGTGGTCGGTAGACTTGATAGTTCCAGAAGCAGAGAATTGCAGAACATGTTTGCAAATAAAATTGAGTATTGATTGATATATATGAATCATTTATTTATGTTTATATTGGTAAATCCTCTCCCTATACTCTATTCTCACTTTCCCTACCTTTGAACTATCCTACCATCAGATAATATTGCAAATTAAATATAAAAAAGGATGCAGTTTGTCATTCTAGAACTGATGAATTCCTCTGCCTGATGTGGAGATGTACCCAAGAAGTGAGCATGTTATTAAGATACAAAAGGAATTAAATGATGATGAATATAAAAATATTAGATTTTCTTTACATAAACAGGTACATTGAGGGAATAAAAAAAATATTGTTTCACAGTTTTCTTAAGTTTATCTGTGCAATTCTGTTGAAGGAGAGGGTCCCAGCACACGCATTGTACCTCTTCCCGTTGTCCGTGCATCAACTTTGCCATTGCTTCTGTGATGCTGGCTGTAGCAATTACTCAGTAAATCAGATTAACTTGTTGATCTGCTGAAAGCCATTTTTTTTCCCCTGCAAGATTAGTTTCCAGTCAGATAACCAAGTTGTTTTGACTTACTGTGCTGACCATTAATGCCAACACAAAGGAATCAACAGGATAATGCAGCTAAAGTAACACCATCCTATTTAGCAGCAGAGACAGCTGCAGCCACTTGTGTAAACTAGACTTTGGTACAATGCTGATTACTGCAAAGCCGAAAGAAGACTTCACATTTGTTGTACTGAGTAGAATTAGCTATCATCTAAAAAAACCTTTGAAGAGATTGGATTATTTTCCCTGGAACTCAAACAAATAAAATAATATTAAGAATGTCTAAAGTATTAACTGGTTCAGAGAAACAGTAATTCGTTTATTTCTATCTCATGGATTGGCGCAAGAACAAGGAGGCATTTTATATCTTGAAAAAGTTAGAAAATTAAAGAAGGATAGGAGGAAGTGCTTTTCCTTTTCATACAATGTCTGATTAATTCATGAAACTTGGTCATGAAAAGTCATTGAGCCACACAGTTTACAGCTTTAAACATGCCTTTTTTGGACATCACTAAAGCTAAAACCTAATGCTTTATCCATTAACAAATAGAACTGATATAAAAGTTTTCAATTAAGTGTAAACTATGTTTTAATAGTTTACAATATTTTCTAATAATTTGTTATCTTGACATCTAACAGATTAAGATGGCTCCTAATGTATTATGTTATAGTTTATAATTGTCACAGGACCCTCTAGCTACAGATAAAAGACAGAAAAGAATTTGCCAGTATCTAATAGTTATACTGAATTTTCTTTCCCACTATGTTTGTAAGTGAAAATATATCTGTGTAACAACTGATTTTTTCTTTTTGTTAGTCATTTTTTCTACTTGCTTGATGATCACTTTGCAACTTGATAAAGTAAATCTAATACATTTTAACTTTAAAGCATCTTCTGTTGGATGATTTTTTTTAATTTATTTTCAATAAGTAGGAAATGTTTAAGCTTATGAACAGGTTGTGCTAAAAAAAAGAAAGTGTGATCTCTGTTGTGCTGGTAAGAAAAGTAAAGCCCAAGGAATTAAAAAAATGAGATCTATGTCACTCAGTAGATTAAGTGCAAATTTAGTTAGGAACTGGCTCTTAACTTGCAATGCTCAGCTGTTGCAATATGATTAATTATTACCACCACCCCAAAAAAACAATTATACTGTGATGTAATACCTTGCAATACTTCCCAGTATTTAACCTAACAAGTTTGCAATCTATTCTATTCTGTTTAAATAATACTTTCCTCTTCCATCATCTTTATTTTCATTCTTTTCCATATATTTCAGCATTATGCCTATATTAACTTAATATACACATAGAGAGTAATTAATGGTTTTGTGTTTAATTATTTTTACAATGTATATAGTAAATATTAAAATGTGCTTTAGTGTACAGTGTGTGCATGTACTAATACAGACTTTCTCACACTATGGCATTTTCTCTTAGTTTCGTATATTAAACATCACTTGGTAATTGCCATGTATACAGTCTTAGCAAAGCAATACTCTGTATTTCATAGCAATTGCATGCTCGGAAAGAAATTATTACTCAAAATATTTGTCAGTTGTCCTTTTTTGTTAGATTAATTTCCTAGTTCGATATCTTAGCTTATAGTTACATAAACTTAAAGTAATATAATATACACCATGTTTAGATCCAATGTTGAGATGCAGTTCTGGCAAGCAGGACCACAAATTTGTTCAGACATAGCCACAGCAAAATATTTTTGGTTTGCATTTTGAAATACAGTCACATCATAGACCTAGTGCTGTTTGGTCACCTGGGCATAGTTGAAATCTGTGGACTATGGTTAGCTGTCCTGAATTGTGAGTCTCTAGGGAATGTCAAAGTGTTACTATTGTTTGCTTGGGAAAAACAAATAAACAAAAAATTTTCTCAACTATTTTTTAGACTATCCTAGTTACACTCAAGTTAAGATTTTGTTATTATATATTTAATTAAAAGAGATTACTTCTAATTTACTTGGAAATATTTTGGCTTTTCACGCTCTTAATTGGCATTGTCAGGGTTCACATGGGTTGGCAATTGTTTTCACTATCCCTAGTAGAATAATTTGTATGCATTCAGACTGGAATGTTATTTTTATAGAAATTTCTTTATGAATAAACATGATGGAAGTTTAGAGCAATAAAAGCCTATTTCTAGACTGACTTCTTGACATTGCTGTATGCTATTAATGGTGGTTATGAGCTTATTCTGTATTACGCTTCTAATTTTGCCTCTGCATAGAGGACAAAACTAGAAAACATTTACTATGCCATCCACAGTTTGGATCCATAAACAGAAAAGAACATAACAACAAAAAAGAAGCAGTAAGTAATGCTTTCCCCTCCCCATACCAATGTCACAGTCTGTGGTCAGCTACCTGGGTATATTAATATTCTGCAGCTGGTTTCTGTCTCTGAGTGAAATGTCTGTCAAGTGAGCAGAGGGACAGTTAGTTATGGGCTCTTAACCAGCTGGATGTTGATTTCATTTGAATGCCCTTAGAGAATGATAAAAATGGTCCTTGCTGTTCTGCACTATGTCTATACAGTTTAGATTGATTTGCATTTTCTCAGGATTTCCATAATTTTGTCTTTTCTATGGTAGAAATGTTACCTTTTTTGTGACAAGGGTTTTTGTTTTTTTTCAATAATAGATGCAGTTGCCCCAAAGTCACCTGCATAAGTGAGTATTACACTTAATTAACCATCAAGCAGGGAAAAAAAGTGTTTAATGAGATGGCTCCATAAACACTTTACTGCCTGAAACTCACATAGAAACCATGCCATGAACATGTGTAAACCATGGCTTATGCAAAGAGATAATAGTGATAGTAAGAGATGGTGGGACACTTTTTTTTTTAATCCCCAGGACTTCCTCTAAAAGGACATATAGTCAATCTGCAAGTAATACAGGAATTGGATTCACATATAAGTTAAGACACATAAGATGTGTCAATTAAAATACTGCATAGGTGTCTATGTGTGAACTGGGTGTCTGGACTTACACTGTTGTGAATGGTGATCTAGTCAAAAGAGAGTGCAGAATGTTATTCAGATTGTCCCAGACATCTACACCTGATTTGTTTTCTATATACTTCCTTGGTTGTACTGATGAAATATTTGTAACATCTATAAAGAACTGGCTGTTGCTACACAGAAAACTGCCTTCTTGCACAGAAGCTGCAGCCAGGCAAGATACAGTAAGCCATCTCAAATAATACTAGATGCTTATGTTAATGAACTGAAATAAGCTTCACATCTCTACTAACTAAAACACAAAGTCATACATAAATACTTATATCTAAGTGTAAAAAGTGCCTCAGACTTTGTAGCTGAGCATTGCAGTTAATCTCTATATAATCTATATGTTTGGTGCAGAAAGGACAACAACATTTCAATAGACCTGATCATCTTGTACAAATACAAATGGATGTCACAAAATTCAACTGAGTTACAGTCAGTTATCAGTTTTTCAATATATTGACATATTGACATATAACATATGTCATGTAATCAAAACAAAAAAAAAAGAACAATAGGGCCAGTATTATTCTAGTTGCAACCACTATGGGGTTCCTAAAAAAGTCCCCCAAAAGTAGACTAGAATGATCTAAAGAACGTGTTTATGCTACTGATGCAAAACTGTTTATTGCTAAAGTATACTATATGGACAATGAACCTTGTTCTTTGATACCTAGGAAAGTGAGTAAAACTGCCCCTAAACATCTCCAACAGCATATTACAGTGCTATTGAAGCTGTAGGATTTGTCTGAAATACTGTTTATCTTAGATCAGGAGTGAATTTTTGAAGCAAACTTCCAATTTTTCATATTTTATTTGCATCATGCTTTGGTTTGCATTGTGAAATGGTCTCAGGGTATCTGAACTGTGGTGTTCCTTTCAGGTGAAATTAAACTAGAAGATACTGTCTAGGAGCTCATTTAGTACTCTTCAGCCTCAAATACTCATTTTGTCAATAGGACCAGACTAGAGCTTATTCACATTATGAAAAGAACCAAATAAATTTCCCAGGTGTATTTACATCATAAACACAACAGCATGTCTTATTAGCTTCTTGTATGACAAATTTACATATACTTTTTTTACTGCATCTTAATAAGAAACCAGTTTGTATAAACTTAGTTTTGATGGACTTCTGGATGAATGAAACAATGATGCTGAGAATAAGTTTCCTAGACACAAAGATAGAAGAAAAGCAGACTGTACTGTTGGCTATATACAAGCAGAGTTATCTAGAAACATTTTTTTCTGACATGACAAAATATTCAGGAGTCAATTCTGCTGTCTGATTTATCAGTAAAATACTGACATGGATGTATAACTTTCAGAGTTATATTTAAGAGTAAATATTACAATTTTCAGAATGTTTTGTTCATGTCTTTGTATTTTGATTGACATAGAGAAATATTTCTCTGTCTTTTCAGATTTACTGATTTTCTTTCACACCAGAATGCATCTTATCTTATTGACATCGATAATATTTTTCACAGTATATAACTACCTTTTTTTAATATTGGTCTAATTCCCAGGAAAATATTCAGCATCACATGTTGTTTTATCAACCATGCATATAATGAAAGACAATAACTGCTCTATCCCAATAGGATTTTAATTGTGTTTGCATTAAATCAGCTGGATCAGTAGGAAAACAAGGATTTTTACAGCATTTCTGTTTTGATGACCAATGTGTCTAGAAGAATATTTGCCACTAGTTAATGTATGAGTTTTATTAACTTTGTTACCTTTTTGTAAAACAGATGTGTCCAGATCAAATTACACCTCAGATTTGGTATTAGCAGGCATTCAAATACCGGATAAAGAATCAGTCTCTGATCTAAAGATGGCTATGTCAGATAAGGAGTAAATAAAACACAGTATCAATGTTTAAGGTATCCAGCAGACTTGAAATTCTTTTCAAAAAGAAAGTTACCTGTAAGTAGAGGTAAATCTTAATTTATGTTTGCTATGTAGAACTTCTGAAAGGCAGATTGAACTTTCATTGCTTGGCAGAAAATAATTTAGAATAGAAAAAGAAAGTGTGACAATAGCAACATCACCTGAAATACATGGACTGAGAAGGAAAAAGGAAGTATATATTGACATGAAAAAAACCCAAAACAAATAAACAAGTTGTGTTTCAAATTGCTAAGTGTAATTTCCTTTTGAATAAAATATTTGACAGTATTTTATAAATTGCTAACATGCTGGGTAATAGATACATTGTCAATAGTATGATCTACTGCTAGAAGTCCTCTGTTGTCATTTCTTGAATTCATGCAAGGAGAGTGAATATGATAAATACTACTTGATTAATAGCCTAGTTATCAAAGAAAAAGATTGCTTGAATTGCTGGAGGGGTCTTTTGCTCTCCAGAGTATCATACATATATACTCTGAGGAGTAAGGGGTAATTTCTGATGTTCTGTAGCTCTGTTGGATTGGTACTTGCAAGTTAGGCCTATAACTGGTATCCTCTTGTTTCTCCAGTGTAACAACATCTTAACTTCAACTTCACTTCAACTAACAATGACATATAACTTCTACTTACCAGATGTCTGCTGGAAATACAATACAGCAGAGAGAAAACACTTCCTGGATTGTTGTGAGGTCATGCAGGGAGAAAACTAGAAGGACTAAAGCCCAGCTTGAACTTAATCTGGCTACTGCTGTAAAAGATAATAGAAAAAAATTCTACAAATGTATTAGCAACAAAAGGAGAGCTAAGAAGAATTTCCATCCTTTACTGGATTGGGGGGAAACATAGTGACAAAGTACTGAAGGGTACCAAGGGAGCTGGCGGAAGTGCTCACCAAGGCACTTTCAATCATTTATCAGCAGTTCTGCCTAACCAGGCAGGTCCCAGTTGACTGGAGGTTAGCAAACCTGACACCCACGTGCAAGAAGGGCCAGAAGGAGGATCTGGGAAACTACAGGCCTGTTAGTCTGACCTCGGTGGCAAGGAAGGTTATGGAGCAGATCATCCTGAGTGCCATCACGTGGCACATACAGGACAACCAGGGGATCAGCCCAGTCATCACGAGTTTATGAAAGGCAGGTTCTGCTTGACTAACCTGATCTCCTTCTATAACAAGGTGACCCACTTAGTGGTGAGGGAAAGGCTGTGGATGTTGTCTACCTGGATTTTAGTAAAGCCTTTGACACTTTTTCCCACAGCATTCTCTTGGAGAAACTGGCTGCTCACGGCCTGGATGGGCGTACTCTTCACTGGGTTAAAAACTGGCTGGATGACCAAGCCCAAAGAGTTGTGGTGAATGGATTTAAATCCAGTTATGTGTCAGAAGTGGTGCTCCCCAGGGCTCAGTACTGGGGCCAGTTCTATTCAATATCTTTATTAATGATCTGGATGAGGGGATTGAGTGCACCCTCAGGAAGTTTGCAGATGACACCAAGGTGGCCAGGAGTGTTGATCTGCTGGAGTGTAGGAAGGCTTTACAGAGGGATCTGGACAGGGATCTATATCGATGGGCCAAGGCCAATGGTATGAGGTCCAACAAGGCTAAGTGCCGGGTCCTGCACTTGGGTCACAAAAACGCCATGCAATGCTACGGCCTTGTGGAAGAGTGGCTGGAAAGCTGCCTGGTGGAAAAGGACCTGGGGGTGTTGGTTGACAGCCGGCTGAATATAAGCCAGCAGTGTGCCCTGGGGACCAAGAAGGCCAATAACATCCTGGCTTGTATCAGAAATAGTGTGGCCAGCAGGATTAGGGAAGTGATTGTCCCCTTGTACTCAGCACTGGTGAGGCCGCACCTCGAACACTGTGTTCAGTTTTGGGCCCATCACTACAAGAAGGACATTGAGGTGTTTGAGTGTGTCCAAAGAAAGGCAACGAAGCTGGTGAAGGGTCTAGAGCACAAGTCTCATGAGGAGTGGCTGAGGGAGCTGGGGTTGTTTAGCTTGGAGAAGAGGAGGCTGAGGGGAGACCTTATTGCTCTCTACAACTACCTGAAAGGAGGTTGTAGAGAGGTAGGGGTTAGTCTCTTTTCCAAAGTAGCAAGTGATAGAATGAGAGGAAATGGTCTTAAGTTACACCAGGGCAGGTTTAGGTTGGATATTAGGAAAAACTTCTTCATCAAAAGGGTAGTCAGGCATTGGAACAGGCTGCCCAGGGAAATGGTTGAGTCTCCATCCCTGGAGATATTTAAAAGACGGGTAGACGTGGTGCTTAGGGACATGATTTAATGGTGGACTTGGCAGTGCTAGGTTAACGGTTGGACTTGATGATCTTGAAGGTCTTTTCCAATGTAGATGATTCTATGATTCAATGACATCACTAAAGGAGCGACAATACTCTTCAGGATTCAAGAATGTTGCCACTGAGATTAGGGAAATATCTTTTTCTTATAGTAAATATTCAGTTACTTGACTGGACTATCATTTATTTTTTAAGCCTTCTGCAGGGGCAACATACTAGTCTTAATGGGCCACCATTCAGATTGGCTACACTGCATTATAAAGCTCTAAGACCTAGGACACAGCCATAATGCTTCTGGTGGGCAAGAATTAAAGGGTGAACTCCTTCGGAAGCTACTAAAGCTACTCTTTCATCAGTATGAGTAATTGCTGCTTGAATAATGTAAATTTCTATTTCTTCTGCCCTGCTGCTCAGAGGCTAAGCAGGTTACCTCTACAACATTCACCACCTTTGTAAGCCATTGCCTAGAAACCCAAATAAACCACACAGAGCACATTACAGATCAGGAAATGTCTAATTTCCACCTTTTATTTATCATGCTGAAACACACATGGGAACTAGAGAAGCAATCACTAGAATTTAATAATAAAAGCCAGATTAGCCGTTGTTCCAGCCTTCAGGAGATAGGGCACAGAGAGGACAGATTGGAAATATATTCTCCTTCACAGTGTCATGTAGTCAGGGTGTTTAATTAAGGCCCTATATAAAGATAAACAAATATAAACACATATATGGCATCTATATATGAATAACAACATGAAAATATTAGTAGCTTGTAGGAAAGAGCTGGAGGTTAAACTGTCATGGACTGACTTGGAGCAAAAAGCTCATCTTTCTTATTGTCCTAAGCTTCCCTTTAATAAAGCAGTAGAGGGACTGTCATGAAATCAGTTCTGAGTCACTGATTCTTAGGGCAGAACTGATTCCCAGTGCATGTTAGAGCAGCTGGAAACTGTTGTATCTCACACAAGCTCCCTATCATTCCTAAAGGGTCAGACACCAGACAGGGTTGCCTAGAGTGTAGCACACTCCAACTAAGCCTTTTTCTACTCATTTTTGCACACTACATCACTATGGGTGTGGCTGCAGCCATCTATCCTAGCTTGAGAAATGGTATTTTTTTTCTAATAGTTTTAGTCCATATGATTCTAAAACACAAAAGTAGCTGTGATATACTAAGTGCATGTGCTGAATGAATCCAAAATGTCGATTTTGATGTGATACCATACGATCATATGGGACCTCCTTGGTTAGCCAGGACTGCTGATAGATGATTGAAAGTGGCTTGGTGAGCACTTCTGCCAGCTCCCTCCGTACCCTTAGGTGGATCACATCTGACCCCATAGACTTGTGTGTGTCTACATGGTGTAGCAAGTCACTAATCATTTCCCCTTGGATTATGGGGGCTTCATTCTGATCTCATCCCTGTCTTCCAGCTCAGGGGACTGGGTACCAGGAGAACAACTGGTCTGACTATTGAAGACTGAGGTAAAAAAGGTATTAAGTACCTCAGCCTTTTACTCATACTCATCAATCAACAATAAAAATCTGCTGTAGAACAGAAAGGTATTTTCAATCATACCTTCTTGTAATAGTTCATCCAGACATCGAGAAGATAGCTGTGTTCAAAACTGGCTGTAAAACTTTCCAAGCTTTTAAAGTTGTGAACTTCAGTGCATAACATGGGACTTCATTAACATTTCTGAAATACCGAAATATTCTAAGATACCATTAAAAAATTCAACAGCTAGATCAACAAAGGTGGAATATAATTGCCTGAGTCTTGGCCAGCATCTTTTTTTGTATAAATGGCTGCCAAATTAATGCATGGAAGTCTGAAAATACATGCATGCTGGGGGCATGATTAGAAGAAAGCAAGTAGCTAAAAAAAAACCCTCAATTATTTGAGATTAATATTTATACTTAATTTGTTGAAGTTAAGGGGGGAAAAGGGGGAACTTGGAAGTGGTACAGTGTATTGTGTATTTAGCCTTGCACTCCAGTATTACTCTTTCAAATCTGCTAAGGTCATGGATAAAACAGACAATGTTCCCAGCAGATATTTACAGAAATCCCCATAGTAAGACAATTAAGGTTGTCTGCTCAGATTTGGGCTGCATAATGACTCATGATTCCGTCTGTCAGGTTAGCATGGGAATGTTTACAATGCTCTTACCTATTTAACAGCAGGGTTAATAACTTCTCTTTTCAATATATTATTTTTTAAATATTAAAAAGAAAGGAATAAATGTGAAAGGCTATGCATTAGTTTTCTTATCATTTATGAGCCATATTTGGGAGGTTGTATTACTTTTTTGTTATTAACCTTTTTTAGTCTTTGTAGCAGTTTTGGAGCAGGGTATTGTTTTTATTGCATGAAACTAAAGGTATGAGTTGAATATCCTGGGGCATGGTATGAGAAAATGTAGGAGTTTTTTGAAGGTTAGGATTCCTCAGGGATAGTGCTGGAAGCAGTGTGAAATGGAGGAAACTGAATCTGGTGCAGTTTCATCTATACTGCTTTTTTGGGAGTAGCCTCAGGAGTAAACTACACCAAAACGATACACAGAAATTGTCCTACCAAGAGCTAAATGGAGTAGTCCAAAACAGAATCAGGGAGTAAGCTAATAAATTGATAGTGCACAACTCGGTTTTTGAAGTATGCTTCTTGGGCTCACTTTCTGGCTATTTCTAATGTAGAAATAATCTGAGATCACACAGGGAACAGCAGAAAATATTATCTGCGCTGTAAAAGGAAGAGAAAAAAGGAAATAAGACAGTATGAATGAGCACCAAAGATTCATCAGTGTGAGGAAGACTAGACTGTGTGGGTGTAGAAGAAAGGGAAGCAAAGTGAAAACTAGACTGGAGGTGAAAGACTTAATTGTAGCTAAAAGCATGACAGTGAATAAAGGATAGCAGATCTGATTTAAATGGGGAAACAGGTTCACATGAAAAAATTAGTTGAAACAGCAGAGAGAGTGATGGAAGTTTCAGTGGGTTAGGGACTAAGGGGTCTGAGATATATTGCTATCTGGAGCAGGAGAAAAGAATCCACCTAAAGCAAGAAACATTGGCTTTGGCTGGAAAAATGCTTCTTGAAAAAACATTACTATTAAAATCAGAATATCTGTTTGGTGGCATAAGAAGAAGTACATCTTCTGTGCTTCAGCCTTTATAACTGTCATCTTCAGTCAAACCGGAAGTGACTGCCTTATCTCTGTTCCCTGAATGACTAAACACTGATTTTGTTTCTGTCCCTTTGCCTCCAGTTTCCTCCCTTTCCCTCTTCCATGCCATCTCTTAGAAAAGTAATATATAGTGTAAAACGCTGACAACTACTTCACTGCAATTTAAATGAGACAGCAAGTTACACTTAAGTTATTACTGTTTTCTAATTAAAGTTTTAAATTGTGATGATTCTGCTGTCCTTTATTAACATTAAAAGTGTGATAATTAATGATCAGAGTCTTCAGAACTAGCAAATTAAGGGGATTTCTCTTTGAAGTTAATAAAGATATTAATGCTTGAGATTCTGATCGTACATAAAAAGGCAGAAGTACTCTGTGTATAGGTAAATTCCTTGACCAACTACATTGTCACTTACACATGAATATATCATACAGGTTTTGGAAAATCAGCTGTAATCCAATTGGAAATAATTTTGCAAGCAGGTTTTTTTATATGTTTTGCACATCAGCACAAAATCAAAATATATACAAGGAAGATACTTCACATTTCTGAATGATAGTTTGATTTTCAGACTGAAGAAAAAAGGATAATCTTTAAAAATAACAGAGATCAAATGCCTTTATATTTTTCAAAAACTCAAAAAAGAATTTATTTTGATTGCTTATTCAAAAAGTGAAAGAAATACATTATAAAATAGAGAAAAGATAAAATATTAATGCTTTGTTATCTTTTTGTCAAAATATCCAACTATGAATGCCTTACTTTTGAATATTGTAGAGAAAATGTACTGTTTTTACTGTTTTACCTCAAGTGTAAACTTAAAACAGTTTACAATCTTTCTATAATAATTTAAAAAAAAAAAGTGAAGATCAAAAATTTTATACTCTTTTATATGTTTTAACCAATTAACGGTAACATACCAGACTTACCATAAAAGTCTGGCAAAAATTCAAAATTTTTGAAGGAGAAATCATAGATATATGTAAAAAAAAAATGCTATATAGCATGAAATATAAGAAAGCTAGATACAATAGAAAACTAATCACAGTCTGGATTCAGTTAGGGATAATGAATGGAAACCAGTATGATGGTATTGATAGATTAACATCTTCTGGTAACAAATAGACATAATTTCTTTATATACCCGATCACTCTAATCATTGAACAGTAGTGGCCATAGGATACCCTGTATTCATTTGAGAGAGGAAATAAAGGTCCAGCACAGTATGAATAAATGGTAATAATATCATTCATGATAGAATGTGAATAATAGAAAGGCGAAAATATAAGCTCCTCTACTAGGCACCTATAAAGCTCCAAAAAGTTCAAATACTCCTGATGCTGTTTTCAATATCTTGTGACTCTCCTCAGGTGAAATGTTCCAATAACACCTCAAGCACCAGCAGCTGACACATATCTGAGAATAATACTTCCATCTCAATGTCACTTGTTGTCATGGTTTAACCGCAGCAAACAACTAAGCACCACACAGCCACTCACTCACTCCCCCCCGGTGGGATGGGGCAGAGAATCAGAAGAGTAAAAGTGAGAAAACTCATGGGTTGAGATAAAGACAGTTTAATAGGTAAAGCAGAAACTGCACATGCAAACAAAGGAAGACAAGGATTTAAATCACTACTTCCCATCAGCAGGCAGATGTTCAGCCATCTCCAGGAAAGCAGGGCTCCATCATGCGTAACGGTTCCTTGGGAAGACAAACACCATAACTCCAAACGTCCCCCCCTTCCTTCATCTTCCCCCAGCTTTATATACTGGGCATGACGTCGTATGGTATGGAATAGCCAGTCTGGGTCAGCTGTCCTGGCTGTGCTCCCTCGTAGCTTCTTGTGTACCCGGCAGAGCATGGGAAGTTGAAAAGTCCTTGACTAGTGTAAGCACTGCTTAGCAACAACTAAAACATCAGTGTGTTATCAACATTATTCTCATCCTAAATCCAAAACAAAGCACTATACCAGCTACTAGGAAGAAAATTAACTCTATCCCAGCTGAAACCAGGACACTTGCGTTTGGAGGAAATCTTCTCAGAGCTGATTCCTGAAGTAGAGCTTGAGTAGGATTTGTGTTGTCTGAGGAAAGGAAATTGTAAAGTTTCTAGCCATGTGCAACACTTTTATTTCCTTACAGCATCCAGTCATATACTGGTTAGTTTGGTTCACCGTTTTGGAGTACTTTTCAGTGTCTTGCCATTGCTAACACCTCACATAGCAACATCTATCACTACTGTTCTCTATGCTCTGTTGGACAAGTCAGTTCTTCTTTGTACTGGAATGGGACACACTAGTTTTGATTATTCATGCTTTTTTCCTTTTTCTGGTCTCTAACCTGGCCTGTAAATTTAAGCAGCTCTGCAGCTTTCCTTAGGACAAAATTTAATATCCTAAGAATAGGAAACTCTATGCCACATGTCTTTCAGAAGTACAGGCTGGAGTAAACAGCTCAAATCCATCCAGAGTTCTGGCATATCAAACCTAGATTTGGATCCTGGGGACAGATTTGAAGGAGGCCTTAGATTTCTAGCACAGGATTTAAGTGAATCTCAAAAAACAAACTCAAACTAGTAGTTTAAATGTTCGCTACTTCCTAACACTGAAACTAAATTATTTAACTGCAGAGGCACTTGGATTTCTAAGCTATGCATCTGCATCTAGAAGTTATGACACAGGATATATGGGACACCCGCATCTTTCTCAACAGACAGTTTTAAGCCACTGCGGATACACTGCAGCATCTCAAGTGTCATTAGGCATCTATGATTGGAAATTTGAATGAAATGTTACCTCTCTATTGTTCATTCTGGGACATTAATCACGTGCATGATGAGTAGACATCTATGTACAGAAATCCACTTAGAGAAGGATTCATATGTTTTTGTCCTAGCCTAAATCCCTGTCCTGGTTTCAGCTGGCAGACTACTACTGCTACCATTCTATTTCATTTTACTTCAATTATTAAACTGTTCTTATCTCAACCCACGAGTTTTCTGACTTTCACCCTTCCAATTCTCTCCCCCACCCCACTGGGGGAGGAGTGAGTAAGCAGCTGTGTGGTGCATAGTTGCTGGCTGGGGTTAAACCATGACAGTCCTACAGCTGGCATCATAATTTCTAGTAACTGTAATGTTTCTAGACTTTGCTTCAGGACCTGATTTGGCCCTGTATTTAAGCTGAAATTCAGATGTAGGTTTTAGGTGATTGCTACAGCACAGCTAGAGAAAAAAACATGAATTTGCCAAATTTCTTAATATGGGCCTAAGGATATGAATGCGGGAGACAGCGAGCAAATCAATGCCCATAAGTGTTCAGTCTCTGTCTGCCACTGTATTTCTTACAGTGACTAATGGCAGCAAATCAGCTTAGAGGATTTTTATTCCTAGGATGGTCAGTGTTGTGCGCTACAAAATTTTGTGATATATATAAGAAGCTGAGCTACAAGTCATGATACTTACAGTTTTCCAGTGGATGAGGTAAATGGCAGCTAAGTTGAATTAAAGCATTTTAAGTCTCTTAACTATTCTAAGGGAGAAGAAACACCAAAAATCATGGAGGTTCTCAAATGTAGATAAAGTGTTTTTGTGACTAAAAGAAATGGACACAGCTGAACTACAGGATTTCATTTGCTGCAAGAAAAAATAGTACCAAATATCCTATATAGTCACTGATTAGATGATTTTTGTAAACAAAGCTCTCATTTGAACCTAAATCATCATAAAGGAACTCCAGGTGTTTTCTTTTTGTTGACTTTTCAACTCTGCTTTTCTACACAATAAAATAGTTATATTCTTCTGCCCAAATTCATGTATGAAATATGTCATGACAAAAAAGGTTGTCTATAGGGTTCTCAGCAGAGTTTTTAGCGGAAACTCGAGGTATGAAGTTGATGCCATGATTTCTAAATACATGCAATAACTTTTGAGGTAATTTTAGTTATGCTCTGTAAGAAACTAGAAAGGAAACTTTCTCCACAATGCACACACACACACTGAGTGAGATTTATGGAAAAACTCAGGTTGAAATGTTAGGGATATTTTAGAACCTGTCCTGTGAAGTGTTAATGGCTTTTCCTCATTGATTGTAACAGGATGAGACATGTTCCACTCAAACATTGAAAAGGGCCAGAATTTTATTTAAATTACATGTCTTTATTATTCATCTACACTGAAGTACATACACTAAAAGGCAGCAGTGAGAAAGCAAGATTTTTCTGCAATTTTCATAGCAACTTACTATACCTGTTATATTTTTGCAAGCTGCCAAAGCTTGCTCTCCCTTGCAATATCTTCAGAGTCATCTATCTTCAAATTCTTGAAGTATATTTTGCTTCAGTGTGTGTTATATTCTGAAACATGTTTTCAAATATTACACATAACAGTGTCATTCAGCGCTTGAATTTGTGAGTCCCCGTTTGTAACCTAAGGAACACTGCCAGAAGGCAATGATATAATGAATTTGTCTGGTATCTTCCAGGAAGACTCAGTGCCCTAAGATGATTAGTAGCAAGGACTGTATAATTTGAAAGTGCATTCCTCCTCTGAAAAATGTCTGGAAAACATGTTTTATTTTTTCTGTTTCTCATGTCCATGGCAAATTTCTGTGCTGGATTTACAAAGGAAAAGCTTTATTTTCAAACTGGTAGCTCTGGAAAGTTAGACGGCATTTTTATTTTTTTTGTTATTCTGCCTCCCTCTTTCCCCCCCAACAATAAACATATTGAAGCCCAGATTGGATCATAGATACACTTCTGCAACCCCTTATCCTTAACTATGATCCTAGTGATAGCAGGCAGCTACACTGCCTTACATTGCCTTGCTCAGACGTAACTAATTGGAATTTATTAAGGTGTTCTGTGATGATGGATAAACTGAAATAAGAGATCCTATAGCTCATACGGTCTTAGGTGTGATGGCTTTACAGGGTTGATGAATGAGATTTCATCATTGCATTGACTTTATCAATTGAAATTGATTGTTGAGTAGAATTTACCAGCCTTCCATGAAATGATTTTACAGCAGGTGAATAAAGATTATTTTTGTTGTAAATTATTTTCCTCTAAAGCTCCCTGTAAGTTTTTATTCATTCCTTTCTGTGTGATAAAATTTAAATACATTTGAGGTTTTTAGCACTATCCCAACTTCCCCATTCAAGGGAACTAAACTGCTATACATTTGTCAAATTAGTTGTGAAAGAAAGGATTTTGAGTTTTGCTAATAAATACTATGATGCATATAGGTGCATTTAGATGGCATATTTCAACTTGATGGGTCTCAAATTGCTCTGTGCCTTATCTTTATCTCACTCTTACTAGTGTAGTAAATAAAGAGTCACTTCATTGAAATAACCAGTGTTACATTAGTGAAAATCTAATGTAAGCATAGATCTTTTAATAGTAATACATTAAAGCTTTTAAACATTACTTTTCCTTCTGCTGACACATATGATAAAAGCACTTTTCAGCAGATCACAATATAAGGTAGGTGGCACACACTAAATCCAAAATGTTAACAGTCATTTGAGAAAGTTAGGTTCTCAAGCTGCTTGAAAATAGGGTCCTGAAAGGATCTGATGAATCATATGATTCTAGTTTCAAAATGTGTGTGCATGCTTCAAAATATCTGGCACATCTAATAATTTTTATGACTTCAACTTATTACTAGCTGTTGAGCAGAAATTTTTTTTAATAAAATGAGCAGCTAATATAACATCCAGGCACATTATGTTTATTTTAATAAATGTACTGCATCCAAAACATCCATAACAAGTAAAATTATTTCACAATTATTTGTACCTTCAACTACCTGAAAATGTATTAGAAATAGTAGAAATATAATACTGGTACATATCCAATATGAGGACAACAGATTATGTATTGCTTACCAGGCAATAAAGTAATTGACATTCATAAATGGCAAAATTTGGCTTCATATATCCTAACTTGTAGCTGAGATTTAAAAGAAGTTGTGGTTTAACCCCAATCAGCAACCAAGCACCACACAGCCGCTCACTCACTCTTCCCCCGCCCCTTCAGGATGGGGGAGAGAATCAGAAGGGCAAAAGTAAGAAAACTCGTGGACTGAGATAAGAACAATTTAATGATTGAAATAAAATAAAATATAAAATAAAATAAAATAAAATAAAATAAAATAAAATAAAATAAAATAAAATAAAAATAATAATAAATTGTAGTGAAAAGGAAAACAACAAAAAAAGAGAGAGAGAAACAAAACCCAGGAAAAAACAAGTGATGCAAGCGCTCACCACCCACTGACTGGCACCCAGCCAGTCCCTGAGCAGCGATCACTTCCCCCTGGCCAATTCCCCCCAGTTTATATACTGAGCATGACATCATATGGTATGGAATTTCCCTTCGGCCAGTTTGGGTCAGCTGTCCCAGCTATGCTCCCTCCCAGCTTCTTGTGCACCTGGCAGAGCACAGGAAGCTCAAAAGTCCTTGACTTAGTATAATCACTGCTTAGCAACAACTAAAACATCAGTGTGTTATCACATTATTCTCATGCTAAATCCAAATCACAGCACTATACCAGCTACTAGGAGGAAAATTATCTCTATCCTAGCTGAAACCAGGACAGAAGTAAACAAAATTACCATATAATTTCAGTGCCCAAACTAAGTAACTGGTATACCAATGGTCACCAAAAAACCCTAGAAAATGAATTAGCTACAAAGTTAAGGGAATTCATGCTCTGCTAGCCATATTCTTTATTAAGACTACTTTTTCTTCAAAAATACATATTCAATTACTATGTTATTTATAAATATTTCTAAATTGCAACAAAGCTTGGGAAATTTTTTCTTACTTTGTGTCTTTCACAATTACAGCAGGGCCCCTTAAATCCTAAACAATGTGAATCATGTTACAGTATGTCACATCATATATTTAAAAATGAATGCAGTCAGACTGATGTAACACAACATGACATGATACATAAGGTCATAAATGTGGACATTTTAAAGGCTTCTACTTCCTTGCTTTAAACAAAACACCTGTCATTATTTTAATTAGTTTTCAATAAGATGAACATCTTAAAATTTTGAGTATGTAGGGTTTATTATGTACTTCAGACTTTAAATTTCTTTAAATTGGCAAAGAAAATGCCAATCTTTGTAATATTTGGTAACTAATATTTGTCTAAGTTAATTATCAATATCATCGAACTAGTAAAAAGACAGTTTTTTCCCACCATTTAAAATTCAGTATGGTAAAAAATTAATCCCACAAACCTGGTGTTTGATTTTGCGTGTAACAATGAAGATTTTGATTGGAAGAAGAATGGTTGTTTTCCCTCCCGTCTTTTAAAACACCAGAGATATTTCTTCTCATATATAATGTGAATATATTGGTCATGTTTTGACAAAATTCTTACATCTGACTAAAAGGAAAATAAAATAAAAATTGACAGCACCTGTAGAATTATAGATATAAAGTAGCAAAGGAAGATATACCAGCATGAAGATAAGTTGCTTCATTACTCTATCCTCAGCCAGTACTACACTATCAATGGAAACAGCTTGACTCTGTAAAAAGAAATATCCTTAGTCATAACAGATATAGGAATTTGGGTAGACATCATTACTGTTGCTCTGCCTCCTCAACAAAGGTATCATTCACTGTGATAACATACTATTTAAGGAGATAGATAGATTTCCATACATTTTAGCAGTTTTCCTCATTACTAGTCCAGTTACCTTCCAAACCACTGTCGTGTCAAGTCAGGCTTACTAATTTATTTAAGAAAAACTTTTGTGCAATTTGTCAGAGAAATGTCTTGTCTGTGGAATCTATTTTCTTCTCTCCCCCCACCTTCAACCCCCTCCTTCTTCCCTCCCAGGAAGTTGCAGGTTAATTTGTTTTCCTATTGAGTTAGAACTTAATTTCCTAGCAGCATCTGCCTGAGAACTTACTCAGAATCACTTACAGGAGAGGTGCCTGTTACAGAGGAACTCATGAAAGGCAGCCTCACTTGGTTGATTCATACACTTGACTAGAGCCTCTTGACAATAATGTCTCAGTTGGTGAATTGCCTTTCCTCGTGAAATGTGTAATCAATTCTGCTGCTTCTACTGCTGTTTGCCCCTTGTGATTTTGGAGCATAATTGGGCTTTCTGTACTCAAATTGTGGGGATTTTAGCCATATGAGCAGTGCCATTAACAGAAATTAGATTATTCTTTTGAGAAGGTGATAATGTAAAAAAAAGATGCCACATTTTTGCCTTTTTTTAGGAATATTCTTATGTCTCAACAGAGGAGAACACATTTTCACATGAAGTTTCTAATGGACAATGGCAATACATATTTATAGTTAATGCAGGGTTAATTAATCTCAGACATGAGAAGAGTTTTCTTCTGACTAGTTCTGAAACAGTGCTCTACCACTGAGACAGCAAGTGACAAAGTTTCCTGCTGATCTTCTCAAGCAAACAAGCAAGGTTGCTGAAAGGATTCGGTAGTTGAGCAGAAAAAGAGCAGCTGAACTTCTACCATGATATTGAGAACTGAGTTTAAGGTCCAGCCTATCTTACTAAAAGTAGAAAGTCAAAGCCAGGCATCTGGAGAAGACACTGAATAGGAATATTAGGTGGCTTGTGATTTAGAGGTGATTATTTGAAACACAGATGAACAAAATTAAGTGTTTAATGAGGCAGTAGGCATATTTGCCATCTTGCTAAGTAATAAATTAATAAAATAATAAAATATTTTGTAAAATCTGAATTAGTAACTATAAATCTACATTGATCTCCTAATATATATCTGACTTTGTATATGGGAAAACACATTTTATGTTTGTTAATATGTAAAAGTTGGGCATAAATGTTATTTTCAAAGGCAAAAGCTATCCAAACCAAATTAAACATGGCCAGTACATGTAGTGTAAAGTAATGTTTGTTCAAATATAGTTGAATTGAAAAAATCTTTAAACCAACCTGTAGATCTCCTAGTTCACATGGAGTTTTATTAACTATTAAGTCAGAAATAAATAGAAACTGGAAGTATCCTAAAAACATTTTTATGTTTTCTTTTAATGTTCTTTGTAGAGAACATTGCACTGATATTTAGTAGAGACTTAATTTAGGTTAAAAAAAGATGAGATACTGAGACATAGAGGTGTCAAGATGAAAAATGATGGAGCAAACAAGAAAACAGGGAAGACAAAGACAGTTATACACTTTGAAAACAAAAATATCTGTTTCAAACAAAAAAATATTAAATTCATATTAAAATGTGTTATAGAAGAAGTGTGCAGGGTTGAATATATTATAACTCACTTTAAAAGAGGTCTGATTCATTAATTTACAGACTTGTGACACTTTATTCAGTACTAGAAAAACATTGAAAGATAAACCAAACAAAAGCAGAAAAATTATAAATCATCTAAAACAAAACAACATGGCTTCACAAAGAAAATTCAATATATACATATATGCATATATGTGTTTATGTATATACTTGTGTATGTGTGTGTGTATGTATTTGTGAAGGTATATATAGTGAATGATGAATATTCTCTATCATGTTTTTGATATTTAGTTGTTTGTTTATTGGCATAAAGAGGGAGTGGGTTAGGAAGAAAACTCCATGGACAGAAATATGAGACTTGCCAGACACAAGAATCTTTATTCTTAGATAGATGCTGGTACATAGTGGTTTGACAGTTATTTAGAATTATAATTTATCTTCCCTTTTCAAAGCTTTTGCTGTGGCTGGATCCCAAACAATAAACTGTGTAGCCTGAGCACAAATTTTCTATTACCATATAATGCCTCTCTGTAAGTAAGTTTATTTGTGAACAAAGTGAGGATTTAACCAACATTTTCAGTTCTGTGGAGCAAAAGCCAGCTTGAAGACACCTCTGTGGATCATATAAAGGAATACAATTCTAAGGATTGATGGGATTAATTAAATATTCATTGTCTTTTGTCTATCCTTCAGCCTTGAACTGTGGAATTGGAGCCTCCAGTTTGCTGCTCTTACAGCTATCTTTGTAAAGAATCTCCTAGACATCCTTTCCTTACACGTATACTCTACTTCACACTTGATGGACAAAGCAGCTAAGGAGACAAAGCACCTGTGTCTGAACAGGCACAGTAGCACTGTAATTCTTCATTTGAATTCCACATCAATTCTAATCCCAGACTGGGATTAGACTGAAGTCACAGTAAATTTTAGACAGTCCTGCAAGGAGCAGGGAGTTGGACTCAATGATCTTTATGGGTCCCTGCCAACTCGAAATATTTAATGATTATCTAAGAAAAATCATGATTTGGAGAAAAAATATTGGTTCATCAGACAGATCTGGCTGAAGTTTTATACATTCTCTGGACCGCATTCTAATTAATTAACATCGATGTAAAGTTCATCGTTGTCTTTAACAGACATAGCAAGAGGCAGTAATAACAGATTGAAATATGGTGCTTTCAAATAGCCACACAAACTCAAAACACACAGATTTTTTAGAACCCAAAAAACCCCTAATTTCTAAAATAATTAGAGTTATAAAAATTTTTAATTCATTACCTTATGTGAAGTGTTAACAATAGAAAATACCGACACCTAATACCCAAATACCTATGTTGCCGCAATGCGAAACGTGTTTGCCTGCATCTATCCACATTCATACCTCTTAATCCTTTGTTTACTCATTTTTCTCTGATATCCTGTGCCCTCCTTTCAGAGACATTTTCAGCCTGCTTCCCTATTGTTTCAGGCAAGGAACAAGAGTGTTTGTATGAGATTTAACCTGAAAAAAAGAAAGAGAACATCGGTGCTCCATATACCTACACAGATTAATCAGTTAGAGTGACAATTCCATTGGAAATCGATAGAAAGAAAACAAGAAAAAATGCAAAGGTTGTCAAGCAAATGGTTTGTGTGGGCAGAAACTTCAGAAAAATAGCTCAATTTATGACTGCTAGCCTATCTGAGTGAATTACAGTATGATCAATTACAAGTATATCTTACACACCTTTCTTGACCAGTCATACATTTCTTCCCATTCTGTGATCTGCATATTTTCAAATGATTAGCAATGATCATAGGCCGAACTATGAATTAGGCCCATATGCAGCCATTTCAGCTCCTGAAAGTACAGCTTATCTATCAGTAAAGTAATGCATATCTATGACAACTGTTCAATCTAAAATTTTAAGGTGGTCTGGAGCTTGACAGGCTGGAGAACCGGGCAGAGGAATCTTATGAACTTCGACAATGGGAAATTATTACAATACTCTGGAGAAAATGTAAAAAAGTAAACTGTTGTGGTCACCAGACCCCATGAGCTATTCAGTAGGTAACAGCAATCTTGAAAGACACTCATGGTATTTAGGTAGCATAAAACATGCAAAACGAACTCTATTAATATCATGGTCTTACTCAATAGTGACATCGCATGTTTAGTTATGTTCAAAAAATTCTTCATCATAGAACTTTTTCTGTCTTTTCTATGTTTAATATAAATATATCCTTTTATCCAGAAGCAGTTTCTGAATTTTCAGCAAAGTCAGGCATGTTTTATGTATGCTTTTCATTCTCTCTCAGAACTAGGAATGGGCAAATGTGATTTGTGAAATGTCACGAATACACCTATGTAGATTTTGGAGAGATTCTAATAATCCACTACACTAAAACTGAAATAATCTAGAAAAAAAAAAAAAATCAGCATTCTAAAGATTCTTCTAGGACTTAAAATCATGTGAATAACTATCATGTAACATGAAAAATAGAAAAGAGGCTTTCAGGACAGAAAGGCAATGGTTATTTTCTTAGCCTTCCATACTTCAATGGTTTCAAGTTCTCATACTATATTTCCAATACTAAAAATACTAGTTTGGACAGGCTAGTTTCAGTTCTTTCCTTCTTAATAGAGTGTATTGATAATCCTGTGCAAGACATAAACCCTGTCCCCAAAACATCAACTAAAGAAAATGCTGATTCTTTTGATCCGTCTAGGAATATGCTTGTTTTATAACTTGACATTAATTCAGTAATAGAAAACAAGGGTATTTTAACAAGTTCCATATCAAAGTTACCTTCCTGTCACCAAATGCCTCCAGCTATGTTCTTCTGCACATCCATATGCCTTTTCATTTTGACAAGCTAGAGGACCTAAAGTCCTAGCTTGTGTGGAAATTTCATGTTCTACAATTATTGTACCTCTGTTTCATTTGATCTCCTCAGTTGCTGTCTACACCCTTACCAAAGCTATTATGGTAATGTACCCAACCAGACTAATTACTAAACATGCAGTGAAGAGGGGGAAGGCTGAACACATTCTTGTCCTGTTCAGTCTGCTGTTAACCTTGACTCTTTGGGTGCATTTTCTTTAGGCTTCTATTACATGGGCTCCAAAGGTCTTGGGAGTCTGGGAAGTTCTCCACTGACTGAGAGCCAGTCAACATTATTTCAGTTTATGAGAAGGGGATGAGGAAAGACCCAGGAAATGACAGACCTCTTAGTCTAAACTCAGTTTCTGTAAAAGTTATGGAGAACATCATCCTGGGTGCTATTGAAAGGCCAAGGAGAAGACCAAGGTTCTCAGTGCCTTCTTCACCTCAGTCTTTGCTGGTAAAAATAACCTTCAGGGATCCTAGGCTCCTGAGACAAGAAGGGAAGTCTGGAGCAAGGAAGACTTACCCTTTCTGGAGGAAGACAAGGTTAGGGAGTACTTAAAAAAAGAGGACACACATAAGTTCATGGGTTGCACCCACGAATTCTGAGGCAGCTGGTTGATGTCATTGCAAGGATACTCTCTATCATGTTTGAAAGGTTGTGACTATCATGTGAGATGCCTGAGGACTGGAAGAAAGCAAATGTCACTGCTAGGGAACTACAAGATGGTCAACCTCACCTCAGTCCCTGGGAAGGTGATGGAGCAACTAATCCTGGGAAGGTGATGGAGCAACTAATCCTGGAAACCGTATCCAGACACATAGAAGACAAGAACGTGATCAGGAGTAGTCAGCACGGATTTATGGAGGGGAAATCATTCCTAACCTTAAGTTTGCAGATGATACAAAATTGGGAGGAGGGGCTGATACACCAGATGGCTGTGCTGCCATTGTATAATACCATCTCTGTAATTGTGTGTGATATACTGACTCAACTAGATTTTTTCTGAGGAGATAGCATACATCAATATTATTATCAGTTTGCTATCTGCAGAAGAACCTATGATTATGTAATGCAGAGGCAACCCCTCATTTCCAAAAACAGGAACATGATTGGTTCTTTTATCAAATTAACTTGACTTTTTGTACTTTTTCATATAAATTTAGAGAAAAATCCTGTCTTTTAAAAGTCTGTCACAATATTGCAATTTATTTCAGCACAACCAAGATTTTCTCCTTGTGATTTACTTAGGGAATATAAGGGTTTTTTTCTAAATTTAACTTTCAGAAAGTCAGGAGATAGATTGTAGAAGTATGTCCTTCACCATTAATAGGTGAGAAAAAACCTTGAACTGTTAGGTGAGATGAAACCCATCTCATAAATTAAGTAAGAATTTTTTTTTTTTATCATTATTATTTTGGGTGTTCATCATTTTCTCCTACAAAATTCTGAAGAAGTTCATAAATATATGTATCATTCAAATTCTTTGAAAGGGAGAATATTATAGCATAAAAAAAAAGTTAGTTTTAATCAAAACGTTCTATCATTGGGATTAATTAAATCTGAACTACAAACAAATCTATACTGTAATAATGAATTTCTATGGACTGAATACTGAAGGCATGCTATAGCTTTGTTTAAACGTAGTCTTCAGATTTCAATGAGCATTTTTGTAACAGTTTATGACATCAGAGTATCTAATAAGTATTATTTATAGGACTTACATCATCAACAAAAAGAAAATACAGTGAATTTAGCTCAGAGCTTACATGTTTAAAGTAAAAATAAAATTTAGAAAAAATGTAAGATATCAAGCTTTATGTAATACTCATGATTTCTGTTTACCTAATTGTAATATGGGCTACAAGCATATGTATTTTTAATAAGACAAGAAATCCTTACTATCATGAGCAGAAACAATGAAGTCAGTCTGACTGCTTGGGTGAAGAATGGTCACATATTGAAGTGCTGAAGCCTTACTATCACAATATATTATCCCATATTTCAGTCTTTCTGTATTGTTAACTTCTAGCGTATTTCTCATTTCAAAAACATCCTTTATGTCCAACACTGTATTGTGCAATTCTTTAAACTGTCAAGTGTATATGATGAGAAATCACGTGTTCTTTAATATTCTGATTGATATATTATTTAATGTTCCACTTTAATGCATATGAAACAAAGCTTTCCTTAATCGTCTGAATTAGTACATGAATATACTTTTGTTTCTTTGGTCAGCTTTGCTGTCCTGACTTTCCACAGATAAAAAGATAGATAAGTGATTGCATATGATCTGACATGAACTGAAGTGAAGGAAAACACATTAAGGGAGGGAAGAGATTTGATTAAAATAGATAGATGTCACATTTGATATTGAGAAGTTTATTTCAAAAACACATTCGGAATTTTCATCACAGAGCTACAGTATTTTGTCAAGTTTACCTGAGGATACCTGAATTTTGTAGTTGAATAAACAAATTAAAAATGATTTTATGTAATATCTGATATGTGCAAGGTCTAATGTCATAATTGCTTCTATGACTATCTAATTTTAAGGGTGTAATTGAGGTGTAAAAGTAAATTGAGATTGTGCACAAAAAACTAAAGGTCAGGATGCAATACAATATTCTAGAAGTCTAATCAAGACCATAACAACAGCTCATTTACTGTTACATTGTAGCTTTATCAGAAACATTAAAAGTACAGTTTCACTAGTTTACTTAATAAAGACAAATTTCAATTCATTACACAAGTTATTATTTACTGAGACGTATTCACTGTTAAAAAATGGAATAGATATTGGCAATCAGGATGACACAAATCACAAACCAACTATTGGCATGAGGCTTGATATAGAACGTGACCTTTAATTTTCTTGTTATTATTTTGTGTCATACTACAACATAGTAAAGAACATTTAAAGGGATCTCATATTAAGTTGTCAATATTAATTCACATGAATGTGCATTTTCCAGATTTGTTTGCCAGGCAAGCATTAATAGCAGCATACTGATGTTAACTATATGGTAAAAAGATGATATGTATATTTTAAGCATTAAATTCAAAAGGTTAATAATGCATCAAGCATTTCTTGAAAAGAAAATCAACCAGAAAGCTGTGATGTCTGGCAGATCACAAAAAAAAACAAACCAAAAATAACCCAAAACCCAAAACAATCAAACCCCAAACCCACCACATTTTCTGTTGTGTATTGATAGCGTTTATACCATTCAACTACAAGCAAGTTTGCTCTACCAAGGAAATGAGGAACAAAAGAACATTTATAATCACGTTATATGCTTTACCTTTTGTTCAGCTAATTATCCTCAAGCACACATATGTTATTGGAACATAGGAGGTGTCATACTAGATCCCATTAGTTGTCCACCTGGTATCACACTGAATCTATCAGTGTTTGGTATCAAATTCATAGAATCATAGAAGCATAAAACACTTTGGTTTGAAGAGACCTTTAAACGTCATCTTGTCCAATCCCGTCCACCATGGGGAGGGACATCTTCAACTAGATCAGGTTGCTCAGAGCCCCATTCAACCTGACCTTGAATGTTTCCAGGGATGGGGCATCTACCACCTCTCTGGGCAACCTGTTCCACTGTTTCACCACCCTCATTGTAAATAAATTCTTTCTCATACCTAGTCTAAATCTACCCTCTTTTAGTTTAAAACCCATTACGCCTTAAACTATCATAACAGGCCCTGCTAAAAAGTTTGTCCCTGTCTTTAATTCCCCTTTAAGTACTGAAAGGCCACAATAAGGTGTCCCCGGAGCCTTTTCTTCTCTAGGCTGAATAACCCCAACTCTCTCAGCCTTTCTTCATAGCAGAGGTGTTCCACCCCTCTGGTCATTTTTGTGGCCCTCCTCTGGACCTGCTCCAACAGGTCCATGTCTTTCCTGTGCTGAGGGCTCCAGAGCTGGATGCAGTACTCCAGGTGGGGTCTCACCAGAGTAGAGGGGAGGGGCAGAATCACCTTCCTCGACCTGCTGGCCATGCTTCTTTTGATGCAGCCCAGGATACGGTTGGCTTTCTTGGCTGCGAGAGAACATTGCCGGCTCATGTCCAGCTTTTCATCCACCAGCACCCCCAAGTCCTTCTCCTCAGGGCTGCTTTCAATCCCTTCATCCCCCAGCCTGTATTGATACTGGGGGTTACCTCGACCCAGGTGCAAGACTTTTCACTTGGCCTTTTTGAACCTCATGATGTTCACATGGGCTCATTTCTCCAGCTTGTCCAGATCCTTCTGGATGGCATCCTGTCCCTCAGGCATGTCAACTGAACCACTCAGCTTGATGACACCTCCAAATTATTCATATTATGATCCAAAAAAATCCACTGAAGACAGGCAGGAACTATTTGAAATGTTTAACTAGATGCTTGATATCTTAAAACCTGAAGGAGGGTTATGTTTTGTTTTCTGTTGATACTTTCCAAGGTTTTCAGTAAAAAATTGTAACTGAAGACAATCTTCTTATCTGTTCATTGAGCAAATTTAGTCTTTGGACAGGATCCAAAGTGCTTAGCTCCTAAATACTTTCATGCTGTCCTTCAGTCATTCCAGAAGACATTAACTCTACAAAAAATAGTTGTCACTAGCTTTGAAGTATGATACCTTTTCATTTCTTTGAAAGTGTTTTGTCTGTAGATATAAAAAAGTCTATATTGGAGTTCTTGATTTTTTTTTTGCTGCAATAGAACAACATTATGTGCAATTTCATGACCTTCCCTCTTAACTGTCTTCCTGTTAGTCAAAAAAATGAAGCTTTTATGAATTAGCATATCATCCTATCTTATATATCATATAGCTTATATTGTTTCTCTGTTCCCTATTCCCTATTGCTAGCAGTCATATTCAGAACATGCTTATTACTGTAAAATTAATTTCTTTCTCCGCATCAATGTAAATGCTTTCTCCTTTTCTGGACATTATCCTGTACATAAAAAAAAATGAAACCACTGCCGCAAATTATTTAGCATCTGTCAGCACAGAAATTCTTTTTACAATAAGTTGCCTTCTGGCTTATCTTGGTATGTCTGCTCATACTTCTGCTCCGTTGTCCCTGACTTTAAATAAACTGAATACACAAATTCCACATTCAATCTTTACTTCCTATTTGGAGACTACAGATAACTATGTTAAACGTGGGTTCTTATGGTGGAATAGGGTTTTTTACTTTTCTCATTGATAAAAACTAGCCATTCTATTCCTTGATTCTTCCCTGTTTTTTTATCAAATGAAATATTTGCCTCTTATATGACTGCTTTCTTATTGGAATAACTTAGATGAAAAGACCGATTATTTCAAAATCCTAAAGATTATGTAAGTGGTACCACATTTCATCTATTTTACTGATTAAGTTAAGACATTCTAAACCATTAAGTAACTCCTTTAATGGACTCTTTGTGAAAGCTAGATCCAATTATCTTTTTTTTTTTTTTTTTTAATACTGTTAAAGGAAATTAGACAAGCAATAAGAGTTATTCGCATTTTGCATTTTATCCCGTCATTATAATCTTTAGATATTTAAAAAAACAAAACAAAACAAAAAAAAAACCCCACAACCAAACAAAACAAAACCTTGAATTTGAATGTAGTGGCTTGGTTTTATTATTTCATTTATTATTGGGGAGTAAGCAGAGGCTGGGCTGTGTGAAAAATAAGCAGTACATCTGCCATTTCTATTATGCTCAGTTTCAATAAAATGACAACTTCTGTCCAAGCGACAGAAAGCTTTTCCGTGTACTGGGAACTCTAGCTACCCAGTCAATCCCATTCTTTAATTCTTTTATTTCAGAAATTCTTTGAAAATGAAAACTCCATATAGTCATCTCAATACTTGAGGAATAACCTTGTATTCATAATTGATACTTTAATGTTGTACATTGGTTTGCAGATGCTTCCTCCCTGACATATACAAATATCCTCTTTAGAAATCATGTTATACGTCCTTCATCCGCTCAGCATAGCAGGAGTCAGTAATGTATGCCTTATTGTTATATTTTAATGATAAGGCATTAATAGAGAACATAAGTATTACTGAAAGAACAATAAAATAATTTCCAGCTTTGAATATGTAAGTTATAAGTCATAAATATATATTTTAGATAATCCACTCTGGGGAAAAAACCACAGAAAAATACTTGCACATTTCTAATTCTGAATTAAGTCTATAGAAATTTAAATGGTATATGTATATGTTAGACTCTGAATTTGCCAGAGTGACAGCTAAGGATGCATGAAGAGACAAAAAAAGATTATGAAAATGGGGGAACCGATGTGCAGTTTCTTAAAGCTGAGAATAACTTTAAATTTAAAGTGGTGGAAAAGCAGACTGTGCAGAAGACAGTACCATAGACTCAAATACTCATACCACCAATATGATCTGTAAACTTTCACAGGACCGTGGGTATTAAAAGGGCTGAAGAATGAAAGAAATAAGAATACAGACAGATGAGAGTCATTTGACTTGATGTACTATTTGAAAGATATTGGAAACTATGAGAAGGAATGTAGTATCAAAAGAGAAGAGGAGGAGAGGAGGAGAGGAGGAGAGGAGGAGAGGAGAGGAGAAGAGAGGAGAGGAGAGGAGAGGAGAGGAGAGGAGAGGAGAGGAGAGGAGAGGAGAGGAGAGGAGAGGAGAGGAGAGGAGAGGAGAGGAGAGGAGAGGAGAGGAGAGGAGAGGAGAGGAGAGGAGAGGAGAGGAGAGGAGAGGAGAGGAGAGGAGAGGAGAGGAGAGGAGAGGATGGAAGTATTGATGGAAGAAGGGGACGAAGAAGGCTAAAAAACTGAACTTCCCTTTGAAAATGTTCCTTCTTCTTGGAAAGGGACAACACTGCAGAAATAGATGGATTGGTTCTGTCTAGGCACTATGATAACTTGATTTACTTCAGTGTATGCAGATAATGTCATATGTTGATATAAATACCTTCATATAGTAGTATAAATCCAGTCAATCAACTGGTGCATGGAATTCTGGAAAGATATTGAAGTTAATGAAGGAGAGGACAAATGGGACCTGGCTTATTCTTAGTACATCTCAAAATTAAATTTCTCTTCTTGATAAATATAGAAAACGAACGGTCAAAATCAGTGGTTCAGGACACGGTGTCATTTGGTGCGTACCACGGACTAGATCTACTCTCATGTGCTGCAAAAGGATTTTGCAATTAACTTCACAGCATGATGAGGCCCTGGGTCTTTAAAAATGCAGTTGTGGGATAACTCACAAAGTTCTCGGAAGTTTTGATTGTTTTTATGTTTTCTATCACATTGTTTTATAAAAAGACACAGGCTAACACTTCAGCTATATATTTTTTAAAAACTAGGTATTTTAAAATATTTCATTCTATACTTTTTTTTCTCACCAATTATTCTACAATCTGTAGTGTGCTATTTTTCTTACTTTCATTTTTCTGACAGTTTCAGTTATAGTTCCAAAGAAACACAGCAAGACTGAGATTGAAAAATTTCTGTTATTATATTGGGTAACTGTTTTATTCAAGCAGAAAAATACAAAAGGCAAAAGTGTGCTTTAAATGTCAACTGAAAATAAAGCATGTTTGTTCTGCATGCATATCTGCCTCAAGAGAAGCAGAATAAAAAGAAACTTTAGCAAAAATATCACTTTTGATTGAAGAGATTTTGTTATATTGACTTCATGTAAGTTAATAATCAAAATACAGACTCTATTAGTACAATATGGATCAGTATAGATAGATATAGCCTGCACTGTTATATTATATTAATGTTTTAATTGGTACATTAATTAGTTATTTTGTAACATGCAGCACATTATGACATTTACCTTTTTTTATATAGTTTAAAAAATACTTTAGCAATGACTGATTGTAAGTTGGTTAAGTATGTTTTTCAAAAAGTATTATTCATTATCTACAGAAAAATACAAATTCCAGTTCAGTATTTGCTTAAAATGTATAACAAAGCCTGCAGTTGTAAAATGCTCCCATCTTGGTTAAATGAATCATTGTGCTACTGAAACACAAAAAAAAGAACCCAGAAAGAGCACCTATTATAGGCCTTTTTCAACACTGACATCGTTTCTGAAATGATAGTGAACTACATTGCCTCTAGACATCACTGCCCCAAATATAATGAAGTCAGACCAAGCAAGTTTCAATCACTGTACATTGTAAGCATATAGGTCACTATTTTGTCAGGGCTAGTTAACCTAGTTAGGAAAATATCTATACCACTGCAACTGACAATACTAAAGAGAATGAACTGATTTATCTGAAAAACAACTGAAAAGTTGATAAAGTTAAATAATAGAATGCTGAAAATGAGGAAAAACACACAAAAAACCCCCCACCCCCAAATCCCCACACCAACCTAACCAAACTCCTCCAAAAACCAGCATATGATAGCCATCATTTAATAATTACCAAAGCTATCTGCTGTTGAAAGGGTGGATGAAGAGGGACAATAAATCAAATTATCTTTTCAAATCCGTATCTTCTATTTCCAGCAGTAAAGTTTAAAACTTAAGCTACAGAATGAGACTAGGCAGAGGAGACTGAAATGCAGGATAAGAAGTCTGAGTCCTTTTCTGTCTGAAGAACAAAGTAAACCCAGTTGTTTTTTTTCAGGGCTAAAACCACAGATATACTGTTCAGAAGGTAAGCAGTACTGACACTCTTCCTTCGTCTAGGTTTTTTGTCTGTTTATGTGTGTGTATGGTTTGTGGTGTGTGTGTCGTCTTTTCTTTTTTTAAGAAAGTGACTATAGATGCTTATATTCAAGCAATGTTCAGTGTACTCAAAGAGTACCCGGTCTAGCAGACTCTTTAGTTTACAAGGTTACCTAATAAGTGCTAGATGAGTCTTGCATTAAGTAATAATTTCAATGAGCATGATGTTAGAAAATTCCCTTGAATGTCAACATTTAAGTTTCTTCTTCAGGCTTATCTTAGATACTAAAACTGATGCATGTATCCTACTCTGATTCTAAGAGCAATTCCATGAGCAGTAAGATGCCATGTAACATGAATGAGAATGTTGACATCTAACTTTGTGTTAGCATCTAGAATCCATATAATTTACCTTCTCTATTTGTATTAAGCTATTTAACAGTCCTACACATACTTAGGTGTCTTATCTAACATATGACACTATTACCAAGTCTAAAGAAAGCATTTCCTAAAAGTCTGATTCAAACCTTATTGAAGTCAATGTAGAGAAATCCTCTGACTTGAGTAAGTTAGGGCCAGATTTAATATCCTTTACAAAATTGGTAGTCTGGCCCAGATTCTCCAACGATTACTGAAGTCAATAATGATTTCTGACCTTCTGTTCAGTGTAACCACATATTGGTTTGAATCAGAGGTTCACCATCACATTAAAAAATAAGGAAACGAGACATTCCATCTGCCCAATAAAATAATTTAGAAACTATGTCACAACAAGCATGATATGTAGAAAAATTACAAACCCAGGCATAAAAAGCCAGAAGACAAGACTAGCTGAAATGTGATCTTTGTTATCACTAGTTGGAAATAATTCTCTAGGAAGTACTAAGATTAGTAAAATGTGATTTTCAGTCCTCTTATTTGTAACAAAAGTAAAAACCATGTTCATGCACACTTTTAAATAAGCACAGTAGTCTCCAAATTTAATAACAAATATTAAAGTTAACCAGATTTAAATAAGCCCATTAGCTGGTTGTGTCAAACTACACCAAAACTTCTTCCTTTACGAATATTTTGTATTTCTTGAGGTATTAATGTTGCCAGTCACCCTGTGAAGTGCACCGTTCATAACACATCAAGTCAGATAAATCTTGAGGAAAAGTGGTGCTCACATATTTCATATTGTTGACACTGCCTTTTGCTAGCTCAGTGTTTCTCTTTCTGAAGAAAGTTTTAGTATAGGCAAAGATGTTTCAAGGGAACTTAGACAGAAAAAGGAAATAAAATAGTTTAATTTGTGTATAAAGTTTAAAAAATACTGAATACCTTACAAGGTTCAAAGTACAATGCATAGGTGCCTTAATAAGAGAAAGGTATTTCAGCCAATCTGGAGCCTTAACGTGTATCGTTTGACATAAAATATTGGATTTATGTTACAAGTTTTAAGCTGCTTAAAAGTTAGACACTAGATAAGTTTGTCAGTTAGGCTTCTTTTATAGTTAATAGCCATCTTCCAAAATGGTGTTTTAAGATGTATATAAAGAACATAGATAGCAAGCTTAGTTAGCTTTAATAAGGCTAAATCCACAGAGGCCATTAAATTAACCAAAACTGACTCCTCCTTTTAAAGGCTTCAAAAATCCCACAAAAAACAACCCAGAAAACACTGTCTGTTTTCTGTGAAACACTTGTCTCACTCTTCCACTTTTCCCTCACCTTGCTGGCTTGAAATCTTATGTCTTAAATATATCACTATTTGTTCTGGCCTCACCAGCATGACTTTACCTTGCATTTCTTCTGAGCATTTCTGAGCCAAGGTTGCACTCCAGAACCAGCTGTTACCTACTTGTTCAAGCTTTAAGTTACTGAGAAAGGACCCCAGAAACTTCCAGTACTAAGAGTTACAGGATATTCTACCCAACACTCACAGGAAAGTGTAGAAATAATGGTCATGTCTATACTGCTCTACACCAGTGCCATTAGCACCCATGGCCTTACAGGTAGATTGCTGATCTTTGCCATGGTGTAGACCAGGATCACCTTCTAGCAGCTGCAAGCAGGTTTGAAAATCAATGACCCACAGTACTTTCCAATGTGGGCTATATGTAGTACAGGGGATGTGTAAGTATGATCTTAAGTACTCTACAACTTAGTATTAAAAGCTGGCCCTCAGGCTTATGACACCATACTATGCCTCAGCACCTGTGCATTTCTTCTAACATTCAGTGGTGAAGGCATAGCAAACTTGTAAAAGCCCTCTCCACTTAGTAGTCCAGCTGTGCCATTAGAACTACATGGCACCTCAAGCAAGATTCCACATGGGCAAGAGGGATGATACCTTTAACTGTCACTCTGAAAGAATTATGATTTTGACTGTAGCTCTCGCCTCTCCCATCAGCTTCTTACACGCTGATAATTGCTGTAAGACAGGTGACAAATTCAACTGAAAGGGTGGTGAGACACTGGAATGGGTTACCCAGAGAAGTTGTAGATACGCCATCATTGGAAGTGTTCAAAGTAAAGTTGGACAGGGGCTTTGAGCAACCTGATCTAGTGAAAGATGTCCCTGCCCATGGCAGAGGGGTTGGACTACATGATCTTTGAAGGTCCTTTCTCACCCAAACAATTCTATGATTCCATGATTCTGTTCCCATTGTGCCTAGAGACTGAGGCAAGCATAGAGGCAGAGGTAGGTGCTTCAGAGAGATTTTGAGATATTGTGTTAGAAGATTGAAAGGCAGTCACCCTTCCCACATAGTCCTTTCTTTGGGCTTCCACCAGGAGTGGCAAGACATTAGAGCCACCTCTTCAGAGGAAAAGGAACACGGTCTCCCTCTCTGAATGGGAGGAAGGAGCAAGCCAGCAGCACCATGTGCAAGTACACCTCACAAAAAACCCACAAAAACCCATGAAGTGATTGGGTAGATCATCCAATTAAATAAGGAGAATCGGCTGTGTATGCAAAAGGCAAAGGAAAATGTAGTCCAGAGAAAGTGTGTGGAAGAATCTCAGGTTAGACAGGTTCATTGACCCTGAGCGTGACAGAGTCCCAAGAGGTGCTTTCCCAATAATGATGGTCACGGCTCCCTCAGAGTCTCAGAACTGCTGAATGACTGCTGTGCCTGACTAACTTCAAGAGGAAAATGTCTACATGGTAGACAATCGGGATACATGATAAAGTCTGTCCCATTAAAACCTTAAAAGAGCAGTGTATAAATAAACAAAAAATCAGCTAGAACCTGGCAATTAGGCTTTGCCTACTCAGAAATTTAGGCACAAGAACTGATGTCTTTCATTAAATGCACACTCAGATATTTTCTTGGGAAAGGTAACTTCACTACTGGGATACTATGTTTTAACTATCTGCTATGCAAGTCAAAGAAAACCTAGAGAAGCTGACTGCTTATTGTTTTTAATCTTGACAGTCATCTTAATAACTTTCCAAATAATGAAAATTGTACTGAGATTTCTTTCACACCATCCATTCATAAAATGCATGACATTAGTTTTTTCACCACAGGCTAGCATGTGCCTTTTGTCACACTGAATTTATCATTCCGTGGCTGAAACCTTAGTAAAAGTATTCACATCCTGTATTCCCAGAAACACAATTCTGATTCAATATCAACCTGACATGAATATGACCTATGTTAATTGTTTAAGACATAGGAGATCAAATTTAATTTCTGATAATGTAACAAAAATCCAGAAAAATAGCATGAGTATGTACCTCATGGTATATATTGTATTTCTCTGAGTTAATAATAAAGGAATTTTTACATATACTAATTCTGTATCTTATGAAGATGTGATGTGGTGGTTTGATACTGTATAACCTAGAGGAAACTAGTATGTGTCTGATAACTTTATGACTTAAGTTTAAGGTTTTGCTCCAAATATATGAATATAGGAATGGGGACGGGGAGTCTGTAGGAGGCTATTGAGTTAAAAAGACACAATTGTGTCCCAGTCCTTGTTTTGAAGGGTAATAACTCAGTTTTCTCTCACCCCCTCCTTTCTAATTCCTACTCAAAACTCCATACGTATTTTCATCTAAAGACAAAACCAGGCGCAGCTGTCACTTCTAATTAAATTTCAGTAACTGAAATTGAGTATTTGCGAATTTGATTGAATTGTGTTAGCACTGTTTTCAATAAATAGAGAGGAAAGACACTTTCTTTAACAGTAAATAAGAAAAAAATGTCCACCAAAAATATCTTGGAGGGAAAAAGAAAGGTTTTTTTCTCTGGGACTGTATTGTCAAAGTGAAACACAGGGTTAGTATCTTCTGTTTAGGTTGTGTGGCTACATTGCCAAGCAGCTTTGCTTCTTAGAATTTGTCCCTGCATTCACTAACACACTACATAATACTGGATAAAAGGAATCAAAGGTACCTGCTAGTTTTCCAAAACAGAAACATATATTCACTTCTCCAAAGCTGTGTTTAATAATTATTTTATATGCTCCTAAAGAGATAAGGTCTGGTTTACAGTGTATTACTTTGCCACTGAAGTTCATATATAACATTGTGCAATCTATAACATATGCTTTGAATCCGATTTCTAAGAAAGAAAGGTAAAATGTAATGAAAATAAAACAATATTTTTCCATTTTTTTTAAATCTCATCTGATAACACATTTTAGATTTAACTTTGTAGATGTCATATTACTGGCAAGGTAATTTAACAGTCTTAATTATGCAAACAAGAAGTATTTAAATGCTCCAACCACATGCAGTTCCTGAGCTGGAAAGTTTGAAAGGAAAACTTAAATAAATGTTATAAACAGTAGTGTGGCACTGTTGAAATCAATGGGACAGCAACATAATTCTAGTGAATTGCAGTATATTGAAGTAATTCTCTACTGACTGTAGTTTTGACCCCAGATTCCAAGAGAGGGATCTATTCAGCAATCTGAAGTACTAATACTAAAATTCCCCCTAATTAAGTAATAGCATGACAGTGATAGTCTGGCGTCATCATGTCAACTTCAAAGGCTTTGCTAAATCTTTCTTTTTTTTTTTTTTTTTTGTGATGGGCTTGAAAGATTGTCTGGAATTGGGAGAAGAGTTAACGTTTGGTCTTACTTATGGTTTTCCCTAACTGGAAGGAGAACATCACCTGGGGCCCTAGGACCCTCCTCCTTATCCCTCCCTCTGTGCTATAGACACTTTCAGTCTGCTCAGGCAAATCTTGTCCATACCATTGGCGAGCAGAGAGCAGAAAATCGGTAACATTCAGAAAACAGTTACAGAACTAAGCAAAGGCTTTAGCAAACTGCTTTATGTTTACCTGACTGAAGAAATTAACCTATTTAAATTTCAGAGGCTAAAAAGTGACTCATGAATAGTCTCCAAATACATGTCTGATCACATACAGATTTGTATGTCTACATTGTACCAGGTCATGAAAACTTGACTATCTTGTTATGATATTCCAAGACATGATTCATCTCATCCTAAGTAGTTATCTACTTTTAGGTAGGTGAATCTCACTGTAAAAATGCCTGATTTCCCTCTGCTGTTTACTAAAGAAACCTAAGGTGACTAGCTATAAATGTAGACATTTTAAACTTAGATGAGGTTAATTTCTCCTTAAAAGGCTCAATGCAATTATCCAGACATAGCTGTCAAGTACCTTTATAAATGTCATACTATCTCCTACCTGACCTCCAGCTGGTGTTCCAGAATAATGCAGATGATCCATAAATCCTGTGTCATAGCTGATAAGCCTGTGTGGATATCCTGAACACCCCGAGGTATCTTAAATGGCACTACATGCCCTATGTTTACACAGCTGAACTGAACCTTAAATGTACATAGTGATTCCTAAATTTTTTTTGATCCATTTCACAAGTTTCAGTTAGCATTAGCAGCTGGATGTATTTTTATTTGGAAGGTGAAGACAGCTCAGCTAGATACAGCCAATCACAAACAGCCTCAAAATAGCCTGGCTAGACAGCTGCCAATCATAAAAAAAAAAAAGTAAAACTGGCATTACAAAAAAGAATGTGTTATTTGCATTTATTCTTTACTCATTGATAACATAAACCAGAGGCAATTTTACAGATTATCTGCAACAAATAGAAGGAAATGCAAAATTATGGTCAACTGTTTGTAGTGGATTTGATAAAACCTCTGACTAAATCAAAGAAATACATTATGCCTCACTCCTCAGAACCCTGAGAGATTGATGTGAGTCCAAGAAACAATTCAAGGGACTCAGATATCTCTACAGCAACACATCAGTTCTTATCAAATCTTTCATATATATACATGTACGTATGAGGGAGATATATAATAATAATAATAATAATAATAATAATAATAATAATAATAATAATAATAGTAGTAATAATAATAATAATAAATTTTTGTTTATTTGTATACAGAATCATAGAGTAATTTAGGTTGGAAAGCATCTAGTTAGATCAGGTTGCTCAGGGACTTGGCCAGCTGAATTCTGAAAATCTCCAGGAATCAAGATCCACAAACTCTCTGAGTAACCTATTCCACTATATCACCACCCTCACAGTAAAAGCATAAAAATAAATAATAATAAAAAAAAAAAAAAATCCTCCACTCAGAAATTTCTGTGTTCACAGCCTTTTGTTCTATCACTGCTGTCATGGTGCACCTTTGAGAATTTGGCTAAGTCTTCACTATTCTTCTAGTCTTCTCCCAAAAAGTAGTTATAGACAGCTACAAGATCTCCTCTTAACCTTCTGTTTCTGGGGCTGAACAAAGCCAGTTCTCTCAGTAGTAGTAAATACCAAGTTATTTAACATTTCCTGTGGTTGTTGATAGTAAGGTCAAGCACTGCATGATAATTGTCACAGTGTTGTTCTATATGTAGTTTGAGGTGTTGTGATGAGCCTGGAGAGTATAGATTCCTTTGTTCACAACCTTTCGTTGGTAAACAGACCAACTGGCTAGCAAAGCAAAAATACGCATTCAGTCTATCAGCTTGATTGGTTTCCCTTAGCTAGTGTGCAGCATAAATTCCAAGTGTGGAAAAAAATTATAATAGATTACTCTTCATCTGCATAATAGAATAGCAAAACTCAAGGTGTAGTTTATTTCTCTTAACTTTAGAAATATATAATTAAAACCTCTAAATCTGAATTAGTCTCTCTTGTATACCTGTACCTATACTGTATACCTATACAGTAAGTGATAAAAACCACCTATGTTCAGAGGGAAATTCATCTGCATGTGAAAGAATTATTGAAGAATAATTGGAGATATTTATTTTACTCTGTTTACTTAAAAGACTACAAATAAGTTACTGAATACAGTGACTCTCCTAGACTTGGATATCTAGGATAAACCAGGTAGATCTGAATGCATTAAACTTAGACTGGAAATAAAGTGCACTATACAAGGAAGAACACACTGGGTTTGCCTGGTTTTCTTTCTTTGTGAGCTTGTATGAAGACTGAGATTTACAGCTGGAACAATTTATCAAAGTCTAGAGTGGGATTCTGCAGGACTGAACAATTTCTTTCAATATAGACACTTTAAAATATTAATTATATCTTCTGATATTTATATATACCAGAAACAAAAAAAATTATTTAAATAGGCTCCTGTTATCTTCATAATTTATTAAACCATCTAAACGTGTACAAAGACAGATATTCTGAAAAACTGTTGACTATTTGTGTACAAATAAATAGTCAGATATTTCTCTGTCCACCTACATGCAGAGGCTATAATTATATTCTTCTTTCTATTATTTAGACCTTGAATTAATGACAAAGCCAGGATGCATATCTGAGTTACACCCACTCCCCTCAAAAACCCCCTACTTTAATCACATTTACAGCTATAGTGGGTGTGTGGTCCAAATAAAGATCTTCTAAGCCATTTCTAATCTCTTGACTTTTTTAACGGGAAGAAAATTAGATCCTGGTACTTGGGTTTTCAGTGTCACTTCTGAAGGTTTTTTTTTTTTTTATTACTATCTGAAGGTCAACAGACACAAAACTGACTAATATCTTTTTCTAGTCTTAATAATACATTTTATCTGTAGATAAATGATGACTAAATTTAGTTTCCTAAACCGAAAAAGAGTGCCTGATCTAAAGTATGTTGAAATGGCTGGAAACCTTTTGAAATTACTGGAAATCTTACCATTTGCAACAATAGCTTTTGGATCAGGGGCTGAGAAGCCTGAGCAGCTTCATTTTCACAAGCTCTGTGTGTCTGTGTATTCTCATTGATGTCAGGGGATTAAAAGGAAAATAAATGACCAATCTTTTCTAAACACAGCAAATAAATAATAAGGCAAAGTACATCTGACAGGGAGATCAATATTGACGTCTTTTTGAGAAACTTATGATTTTTTTGTTTTTCTGTCATTGCTCTTTGAAGTTACTTGTATACATTTGTTCTCTTCTTCCCTGAGCATTGTATAAGCAAATGAAAAGTAGTGATACGGAAGCACAAGAAAAAGAACTGACCTGTCAGCAGCCATCTAGGACTTTAATGTTTTTTCCTTAAAAAAAAAATCTTTCTTCACAGAAAGAAGAAAAAAAACCCATAGATGAAAACTTAATGGTAACAGCTGTAGACACCCTCAAGTGTAGGAAACCTTTTATCTTATAACTTGTTATACTGAATTTTACGGATTTCTACCTACTTACACAAGTAATAGGCTCTGCAGCTAAAACATGTTTCTCTGCATAGATATTAATTCTGTTGAAATAAAGATTTACAGAGAGTCTTGGATATATTTTTTATGCTCAGTTGTTATGAGGTCACCACTGAGATTAGCTATCCATGAACTTTATAAATATACATATCCCTGGGCCTTTATGGCCAAGCTCTCACTGAAGTCTCATTGAACAAAGCAAGAACAGCAAAGGTTTTGGAAGTTCCACTTTAAAGCTCCTAGCTGTCCTTTGACAAGAAATCTTTCCCTGCACTTTTCTGAAAGACTTTCAGCTATACTAATGATGGTTATATGTGTCATCTGGATGATATGGTAGAAGAAGAGGAGGAAGGACGGGAAATCTTACTATTCTACTATTGTTATTTTTTAAACATGCTCCTGTTTCAGGATGAAGCTTCGCAAACCAGATGAGCCAGTCCAGCTATGAGTCTGGTATGTATCTAAAGCAAGAAGTTACCCCATCTCTCCCTCCAGCTTTTCTCTCTCTATGTTCAACTTATTTGTGATGCTTCTCTTGAGCCAGTCAACTGCTGATGTAATTCCTCAATGAACTGGTTCATCTCATTCAACCACAAAAAAAATGCAACCTGGGGTGAAAAGTAGCCCCGATAGATTTTTGACTGTGTAGGGAGATGTAATGCTTCACCAAAGTCTAAGGAGTGATGGAGTACACAAAAGAGAGGGCACTGTATGCTTGACCATGCAGCTAGGAACAAGGAGGAAAGGGGAAATGAGTAGATCTTGGAAACTGAGTTGTGAATTCAGCATGGATCCTTTGGGAAAATTCCCTGAGAGAGACTAATTTTAGCTACCTTTTTCATTCCATTATGCCTTCTCTGCCTCTAAATAAAAACATGTTATAAGTAATAAATTTTATCCATTAGTAAATTAAATGAAACCTCCAACCAGTACAGAAGGCAGAAGAAGAGGAAATGGAAAGAAATTAACTGTGGACTAGAAAGTACACTGAGAAAGAAAAAGAAACATCAGAAACAGACTAGCTTCCCCTTTTGTGAGGTATTCAGGACTTAGTCAAAGCCATGCAAGTTCTGACATCTTGACCCATTGTGTCAGAGTCACTCATCGCATTCATTTGATGAAGTAAAGAAGACCAAAATTAGCAGAAGATTTCTAAGATGGTAAGAAAATGAATTAGTAAGAGATGAAGGATGAGGCAGGAGAGAGGCTATAGCTTGGTCTTGGGGAGCATCTTTTTAATGATGAATACAACCACAAAAGCTAGGAGAAACCAGAATATTTACTGCAGACAAAGAAGAGGGAGACGCTCACTTCAGAATAATGTTGAGGAAGAGTGCAGAGGCTGACCAAGCAACCTGAAGTTTAGAGATGCACAAAGCAGATTAGTGTTTGGAGAAGGAGGAGAGAAAAGCCTAGACAGAGCATGAGGGATATTTAGGTGTATAGTTTAAGCTGTGGAAGTGTGATGACACTGTCACAATCTGCTGCTTTCACTCTGCTTTTTGAGACAGAGATCTAAACTCTGCCTGTAAACTCTGTCTACTTTTAAGGTCTGTTTATATACTGACAATAACTAAAATGTGTGTTTCATAGAATCATGGATTGGTTTGGGTTGGAAGGGACCTTAAAGATCACCTAGTTCCAACCCCCCTGCCATGGGCAGGGACACATTCCACTGGACCAGCTTGCTCAAAGCCCCATCCAACCTGGCCTTTGGGATTGTTGGTATTTATGTGTGTTCTTGTAAGGTAATATTTTCTGCTTCTGTGTGACCAGATGTGTATTTGTATTCTGTCTACAAGTATGTGCACATCTATCAGGAATACATGTACAGCTTTGTTCCTGGTGGCATCTGGGGAAACAGAGTCAAAGCAACCTTGTGTCTATTGGGCTACCAGGTTAGGCAACTCCTAATAGTTTCAAATTAAATATGTGATTAATTTCAGACTACAATAAAAACTACAGTCCTTCCCAAGGCTAGTTTTAAGATAATCAACAATTTTACATATTCTATGTTATGAGACTTACTGTATATAATACTGTATATAATATATAATATAACATTAGACTGTTAAATAATAAATGTTCAGGCTCTTAAAAAGTTAGATTGACATATCTAGACAGAACTAATAGAACATAACTGTCCTATAAAGGTCTGAAATTAATCACTCAACCATTAAGAGCATTATGTATACAAATATAAAAATGTATCCAGGTATCAGTTTATTTTATTTATAGTTTCAGACACTGTTTCTTGTGCTTTCTAGAGAGACGCAACAGTTATTATACAGTGTTTTAAATCCACTGTGTGGAGGATTTTCCTACCTACTTCAAAAAATATGACCATAGGAATTGAACATTGCTGATGGTGAGATGAAAGATATTTTAATTAAATTAGAATCATAGAATCATACAATCCTAGAATATCTCAAGTTGGAAGGGACTCATAAGGATCATCGAGTCCAACTCCCTGCTCCATAAATCATATGACTAAGAGCATCATCCAGATGCTCTTTGAAATCTGACAGGTTTGCATTACATCTGTGTGTTCTAATATTTGTTTTTCTCTACTGTCAAAGTGGATATTAAACACACCAACCGGTGGTTTCATCAATTATCTCTAGAATACTTAGCAATTTGTTGTAATGTTTCATGTTCCCTTGTAAATTCAGTCATTTCATATCTGAGATCCCTTAGCTGATTCACTAACATGTCATGATAATAAAGTAATATCATTTGCTTTCCTTAAAAAAGGAATCTGTATATTACTGTGAGATAAAGAAAAAGGCACTTCTATTTTTATTAGTTCTATTTTATACTATCAGCATCTTTTCCACAAATGTCATTATACAATATAACTTTATATTAACATATTCATCTCCATCCTCTTCATTATCTGTGAAATATCTATGAATTGTGCCTTATGCTGGCATTATCAGTATGCTAATAAATGTATAAAATCACAATTTTTTTTAATTTATTCTTACTAGGATTTAATACATAACTCTTCAGTTACTGACTATGCCATTTATGTGATGCCTTGCTCTGCACTTCTTTCTTCATTAAGATCTTCTGTTAGCCTTCTCACAGTTTGATCCTGCCTGCCATATTCTGATCTTATGGAATTCATCATTACTACAAACTGAAACGTATAAAATATGAATCACTTCAACCTGAGCAGTGTAGAATTGCAGCAATCATCCTTAGAGTCCCTAAAAAATCATACAGAGCTATTTCATATTGAGATATCATTCTGAAATCTATCTTTCTGTTTAATTTTACTTCATTCCAGTATATGTTGGACATGTTTTTCTGTTAACAGGATATAATTGTTAAATATATTATTTTCACTGAGCTGTTGGTAGCAATGACATAAAATTTGATCTTGTCAAAATATTCACTTGAATTTCAACCAGAATGACACAGAATACAATTTTATGGAAAAACAGCACATTTAGAAAAGGTGGATTCATATTATCTAACTTCAGATATCATCTAACATAAGAACACTTCATTTTGAGTTCCATGTTGCTACTCAATATTTGTGTGTGGATAGATACCTACGTCACAATCACAGAATAGTTAAGGTTTAAAGGAACATCTGGAGATTGTCTGTCCAAACCCCCTGCTCAAGCAGGACCACCTGGAGCCAGTTGCCCAGGACTTTATCCAGATGGCTTTTGAGTACCTCCAAGGAGGGAGACTCCACAACATCCTTGGGCAACCTGTGCCAGTGTTCAGTCACCTTCACAGTAAAAAAGTGTTTCCTGATATTCAGATGGAACCTCCTGTTCTTCAGGTTGTGCCCATTGCCTCTTGTTCTGCCACTGGGCACCACTGAAAACAAACTGACTGTCCTCTATGAACTCTTTCTTCAGGTATTTATATATATTAATAAGATCCCCTTGAGCTTTCTCCTCTCCATCCTCTCCTGGAGAGATGCTCCCGTCCCTTCACCATCTTTGTGACCCTTTGTTGGACTCTCTCTAGTATGTCCATGTCTCTCACACTGAGGAGCCCAGTACTGGACATAGTACTCCAGGTGTGGCTTCACCAGAGCTGAGTAGAGGGGAAGGATCACCTACCTTGACCTGTTGGCAATGCTTTGCCTAATGCAGCCCATTAACTTCCTTTGTAGCACTGGCACATGTTCAACTTGTTGTCCATCAGGACCACAAGGTCCTTTTCTGCCAAGCTACTCTCCATGCACCTGGCATATACTGGCGCCTGGGGTTGCTCCTCCCCAGGCGCAGGACTTTGCACTTCTTCTTGTTGATCTTCATGAGGTTCCCATCAGCCCATTTCTCCAGCCTGTCAAGGTCCCTCTGGATGGCAACATGACCTTCTGGCCTATCAGCCACTCTTCCCAGTTCTGTGTCATCAGCAAACTTGTTGAGATGAACTCTGCCTCATCATCTGGATCATTAATGAAGATGTTGATCAGGATTGGACCCAGTATTAACCCCTGGGGCACACAACTAGGCTTCCAACTAGACTTTGTGTTACTGATCACCACTCTCTGGGTTTGTCCATTCAGCCAGTTTTCAATCCACCTCACTTCTGCTCATCCAGCCCATACTTCATCAACTTCTCTTTGAGGATCTTATGGGACACAATGTCAAAAGCCTTAATGAAGTCAAGGCATACAATATCCAGAGCTCTCTGGTCACCTACCAAGCCAATAATTTCATCATAGAATATTATCAGGTTGGTTAATCATGACTTCCCTTTGGTAAATCCATGCTGACTACACTTGATGACTGTCTTGTCCTTAATGTACCTGGAAATGGTTTCCTGAATTAGTTGGTCACCTTCTCAGGGACTGAGGTGAGGCTGACCAGTCTGTAGTTCCCTGGGTCCTGCTTCTTGCCCTTTTTGCAGGCATAAACACATTGTGGTGGGTTGACCCTGGCTGGACACCAGGTGTCCACCAAAGCCACTCTGTCACTTACCTCCTCAGCTGGAACAGGGGAGAGAAAATATAACGAAAGGCTCATGGGTCGAGATAAGGACAGGAAGAGATCATTCACCAGTCATTGTCACAGGCAAAACAGACTCAACTTGGGGAAATTAGTTTAATTTCTTACAAATCAAATCAGAGTAAGATAATGAGAAAATAAAAGCTAAATCTTAAAACACCTTTCCCCCACCCCTCCCTCTTCCCCCACTTAACTTTACTCCTAATTTCTCTGCCTCCTCCCTCCCAGTGGCATAAGGGGACGGGGAATGGGGGTTACAGTCAGTTCATCACATGTTGTCTCTGTCGCTCCTTCCTCCTCAGGGGGAGGACTCCTCACACTCTTCCCATGCTCCAGTGTGGGGTCCCTCCCATGGGAGACAATCTACCATGAACTTCTCCAACATGAGTCCTTCTCATGGGCTGCAGTTCTTCACGAACTGCTCCAGCATGGGCCCCTTCTATGGAGTGCAGTCCTTCAGGAACAGACTGCTCCAATGTGGTCACCCATGGGGTCACAAGTCCTGCCGACAAACGTGCACCAGCATGGGCTCCTCTCTCCATGGGTCCACAGGTCCTGCCAGGAGCCTGCGCCAGTGCAGGCTTCTCTCCATGAGGTCACAGCCTCCTTCGGGCACATCCACCTGCTCTGGCGTGGAGTCCTCCATGGGCTGCAGGTGGATATCTGCCCCATCGTTAACCTTCCATGGGCTGCAGGGGCACAGCCTGCCTCACCAGGGTCTTCACCACAGGCTGCAGGAGAATCTCTGCTCCAGCACCTGGAGCACTTTCTCCTTCTTCACTGACCTTGGTGTCTGCAGAGTTGTTTCTCTCACATATTCTCACTCCTCTCTGGCTGCAATTGCATAGGTTTTTTCTCCCCTTCTTAAATATATTGTCACAGAGGTGCTACCACCATCACTGATTGGCTTCGCCTTGGCCAGTGGCAGGTCCATCTTGGAGCTGGCTGGCATTAGCTTTATTGTACATAGGGGAAGCTTCTAGCATCTTCTCACAGAAGCCACCCCTGTAGGCCCCCCACTACCAAAACCTTGCCATGCAAACCCAATACACACATAAATATCAATATGTGTATACACCTATATATATTTATATTTAATATGTATATCAGTTATGGAATCAGAGGTGGTGATGAGAGCATTTAGAAGACTGGTGAATCAGACTAGTTTCAAACTTCAAAACTGAATTGACTGGATTGACATTCATTAATGCATATTTCATATGGTAAATCCTTACGCATTATCAGTCACTATCATTATGCATAAAAAACAACCAATCCTTAACAAACTTTTCTTAAATAAACTGTGATTGTACAATACCACTGGGCAGAGGCCATACAGTTACCATAAACACTATGGTACTGGATTGTTCTTACCCACAGAGGCAGAGATGGAGGATCAAGAGCTCTTTGAGGAAGGAATCTGGAACTGAAATGGTCTTCTGCCTTCACGATCTTTGGAATTTATAAACTTTGCACTCCCCAAAAGAAAAGGGAGTGATCTTATCTGCTCCTGACAGTTTGTCTTATTTTTACGATTGGATCTTATCTGGGTTTCACTAAGCATCTTTCCTGCTTCTTCAGCAGGATTTTTGGGGTTCCGTCAAACGCTTTTCCTGTTTATTATCACAGTCTTGTGATATCTTGCAGATTTTACTACTTGCACTTGGTTTCCTGTATGCTGTTTGTTCATCTGTACCACAAGTTTCCCTTTGCTCCTTTTCAGTTACGTACTATTTATACATTTATGTTTAATTCTGTCACAAAATACTTGCTATTGGTTATTCAATTAGCATTATTACAATGCTGGAAAATACTTAGATATTACTGTGTTTCTGACTGGGTTGAAGACCAGCAAATACTGGGAAGCAAAATGTAAAAGACAATGCTTCCCCTTACTTGCTTCCCTCTTTGCAAGCTGAATACAAAATTTAAATCATCTGTATTTATGTTCAAGATTATATGAGGTTAACTCGGTAAGTTTGCGGACGACACCAAGATGGGAGGGAGCGTTGATCTGCTGAAGGGCAGGAAGGCTCTACAGAGGGATCTGGACAGTCTGGATTGGTGGGCTGAGGCCAATTGTATGAGGCTCAGCAAGGCTCCGTGCCGGGTCCTGCATTTGGGTCGCAACAACCCCATGCAACGCTACAGGCTTGGGGAAGAGTCGCTGGAAAGCTGCCCAGTGAAAAAGGGCCTGGGGGTGTTGGTTGACAGCCGGCTGACATTTAACATTTAACATTTAACAATTTTTAACATTTAACATTTAACATTTAACATTTGCTTAAATGTTATTAAGTAGAGCTCATCAAAAATTTTCAACAGGAACATTCTTTTAAAAGAAAAGGTATTTTCAACTCTCCAAAAAGACTGAGTTTGTCTGATTTTTGGAAAAAAAAAATCTGAAAATCATAAAACTTAAAAAGTTGACATTGTAGTCTCTTAGTTCCTTATCTAGGGTAGTGCGGAATTCATTAATGTGTGAGTACCAAAACATGAAAGAAAAAATACAAATTTGAAGATTTGGTAGCAACTGCTTTCAACTCTTCCCTAGATTTGCTACCAAAACCAATACTCCTTATAATGACAGAACTATAGCAAAAGCAAGCATATTAATTAAGTCAGTCATAAGAAAACTTTAGTTTTCACAGTAGTCTGACATACAACTGATTTATTTTTATAAACCAACTGTAAATCTCATATTCAGCTACAGTGGTAACTTTGACATAAATATTAGGACTTAGAACAGATGAGTACAACTATAAGTCATTTTGTGTAATGGAGAAAAAAGCAGTTTAACAGAACATTGTCATACAATCCATGTTTCCTGCTTTGGAACTGAATATATTACACAGCACTTGGAGAAGAAGAGGAAACCACGAACCTATGACAATATTTCATTCTGTTGACAACATTTCCTCATTCCCTGATGGAAATGTGTTTATAATATGTTGTTTTGTTCTTTAAATGAGAATACAAACCATATTTTAATAATTAATTTTTTAACATATATCCCTGACTCATGTCTACGCTTTTTTTTTTTTACTTTTCCATGCCAAGATGATTTATTTGTTTGTTTGCTTGTTTGTTTGTGTAATTAAACTGGAATTAATCACTGTTAGAAAACTAAAGAGCAAACGTAGCAAAAAGGAGACCAAAGTAGGTGGTAGTTTAAGGGGTAATCAATGTCTTCAAAATGTATGGCAATTTCCCTTTCAGGCTGTGATATTCTCACAGCCTCACAGCTCTGCTAGAACTAGCAGTAAGTGAAATGATGTGTTAGAAACTAACAAAAGCTATTGTGACTGGATGAGGCTTTCGGGATATATTAACATTCTTTGGGTGTCTTCTCCTTATAGTGATCTAAAAGGAATAAAATGTGAAGGTAGGAGACAATCTGCCTTTCTTATGCAACTACCTTGTACCACAGCTTAGATGGCTGCATGGATACCTAACTTCTGCTGTCTTTTTCTGACTCCCTCTGTTGTCTGGAGAGAAAAAGGCACCTCAGGGGGCACTTCATTCTACCTAAATTAGGCGCCTACCTTAAAATAGGGTAAATTGTTCACTGGTGGTTTATTGACTGCAGAGAGAATTCTGGTTGATTAGTCGTGTGCAGACAACCGAAACAAGGATTTAACTTATTTCTACTTTAAAAATCTAATGCTTCTTGCAGAATTGTAAAGGGAATGTCAATGACAAGACTTCAGGACTGTACTTTTCAACAGCTGAAAACAGGTGTGATAAATCTCAGCACTTCCTTGAAACAGCTTACTAAAGCCCAGGTTCAAGCTTAAGCTAGGTGCTGAAGTAAAGCATATCAGATCTTACTCTGAAAGGACTCTTTTCCTTTATTATTTTAAATATCTCTCATTCTATTTGACTTTACAGTACAACAAATAGTTTCCTTCTTTTGCTAGAAAATTCAGAGATGAAGATGAGGAGACAGTTAAGGGATATCAAGAGCAGCTGCCTTCTCCAGCTGCGCCATCCCAAGACCCCTCCTGCCTGGCTGCTGGAGCCCAGCCTACTATGTGGGCCACAGACAAGGCTCTGCCTCCAGCAGCACCCACATTTAGGACTCACACCAGACACAGGCACAGTCACATCCCCTCCTCCTCTTGGGCTGGCAGAGGCAGAAGGTCACTGGTGCAGCACACGCACCACACTCTCTAGGTTCACAAGCACATGCACATTCGTGGGTCCCCTGAGCACTGGTATGGCCCCTCTGCCTGCCCAGCACCCCTGCCTGGATCCTAGCCCTTCTTACCCAACCCACAGGTCCCCAACTCACCCGCTGGTCCAGCTGGGTGCTTGCTGCAAACTTGTCCCACAGGCACTCCACACTTGTGGGTCGCCCGGAATGCCAGCATGGCCCCTTTGCCTGCCTGATACTCCTGCCTGGACCTGGGGCATCCTACTCACTGGCTGGTCCAGCTTGGAGTTTGCCAGCAAATCCACATATACACCCCGTGCATGCCCTGCACACCCGGTTTGGGGAAGGTACAAACACTCGCCCCAGCAGCTGGCACCTGGTACACAGGCTGTGACTCACAGTCCTGCTCCAGCCGACTGTGCTGAGCCCCTTACTCACCTCACTCAGGCCCATCCCCCTAATAGCTGGTTTTTGAGACACACACTGTTCCTGCCCCAGTGCCTGGAGATTAAAGACCCCACTGGCTCCAGTAGCTGACACTACAGGCCAGGGTGGGCCACCACCCCCTGTCTGACCACGGGAGCTGGCACCCAGTCCCCTCATGTCAGTCCCCCCAGTAGCTGGCACTGAGTCCTTGCAGCACTGACACATGGGATAGGGAGCAAAATTACACTGAGAGATCGATACAAGAAAATTTAATAAGACAGAACAAACTGCAGTGGTCAAGCATAGGGCTCAGCCAGACAACTGTACTCACCAGCCGCATTTTGCACGTGGCCAACTCTTTTTATACCACTTTCTGTCTACCCGTCTTTGCTCCTCTCTGTTCCTCCTTCCCCTGCACATTCCCCTATAAGTCCATACAGCCCTTTCAATACCCACATCCCTCCCAGTCCAGGTCTCCCCCGGTTTACAGTCTTATCAGTTGCAAAGTCCAGGTTGATCTTCCTGGAATTGGCACCTATAGTTTCTTGGTAACCCATCAATGAGTGTGAAAGGCAATGTTTGTGTGTTGTCTCCATGTGTGTTTTGTCAGGTCTGTGTCTCTCGCTACCTCCCTTTCCATTGTGTCCCTGTGTGTGCTTGTTTATTATCCCTTTTCTTATTATCCCTTTTTTGCATTGAAAAAGGTCCTTGACCAGATAACCTTAAAGGACCAGATGCTCTCTCTTTCTATTTGCTCTTACAGAGATAATTTACACATTAGCTACAGGTATTTTACTACTGAATCTACAGTAAAAACAACGAAACAACAAAAAAATCCAAACACCCTCCTCCCAAACCAAAACCACAACAACAAAAAAACCCCAACTCCCAAAAAACAACTATCACCTGGTTATCATGCTTTTGAGTATTGTAGTGTACTGAAGAGGTTTCAAAAGTACCAAAAGAATAGTCAAACAGTCAAAATAACTATCACACCTGCTCTCCATCAGATTGTTTGACATGTCTTAATTCTGGTAATGCTCCATTCATCCACAGAACCTCAAGAATAGTCTCAAGATTCAAGTGTATATAACAAATAGAAAAAAATTAATGACTTGGACATTGAAATACATGTAAACCTTTTCTAAGCACACAACATACACAGAAAGATTTTATGTTTCCTTATACTAATTTTTACAAACTATTTGTGTTCAGCTCAGAAAAAATAGTCCTACTGAACTGCAGGGCAAGTTCTTTGACATAAACTCTGGTGACGACAAGCTTCTGAAACAAAGCATTTCTCATTTTCAAAACCAGATGTCAGAACAGGAGTACAGAAAAAGGACTAAATTTGGGATTTAATTTTAAAGAGTTGAATAAATTTACCTGTTTCAGAAAAAAAGAATAAAAATGACCCCCACCCAAAAAAAAAACTTCAAAAAACATGATTCTTTACCCAAAGAGTGGAAATCAAATAATGCAAAAGGCTGCAGGCAGAGAGCTTTGCTATTATTGAAATATTTCAAATTATGTAGTGTTTCAAATTAGGCACTGTCTCAAAGTGTGGGATTTTGCAGACTAAGGCAAACTGTCAAGATTCCTATATAGTGATATATACCTTGTAATCACAGCCCTCTCTGGTAACAAGAGAATACATTCAGTATAATATGAAGTAGTCAGCTGTTTTAAGATTAAAGTAAAAATGAGAGAGTGTATTTGAAAATTGTTACTCAGCCTTACAGATATACAGCATGGTTCTTTAAGATTTGAAGATTCAATAAAATTTACTGAATTTATATATACTGAAAGTGGTTCTGAGTATACAAGTCTTTACATGTTGTTTTAAAGGAAGGCTTAGGAGGAAAAAGCTGAGGGAATAGAGATACAATACTGCATTTGCTTTCTTCATGTTAGCATGAATTTTCAGGTTAAAATGACCCAGAAGTCAGCAATAAAAAGCTTCTGTTGTATTTTGTGATCTTTCAGGATCCAAGATGCACATCATTTGAAAAAAATAAAAATAAAAAAGTCACATACAAAGAAGAAAAAAAAAGCAAAGTAAAACTTTAAATTGCATCAATGTGTGCTGATAAGTAGACGGATGGTAGTTTTGTTTGTCTCTCTGTTATATATACAGGAAAAATGACAATCATATAGTGTGTGTTGATTTACCAGGGCTTTGGGTGCACCATATATCTTGTTTGTCTGGTATATACTGTAAGATATCTTCCTGCACTTTATTAAATAAAATGATAATGTCTGAACTATTGGCACACTTATTTCCTAGACTTCTTTTGTTCTTTTTGATTGTTTTCTCGATTGATAACAGACATACCCACTCTACTTTAAATTTGGGGTTACTGTTACATTTTCTTTGAAACTTTCAACAGTCAGGTCAGTCAAGGAGCAATAAAGTTGAAAATTTTCATTTCTCTAGAATAATATCAGAAACATGTCCCATGAAACTTTGTCTTCCCACAAACTCATGCATTTTTATTATTACTGTTTTTCCAATGCCCAGAAGTATTGATGGATGTTACATGGAAACAATAGCACTAAAATAGCCAATATATATTTACTGTATCTAGGAGCTTCCCACTGGAACACAGAAGTAGAATACATAAGCAAAAGATAAGGTGATACTAACGGTCACCTTGGCATCCTCATTTGTGAAGATGTTTCTGTCTATTTTGTATTTCTTTTATTTTGTCTCTTCTTTTAAACTTTCTCTTCCCAAGGGCCTCATGATTTACCTGATACAATTGTTTTGCATATCTTATACACAAGATAAATTGCAATAGGTTGAAGGTAATTTCACCCTCCTCTCCCCATTTGCACTCACCAGTGAGAGGCAAGGGTTGCTGCACATCACATATCTATACTGGATTAGCAGCCTTAACCAGGATTTAAATTATTGCATTAAACTTTATTATTGAGGAGGATTTAACATACATACATGGTCGGTTATGGTGATTCAGCTCATTGGTTCCATATTTATCAATGCACTGACCTCAAACTCTCTTTTTCCTAATAGCTACAGAGGTAAAACATCTCCAGTTTATTCTTCTGTTTCCTACTGCATGTTTATGGTATAGTCCATTCTTCTTCCAAAAGGAAAAGGATATAACAAAAAATGCATAGCTAGAAAAGATCAGTCAGAAATGTAGCATCTTGTGATTTGGAAATATCTATATGTATTTACCTCCCCAAAGTTGCTATGACTTTCCCAAGCTGGGGAAAGCTTATCCTGATGAACGAGCATGATGGATGATGAATGATGGAATTAATCTTGTTTCATTTTAGAATCATAGAATCATTTAGGTTGGAAAAGACCCTTGAGATCATCGAGTCCAACCGCAAACCTGACACTACCAAGTCTACCACTAAACCATGTCCGTAAGTGCCATGTCTACAAGCTAATAGGCCTCTAAAATACTTCAGGAGAATTGCTGAAAACATCAACCACATATTTCATTGTTTACCCTTAAAAACATACTATTTTTTCCATCTCCCTACCTACATATAAACCAATGTATACTTTTCTTCATCTTACCTGGGATATCATCCTGATCAGCAATCAGTATCTCTACGTTTACCTAAAAATGTACCCTGTATTCTTAAATCATTTTGAATATCATTTATTTCACCTAGCTTCAAATGCCTGGTTTAATTCAGTTTTCTAGTCTTTTTATATGCTCAGAGGACAATTTATTTCTTTCAGGGAAGAGATTAAATCCTAAGAGAATTTTAAGATATGTGGAAAGAATTTTTGGCAACAATTATCATGACAATGTATGATAGTAAAATTTGCTTTGGTTACAAAAAAAAAGATTTCTTATATTGCTGCGATTGTGTTATGAAATGTATTACAATTCCATAAAGCCCCTTAGGTTTAATACCTAATCCTGAACAGGATTTCTTTCACAAGACTCAGAGGAAATAATTTTGCACGACTTTTGTGCCAATGATGCTGCTGAATCCCCTGTCCCACATATGCATTTTGAATATGTAATTAAAAGTAGTAGGAAAAAATATTTAGATAGAGAGAAAAGTGATGCTGACAGAAGACAGACAAGACACGATGAGAGAAAGAAATGCTGACTATATGAAAAGCAGCTAGAAATAAATTATATTTCTCTTACTACTTAGCAAGACAATAGAGGGGGACCCTGCATGGTACAAAACTCTCAGAT